>NW_024504786.1:13861933-14226392 GCF_017590055.1 Onychostruthus taczanowskii
CCCTTTTGCTGCTACTAAATTTCTTTTCAAATTATATTTTTTGACATTGGAAACAGTTACTTGCACAGTGTCACAACAGCAAAGCAATTATGTGGGGTCTGATATTTCTCATGCAAATTATAACAAAAAATAGAAACACATCCATAAAACCTGCTACCTAAAAGACCAGCTTGGATTCGGAACACAGTCTGTACTTTTAGGATCACCAAATTAAAACATAGAGGGCTAAATATACAGAACTGTTTTCTCTGATGTGAAGAGGAAAAAACAGTGCAAGAGACTACATTTCAAAACATTCTTCAGGACTACTTTTCTAACGACTTCATGCTGAAAAGCCTAAATGACAGAAACAAAGGTTTTGGAAAATTCTTCAAGTAAGGACAGCGTAAGAAGAGAGAGACAGCACCATATATGTATTTCTTATATTTATGTCTTCAAGAAAATTACAGGGCTGCATTGGAACATATGAATTAACCTATTCCCATGTGCTTTGGATAGTATGGGCATATGGCATTTGTCATATCCCTACTGGACTAGTGCATGCAATAAAAACAGATAACCAGGACAAGAAAATTAGTATTGGGACCAAACCCATACTTTATTAGAAGCTCTTTCTTTTTCTTCCTTTTACTCTCTTTCTACAAATACAAACAAGCCCTGTGAAAGTATCACAGTAAGGGAACACTAAATTAAAAGAGCCAACCACAATAGCATTAGCATTAGAGGTTACAACAAATGAAATCATTGCTGGGAAAAAATCCTAAATGCATGCATCTCCACAAAGAACTTCGAAACAATGACTTTAGTCCATAGGGAAATGCTGTGGTATATAATACAGTATCATTACAATAAAAAAGGAGCCATGAGGCACATCACTAAGAGAGAAAACAAATCAAAACAAAACAGTGAAGAAAAGCAAGCAGCTTATTGTGCCTCTGCCAAGAATGAAGTAAACAGTACATCTGTTTCAAAATTCAGACCCCTACATCTGACCAAAACTGTCCATTAGAAAACAGTCAGGAATGATTAGTGACATTTTGAGTGTCTAGTTTCTTTATGCTTTTTCCTTCCACACAGAAAAGCAATTCTGAGTGCACATATTTATAAAGAATCCAATTGTTAAAAATAATTTTAGAAATTCATTTTTACATTAAAATACTCTTACCATAAACATGGAACATACTGTGTACAGTCTGTCTGACTTATAGCAGCTCAGTTCAGCCTGTGCAAGATAAGCAGGAGTAATGGTTTTTGATAATCAGGCCACAGTATTAATATAACATGAACCATAAATGCTTTGGTATTGCATCTCTGGTTAAGCTACCAAATCTCATTGGAATATTAAGGAGGAAAAAGCTATCTTCCAATTTCTCTTCTAAATTATAAAACAAGCTTCAGTGTATTTCTCCAGATGCCTATTTCTCCAGAACAGACGCTACAAAAGCGAGTACATGGTAGAGGTGATTAATGGCCGTGTCTCTTAAATAAACCTCTGATCTGTAGTATCCAGTTCAAATTTAAATGTTGCTTGCCGGGTCAGAGTTTTGGTTCCATAGAACTTAGCTGTGATATTTCAAGTGCCAGTAATACTGGAAGGGATCAGTCTGCTTGGGAAAATGGAATTCAATTGTTCTGGGAGGAGAAAACTCAATTTCAACAGGTTTTATCAGTCCTCTGCTTCTATAGCATTAATCTGAAGGCACTCATTTTGACTGACGCCAATTGTGGACAAACCCTAAATAACACCCCTTTTCATCAATATTACCAGTAAGTTATACATAAAAAGGTAGTATCACTGCTGAGATTTGGGGAGTATTTTACAATATATCAGAATAAGGTGACTCAAAAATATACCTTACATAAAACATAACAGTTGTTCAGAAACACAACCCATAGATATAATTACAACTAAATTTCATATTAGTATGGGAAAATGGCAACTAAAAACCCACAAGCTTTTCACAGAAGCAGCATCACTGTAATACAATGCTTACAACAACTCTGCTTCCATAAAACAAATGAATTATATAAATATAAAATAAAAGCACAAAAATATTTTGATTTTACCAAACAAAATTTTGGTTGAAATATTTGAATTGTTTGTGAGGCAATTCCACATCAATGGCTAAATCAAATCAAATCAAATACAAAAAAAAAAATTGCTCAAAATTTGAACAAATCAAATAACATAGCTGACTTTCTTGGTATTTTGTATTTACTTATGGTAGGTGAAACAGAAAACCAAAGCCCATTCCTAACTAGTTTTGATCATCAAAAATCCATGGCAATTTTAACAAGAATACGGGTGTTAAATTAATCACAGTGAACTGGCCAAATTCCAGTTCTAGTAATTACATCCTGCATACCTAAAATTCTCCCTTCAGTTTCAGCTGGAGATGTTACTCTTTGCTTTTCCTCTAAAAAAACACTGCAGATAGTGGTGCTACTAACATAACTTTTGGTCCAAAAAGTTTCATTTCAGCACCAGGCAAATGGGCTGAAAAGCTTTTGGTTCTCCTCAGACTAAAGATACCTTAAAAACGTAACTGTTCTGGTATGTTACTGCATCCAACTATTTTTCCCCCTCATCACACACATATCTGTCCTCTCTTCTGAATGCAGCAGAAGCATCCATTTATCCATTACTTCTCTAGTTAAGAAAACTTTGCCTGTGCCTTCCACAACCCTAACCTGCAAAATCAAGTATACCACTCATCTGACATGAAGTCAGGTGAAAGAATGCAATGAGCATCCACAGGGGCTCTCTAGACAAAGAACAAGAAAACTCACTTGGTGTCTTGAATATGGGTCTTATGAAGAGCACAGACACTTGCTGCCTCTGCTCTTTCAGAAAAAAAAGGAGTAGGATTCCTTCTCTACTCTTAGATACACTCCTGCCAAAAATGGCAGGCATGGTAGTAGTGCTAATTCTTTCTTTCCCACCAATAGTTACATATAATAATTCAAAGTGCAGCATCTATCTAACCAATTAAACAGAAAGATTTGGATAGAAACCAACTGTGGAAGTCACCATTAATTTTTAAAATAGCTAAACTACTAGGCCTTATGGACTGCCAACATTGTACCTTCATGCAGTCACTAGAAAAAGACTCTTACTTGCTTTTGCAGAAGCATCCAGGATAGTATTTGTAAATAGATGTAAATGTAGAAAGGCCAAAGAGAGTAAAAGAACAGTCAAAGGCCAAAGAACACACTGCCACATAGAAAGAGAACGTGCCTGTAAGACAAATACAGGGGACAGGGAGACACACAGACGCTGGGCTGCTCCAGGCAGGTAAGAGTAGGCATCTGTCAGTCTGCCACTGTGGCAGCCTCCTCTGACATGGCCCTGCTGGCTCCTCTCCAGGTAAGCTGCTTTCTGAGCTGAGGACAAATGTATATTGTACAGAATGCTAGTTAGAGTTTTCCAAGTTTCTGTTAAGGCACATTTCGTAAGTGATAACGTCTGTTAGCGTAACAAGCAAAATATTATGAATTGATTTCAGCATGAGCTATTCAAGATAAGATGGAATAGGAACAGTGGCTGAAGTAGAAGTGTTTAAATGAGACACAGGGTCTGTTCCTTGCTTCTGACCTCTGTAGATAAGCAATAAAATTATACATGGCTGCAACAGTATTCTGTGTCAAGAGTATTAAGTGGACAGCTTCTAATTACCTTTAGCTCGTAAAGCTGGAGAGTTTGATCTATTGCTTAAAAGCTTCTTAGTTTATTTTAATCAACAATTCTATTTTTAGCAGTTGTTTCTAAGATGTTTTTCCAGTAAATGGGTGGGTAGTTAGGCTGGTTGAGGGTCTGGTTGGCTATGTGGCTCATCACCCAAGATGCACAACCCCAAAGTCCCCAGCTCTGTAAGAATCTGCTGATGTAAAATGACATTGCACTGGTTTTTACACCAGCAGTAAAAACCCTGCACCTTCCCATAAGGGAGGGACAAAAAGGAGAAACTATGGGTTGAGATGACAATTTACTAAAACAACAAAGCAATGGAATAAGACATGCTCAATATAATTATATTAGCAATAATTATAAATAATTAATATGGCAATATTAATAGCAAAAGTGTACAAAAAAGAGGTGGTTTAGCTGCAAAATGGTAAAACACCATTCACCACTGCAAACAAAACCAAGATGGCAGCTGCTCTGTGCAGGTCACTCCCGCATGGTTTCCCCAGACAAAGGCAGTCTGTGACCATTCCTGCCTGCCGCCCTGACACGTTTGGGAACAAAGGCAATATGGTGCTGGAGCTCACTCACATGCTGAGCACTTTCCAGCCCCCAGCCCCAAACAGTGAAGAACACCATGCCCTGCCAGTCACCTCCTGGCTGTGCTGTTGCTTCAGCACTAGGAGCGACGGAGTTTTCGCCGCTATCCCTTTCGGCACCAGCGGTCCACAGGTGCTCTCTGGAGAGAACACGAGGGGGACTGCCGGGATGGCAGAGGGACTGAGCCTGCAGGACTTACTGCCACCGCTTTGCCAGAGCAAGACGAAATGTCCCTTTCTGAACAAAACCATGATCTCCAGCAATGACATGCCTGGTACACAGAACATCCTGGTCACACCCACACAGCACTGAACTCCCCTCTCCCCTGTAACCAGGACTAAAGCACTGGAGTCTGGGAACCCTACCACAGTGGCCATATTTTATAGAAATTTTTTTTCTTCCGGTTGCAACAATGTCCAGTAAAACCTAATGTATTTTTCATCAACGTGGTGGGATTCAGTGCGAGGAGGCCATTAATGCTCCCATGTTTTTCTAAACATGGCTGTCAGCCCTGACAATATTTTAGTATGTTCCTGCTCATGGTGTAGGGCACTAGGATGGGAAGCCCTTGATGAGGCAGTTATTGGGCATGAATCCAAGAACTATGGAGAGAGACCGAATGGCAGTTCGTGCTACTAGTACAAACATATTGCTTGGTTGTACCTTTTCCCAGATGAAAGAAATGAGTCAGGAAAAAGGCAGTTTTGATCACATTTCACAATCCCTTGGACTGTGAAAAACAACGGTGAAAGGGAAGTGAAAAGACAAACAACAACTTCTGAAAGTCTGCCACAGGATGCTACAAGTACAAGTCATCCACAATGATCCAAGACTGTTTTCACTAAACAAAACTTTTATTCAAGACTGCAATGTTATTCTTAGGATAAAATGTAATAATCCAAAGGTACTGAACCTCCTTGTGCTATTGCGGTATTGATTAATCCTTTGACACTCATTTGGCTAATATGCTTGTGGGCTATTCATGTACTAATTTTCATAAATTTGGACCAGAACAGTACCAAGCTATTCTCTCACTACAGCACAAGCAATTTAATAAAAATATTCTCGTATGTCAAAAGTCAGAAATTAAAAAGAGGAAGAAAACAACACAAAAATCATGGACTTCATGACTCTCATGAGACTACAGAAAAGATCCATCCTTAGCTATAATAGGAAAAATGACCTTGGCACAGGGCACTTCCTGAAAAACGAAGGACTGGCTGGGGTTAATGGCCTACAGCTTTGCCTGAGGCCATCAAGTCTCCCAGTCAGTCATTAATCCCCCGGAAGTACCCCGGTGCCTTGATCATTTCTATTTAATTAAAGTCAGTGATCCCCAGGATGCCTCCATTTCACCAGGAGACTCTTTCTAGTTACTTCAAGGAATGTGCCTCTCAACTCCCTCCCTTCGTTTCTTTCTCTCTCAAGATATTTGACATGACATGTTTCAATTTCCTTTTTAATGGCCAATGTTTAATATGGCTTACAAATAATTATTTTTTATTTCATCTTTGACATGAACCCTTAGTCCAGAATTGAAAAATTAATTCTTTTTTTTTTTCCAAGGGAAAAAAATACGTCAGTGGTTCCCTTGTGAGGGACACTGAACCCAAAGTATATAACTACCCAGGTTTAAAGAGCTTCCATCTTAAAAAACAAACAAAGCCAAAAGCAATACATCTAAGTGAGGAGAAAAAAAAAACCCCAGAATTATGTCGTGGGGATGAGCAGAAATCACACAGGATGATTTAATGGAAAGTCAAAAATGAGAATTTGCTCTTACTGCCTTTTTTCCCCATCCAAATCACCAAGTCTGGAAGCACTTATGAGAATTAATTTAATGATTATCAGAAGCCCCACAGACTTCAGTGGAACTACACATATGCAAAGAGGTAAGTACTTATGTTTTCAGAACCAAAGCCTACACTTACACAAAATAAAACAAACAAGCCAGAAGGGCCACCAGTGTAGCTCTCTTCAGAGAATCAATTTCATCCCACTGACACTTTGTTAACAGCCTGTTTCAGTTTACAAAATATAGACCTAGACTTTGATATTTCAAATGGTGATGTGAAAACAGGCTACATATTAAAATAACACTCTTATGTACATCTGAAATTTCAGGTACAGAGGTAGGTCAGCGTCGTATACAAGAGCCTGAGATGCATTCACTATCCCTAAGATCTGATAACCCAAGCACCGATCTTTCAAATCTTTGGTATCCCACATGTTAGGAGGCTGCAGTGCACCTTTAAATTAGTATTCACACTAAAACCTGTACAGGGTCCATGCACCTGATGATTTAGAGTATTTAAAGTCCAAATTAGAACTTTGCAGCCTACTTCTAGCTCTATAACAGACTGCACCAACACTACAGGTAATAATTCCCTTTGCAGGCCTAAGTTCAAACCAGGATTTCAACTTAGTAAAGAAAGAAAATGGCTATTCCAGACAACAGCAAAGGAGGCATTACAGCAGCCTTTCAAAATTCTACATTGCAGTAGGTAGCTATTTTGGTAAAATAGCAAATATTACAAGAACATGTATGTACGTATGGCCCAGCACACACAATGGGCAAATAAATACCTATATGTACACACTGTACACTTGGGGGGGGTGGGGGTGAGTGTGTGCATACATAGAGACAGAGAAGACATGCATAATTTCTTAAGTAATTTCTTAATACTATCACAGAACGAGAATATAACTAGACTGATTCATTATTCTAGCACTCTGCAGAAAAAACTTGACAAGCTTGTTGAATCTCTACAGTCAGATTGTTCCATAAAAATAAGAAAATAAAACTGTCATATCATAGTCATATGTATTGAGTCAGTATTAGCAATACTTTATTTCCTGCTAGTCAAAAGCAATGACTTAGCAACTAAGACTGTAAATCCAAATGCATTTACACATTGCACCATAACTGACTGCTTCAGTCACTGACAGCAAAACTGAACTTGACTGCTATTGGTCTGATCACAAACATAAATTTTCCTCTTGTGATTATACAAGCAGTGACTGATGCTCTTAAGATATTTTTGTAACTATTTAACACCACTTTCAAGGCATTTATGGCTGCTAATTATTATCAATTATTCCAACTGAAATAGCCTGTAGGAATCCCAGTTCCTGGAAAGACTTGTGTGAATGAATTTCCCAGTCACAACAAAAGAAAGCTCACATGTGCATTGAATATACAAGTTATTTAATTATATTCAGATCATCACCTCAGTGATTCTTCAGCAACATTATGGAAGTTATGGTTATCATGGGTTCCTTTTAAAGCTGCCCTTTCTGGATATAAATAAGCCTTGAGAAATTCTGCCCAACCTTTTTATTATCTCAAGTTTGACATCACTAACACAGGAGGTGAACCCTTTCCAAGGAAGAATAACTGTGCTATAATGAAGATGTCATGGTCTTGACAAATATAAAAGAGTTATTTTAAAATTTCAACAACTGCAGGTCTGAATCCAAACTTTTTCAGAAACTCCCTTTCTCATCTGCTATTTTGGTTTACAAACAACAAGCAAAATGAGCCTACACTGAATAGATGTCCTCTGTCTTGAATTTACCAGGATGGATGAACGAGCTCTATGCCTCCCAATTAGCACTAGTTAGATAGAAGTACATCCTCACACAATGCAGAATATTTGCAACCCTCAGATGGCATCTATCCCTGAACAAGTACACCCTGTTTATGAGTTCTAATTGTTCATATTTCATTTGCTACTCACCTTTAATAATGCTTTTCTTGCAATGGGATGAGCTAGGAAAGAATGACACCAAGTTAAATGTAAACCTTTTTTGATACCTCCCATACAATAGAATTGCTTAAATTTTACTATTTACGAACTATGCTCATATCAAGCACATCATCGCATGAAAACTTCTTCCTTTCCTATTGCATGCTCTTCTATTAGACAACAGGACATTTCAAAAGTTTGAGATGGTGCCTGCAGGAGCTCAGTTGTGACAATAGAGAGGATACATTTTGTATTAGATTAAAAAGCTTTATTGGTATTAATTTGGTATTAAAAAATGGATGCATGCATTTAAAAAAGAGTAGTTTCATTAATCATTTTACTTATCAAAGAAATCATTTGGTAAGTGGACAAACTTCAAGCCTGTCAGTGAGACCAAACTTTGAACAGTTTAATGATGCTCTGGAAGAATTCCTTCTCTTGAACTACAGCTAAAAGACCCATAAAAATGATATTTCAACACTGAAGCAGTTTAAGTGACTGACTGAAACCACAATGTATAAGAAGTATAACTTGAGCTTGGCAGATCAGAGCCAAATAAAAAGTGATGATAAGCGACATATCTAATAATGTACTCTCAGTGTCCTGTCATTAACACAATTATGTCAGGACAGTCAATCAGCACTTTGCCTTGACTTTAAAGTAAGATTCTGAATACATGTTTCTAGAGCTGGAGGGAGTATGGCAGAGAAGAATCATTGAATTTAAAGCCACAGTTATTCATGGCTTTTTAGGAAAACAAGGTTATCCATTTATTATCTGCTTTGTGCTGGAATAACACTAAAATGATTCTTACGAGTTCAATACCATCTGTAAAAGCCCTCTGGCTATACAAAACAAAGGGACTCAAGATGAAGCATTCCTTTCACGAATGAGAAACTGATTTACTACCTGAAGTGATAATTAATGCCATTCAGTTTGGTTTGGAATAGGGATGAATAGGATAAAATGACAATGCTTTGCTATTGAAAAGGCTTCTTTGCTATGTGCTGGAAGGACTGACAAACATGTGCCATCAGCAGTGGCAAGTGATGGCATCTGCCAGAATTAGCTATCCGAAGCAAACGATTATGAAATGGATCACCTTTGTGGCTTAGTGACAAACTCTGTATAGAAGCCTGGATAGGCAGAAGCATATTCACTATACCAAAGCAGAGATATAGCCCCTGTGTTACTGTAGTCTACAACAGCAAGAATTTATTAAATAATGCTCTTCAGGTAAAATTTTCCTGCATAAAGACTTCCTCAAAAGCTCTGTCTGCTTCAAGACATCAGTTTATTTTTAGATAAATTATTAAAACCATGCTGAGACCCTGGCCATAAACCTCCAGATGTTGGGATGTTCAGTAGGTAAGCTGCCTAAAATCCTTAGATTGTGCCTTACAAGAACAGCCATCCTGAAAAATCACTACTGATTCCAAAGCAGCAGCTAGGACAATATCCAACAAACCAAATCCTCATGGGATATAAACTAAGCAAGAGCCTTGATTTTGCTAATGAATCAGATCTGCCATATAAGATACTAATATTCTTAGTACTTCCACCCTTGGAGTTGCTCTGTAAGGGCTTCTGAACTAACTGCAGTATGCTGAACAATAAGCATCATTCTGCCCCTCTGGCCACTCTGACCAAATCTCTGTAAGCTTTTCTGACCCACTCCTGGCTTTCCTGATAGCTTTACATGTAATCCTTTCCTGATCTCCACTTAGCTCTCCTGACACCATGACTTCTCCATCTCTCGTGCAGCTCTAATATTTGCTCTAATAGTTCTTTCCTGGTTCATTTTTACTACCTTCTCCATATCCTTAGGATCCAAATACCTCTTCCAGTGCTTCTGATTTCCTGCTCCTCTGACCTTGTGTCAGCCAGGACAAAATTGGTCAGATCCTGTCTGATCACACATTTTTCTCTGAACAATATTATATATACCTACAATCCTCTCTTTTCCTTCTCCTTGGTATTTTGATCCTTTCTACCTCCATTTGTCCTGTTTTGATCCACTTTCAGCTTCCCCTGAGCCTCTACATTCCTCCTTGAGCCATCTTGCCACACTGGATCCCTTCTCCACTCTTCCTATGTGGCTCCAATTACCCTTCAACATTTCCTTCTCTCGCAAAATCCCCTGAATCTCAGCCCTGTAACATGTAGTATATTCAATATGTGTACTGTGAAATCAGTGGGAATTTAATAGCAAAGAAATACACTGTCACTACTGCTGAAGAACATGCCTGAAAAATAAAGGAAACAGCATTTACTACCTATTCTTGACATTTATTTCTCAAACATAAATATCTGTTTTAATTGTATTTTGCCTACATTGTTAAGGTACAGACTCCTCATTCTAGTTTTAAATTGACACTTCTAAATCCTGCATCCTGTAAACCTCTATTTTGCACAAGTTACCTCCAGGGGATGAGAATATGATCATCCCCTGACCACTTTGCTCAAACAGGTACATGGCACTAACAATGGACACGTGCAATGAGGACTAATACAAGTTCCATCAGCTGCTATGACTGAAGAGTGGGTGGCCTGTGAGCAGCCCCCCTCCAGTGCCAGCTGTGGTGGCACTCAGCCTGCGTGTGCTGCTCAGGATGGCACCCATTCCTTCAGTCACTGGAAGCGGAATTATTTCTTCATTTGCCAGTGGCGCATGGCAAGGGGCTCCCCACAGACCGCAGTCACAATATTGCAGGCCTTGAACAGACCCACGGGCTCACAAACCACAAACACAGGTAAGTCCTCACACCGAGGTGGAGACGTGCCAACTAGAGGCCTTTCGCTGAGTGCTCATGCACAGGTATTTCACGTTAATGAAGGGGAAGCTTCCAAACAGCTGATGCTTCAAGCACATGTTGAGTTAACATTTCTCTCCATTTAAGACCATACTGCATCAGCAAAAATTCAGTAAGGAACATTAATTATCAAATGTGCCAGTTTTGTGACTATTAAGTACCTCGTTAGATTCAGTTTTTGAAAACGCATTCATGAGCACTTTTACACAGGACAGAGTGGCACATTTGGCATTGTTTAACCCTTCAACATGACCCAAAAGATTTTGTTTCCAATTTATTAAGGGATTTTTGGATAATTTACGTTTGTATTTTGGGAGTTTTCTTAGTATACAAAATTTGAAAGGCCTTTTAGCTGTTCCTGAAAAACAGGCAAACTAAAGACATAAAAAAATTACATTCTTTTATTCAGTTGGCATAAAATTTATCCCTAGAGCTGCTACATGTTTTTCATTCATACCTACAGCATTAAAACCTGGTTAAAGATAAAAACGTTGTCTACATATTGTATATAAACATATATTCATAAACACTCATTGCTGACAACAACACCAATCTTTGTGTTTATATTAGCATATACAGAGTCAAATTTTTCAGCTACAATATATTTCCTTTAGTCTGTCAGAAAGAAAACCTCATACTTCAACAAAGGCAAAAAAAAAAAGTTAAACCCATATTTAAAATATATCATCTAGCCTAACCTTTACTCCATTAGAGAAAATATGCCTGCAAAAAAGATTAAATACAAATTTGCTTTGCTTTTAAACCTACTTAAGAAGTACCTATCCTATCTGTTCATATAAATTCCAATGGAAAACACGATGACATGCAATTACTAATCTCAATGTACACAGCTATGCCTCGGGGACTTAGTGGCTCATATTTTACTGTTCTGTAATCAAATACAGAACTAATGAGTAAAAATATGCTTGCCCCAATAAATTCCCAGCACCTGGACAAGTGTCTGACAATGAAATGGAGGATGCACACACAAAATTCATTCTGCAAAGCTATTAAAGTGTTATACTTGCCAACAAGTGTTCATTAAACAAGAATGAAGGATCTTTACGCCAGTTTTCTACCAAAGGCTTTTTAATATTTTAATGGAGAGTAAAGACTATTTATCTGAACTCTGATCAGTTAATGTTCAAATCTGTTATGAAAAAACAAGGAGTCCTTTATAATACCTTTCATAAAAATCCACTTTGCAATACTTCAAATAAAGACTAAGAACTGTAAAAGATTATGTTGCATATAAACAAAATCAGTATCATTTTGAAATTATATGGTTATCCGTGGAACTCCTTGGCATATTAGAATCATGTCGTATTTTTATTTAAAGAATGGTTAGAAATAACCATGATACAAATGAAAAATAGGATTAGAGATGACATCACTTGTGCAGAAGCATCTTCAGACTGCAGAGAAAGAACCCCAAATTTAATGGGACAGATGAAAGAAGTGGGAGACTAATAGATTATGCAAAGCTAGGCCATATACCTGTTAGGGAAACAAAAGCACTAAAAGAAACATGCCAGGAAGACTGGCTGAATAATTCTTTACCAAAAACTAATTAAAACAATCTTTATCAAAGACTAATTCTTTATCAAAAGGAATTAAGTTTGACTCTAAACCAAGCCCACATTTAATATAGCCTACAAAAATAGAAGGACAGACCGAAAGTGTCTCTTAGAAATAAAAATATGGATCAGTGCAAGTCTTCACCAACACTTCTTTGCAAGAACACTGGTAACTCTGGATTTAGGTTTAGCCCTTCAGAGTAACTTAGACCTGATTTATCTCCCAGGCTGATGAGTGACTAAAGAGCACCATTCATTTTTCCATTGCAGGTTTTTACCCAAGGACAGAAGAAACAGAGGCCAGGTCCTCTTTTACAAAATCCAGTTAGATGGAAAATGGTAGGATCCCATTTATTGGTCCTTTTTTTCTTGGGCCACCTCAAACTCCCAGCACTTGTGGCAGTGTATTAACTGACAAGATATGTAAGGATATTTTGGATATGGTTTTGCTCTAGTTTCCAGCAGCCAGCATAAGAGAGAAAACAGTGTAAAAGGAGAAATAAAGGTGTGGAATCATAGACTGTTCTTTTGGCTATTAATTTCTGATCCCTACTCCCAGGGTGTTGATGCATTTTAGAGACCCTGGCTAAAAGCAGGAGGAACATGGAGAATGGGAGTCTGCTCCCAAGACCTGCTTCCACACATTTTCCTTGAGATGGTAGCTTCTAAACCCATATGTTTCAAAACCTGATTTATATGCATTGTTTTGGAAATCTGATTAATTTGGAGGTATTCAACACCAAATGCTTTGAGTTGCTCTCAAATATTTGTAGCATTTTGGAGGAGAGCTCTCCTCTTCACCCTTGATTCCTGTCTCTTCTCCTCATTAAGCCTGATGTACAAATTGATGGAAAAATCACGTGAGAACCACCAGAGCTTGGATGTGCTCATTGCTAGCGTCTAATTGTCATCTACAGACCATTTTCAGTGTAATATCATATATGTGGCTATGTCACGTTTGACAAAAAAGAGAAAGCTTTCTTCATGCTAAAAGAAAGTACTGTGTAGCAGTGTGGAACACAAATATAAAGAGGTCAATGTTTTAAAGGCTGTGAAGGCAGCAACGTGCAAATACACATTTAAACTGCAAAACCCAAACAATTATGGTGGCAAGTACCCAACCGTGTGCACAGGTTTTGGTTATATAGGCACATGTGCATACTTTTAAAGCATATTAATTATTTTATTGTTCTAATTTAAGTCTCTGCTTCTGAATATTTCTGAATTCTTTTTGGGGAAAGCCAAGACAGGCTAAGCAGGTGTATGGTAGACTCTACAAAGAGCGAGGCATATACTCATAAAGTAAAGCACTATATTGTGGAAAGAAGTATTTTTAAGATGCAAGAAAGTTAGGGTTTAATAGGGTGTGAAGTTGTCAGGGAAAGATTTGTGAGGTTGGGAGTTCATTTTAATGCTTACTAATTAGAGTAGAATTGGCAGCTATAGTCCTGAGGAGTGAAGTACCTCTGCCAATAGAATTCATTAACTGGCACATAAACAATAGAAATACCCGCTATCCTCTGATACGCAGAAGGAAGAGGTGGCTAAACCAACAACATGAGCCTGGACAATTTCAGTCTGTGATCTTTCCTGCAAGAAAACCAATGAACACACCCAGTACTATCTCAAAAAGCTCAGACTTATTCTTGACCACATATCTAGACAAGCCTCCTGACTTATTATTGAAAGACAAAATATTTCCAGTAGCATGCAACCCACCTCCAATTAAACTTTACTATTGATTGAACTAGGACAAGGACCAGGACCTTCAGCTCAAACACTGAACACAGTTCATTAACTGCTACCCTTAACCCTTAACAGTAGGTTTGTTTGATATTTAAATGATATTTAAATTATATTTATCCACATAAAACAACTAAAAAATAAATCTAAGACAGTATTTTCCACCACTTTTTCTAGTTCAAGTGTTCCTTTATGGAGAAGATAGATTATCAATAAGAACAATTTCAAGCAGATTCTTAAACCAGTTATATTACCACCCGCCATGATTACTACATTAATGAACATGTGATTAGATTCACTCCCATGTCATCCTTGGAATACTCACGTAACATGTAACAGCTCCATCAGTGACCAACAGTCACATGGATGCCCTAGTGCATATGTCATTCACTTCTGTATAACAAGGCTCTGTAAACCTTATGTTATTGCATTCATCAGCTCCAAGCAGAACCTTTTAATTAAACTAACACGGTAAAGTATAATGCATGTGATGGAGCTTTAGAAATAATACATAATGATGCTCAAATAATGTGTGAGGGAAATTTTGTCATGTTAAACTCCTATTTAAACAGGTGAGACAGAGCCCACTAAATTCTCTGCATGAATTTACTACACTGAGTTTACTATAACTGACAGCAGTTATTCCTTGGCTGCTCTTCTACTAGTCAGAACTCACATCCTGATTTTGTTGCTGAATTCTCAGGATTTCAGTCTCCCACCATACTCTTGGCTGGGTTGAGCAGTTGTTTGGGTCAGTGCGTGTAATAGCCACCACAAAGTTTAAGAAAATCAGTGAAACATATGTGAAATCCACTGCATGAGTGGCACTGCTAGATACCACTGGCATATTTCCAGTATTTCATTTACGTAGACTTTAATGAGTATGTACAATACCTCTTTTCCTAAAGCAAATCTATTTTTTGATCTTTCACACGTAATTATGTGTACCTTTTGTCATTCTCTCCAGTGAAGCTGATACCTTATATATCTTTTTTAAATGGTCCAAATAAGGACATTTTGGTGCTAATCATACCTCCTTCACGTATTTCAGAATTTAATCGCAAAAAGTAAGGCTTTCTAATGGTCAGATAATAGTTCTGAAGCTCTAAAAAATGGTTCAGTGGTATCCATTCCACGCACCTTTCAGTCCCTCAGTGAGGCAGGAATAACTTTCCTTTTTTTCAAATGGTCAAATCATCTATACAAATCTGTGACCGCAGGTAAGACACTGAGCAATTTATTAATAATCTCATATTAGTAATATGGGATCCCAGTTGCATGGTCCTAAACTATAAAATATATGGCAAAAGAGAACTGAAAGGTCACATTAATTTTATCAATATTTGGATCAATATTTTGCTCTGAGTCACAACAGTTAAACAGTCTAAGGTGTGTCTAAAAGATGCACCTTTTAAAAACAATTTATTTATTTTATAAAGAGGAAGGACCACTTTTCTAGTCTACAACTAGTCTGCTTTACACCTGAAAATGTCAGAATGCCTCTTGGTCCAGAATATTCAATGAACGAATACAAGATGACACATTTTGCCAGAAACAAGGGATGCACCATAATAAAGTTACAAAGTAAACAGTTATCATCAACTGCCTTTTTGATATTCATTGGGAAGGAGGATCACAGTCTTTTTTACACACAACTGTGTCAAGGAAAAATGAGTAATTTTTTACCTCCACAATTTCCAGGAAGTCCAATAGACCACTTTCATACTAAAACCTGGAATAAAGATGGGGTTTTTTCATTGCATTACAGTGTCTCACCTTATAAGGAAGTATTTGACAGCCTTACATTAAACTCCTGAAAACTAATGAAGAGTCCTCCTTAATACACATTTCTTTTTTCCAGTTCGGGCTTGAAGTGACAACATTACAGAAATACCCTGAAGGTTTTTATTTAAATAGCATCGTATAAAACAATGCCCTCTTGTCAGTCAACACTAATTCAGCAGAAGTCAAGCTATAAATCTGTCCAAAGGCCAGCAAAGTGCTTAACTTGGCACATCCCTAATAAAATTAGGAATGTGAGTTTATTACATGAACCTTAAGTAGGTTTGGCCAAGATATTAAGATTTTTGCTTATGGCAACCATGGCTAATGTGGATTGGTATTTTCATTATAACGCACCCCACAGCATTTCTCAGTAACGTCTCAGGTTTCCAAATTGGACAATAATTTTCGACACTATCTGACACATCACTAGGTGTTACAGATGAAACTCTGTCACTTAACTAAGCACAGTTAAGCACAGTTAAAGATGGCAAAGACTTTTCAATAATGTTAATTCTACTGAAAAATGAAGCCAAATTAATTAATACTTCTATTAATGTAACATGATTTCACTTTTTTCAAGTAAAGAAGCACTTATAGGCTTTTAACCCAAGATCAGATGCATTGTTTCAGCTCAAGGCAATTGAGAATAGATTTCTACTGTAATAAGCTGAAATGCACACAAGAAAAACAGTGAGAAGGTAGATTATGCAGGCTATATTTCAATTGTTTTTAGCCACGTATAATTCTCAATTATATTAATGCAGAATGTCTCTTCAGAACAGTATTCTACAAAGCTTCATGTTGTAACTCCCCTCTGACCATCTTCCATACTAGATTTTTGTTTCACAGAAACATCCTTCCTTTGAGGGGAGAAACACCCTCTGAGGTTCTCACCTGGCTAAAGAAGAATATATAATCCGTAGCTTCTGGTTATTATTGTCTGGTACCACATGTGTCCCAAGCCACACACATAGCACTGCAAGTATTGCAACAAGAAAGTCTTCTAGAGATGCTACAATACCATACACATGAATGTGCAGAGCTGCTGAAGTTCACTTCATGAAAAATACAATACACTCTGGGAAGGAAATATGATTGATTTCCCTTGAGTAGACTGTTTATCAGACAAACACATTTTGCAAACTTTGACATAAATTGTTAGTTTTCTTATCGTACTGACAATATAAAACCAGTACCTTTGTAGAAACTTCCTGAAAACTCTTTAATGACCTCTAAACAGTGTTATCTTATCATCATCTGACTTTCTACTTCAATAAATCATTTTAAAATAGGCAAAAAGAAAAATTGATCCCAAAAATATGAATTTGTTTTCCATAGCTTTAGCATTTAAGATGTGAGGAGTCTTCTCATAGAATAGTTACAATGCTGATAAAGCACTCACATCTTTGTATTTGCAGTCATTTTGCAAGAAAAGAAAGAACAACTCTCACCAGAGAGCCTCAGGAGAAATGAAATGAAGATTTGCAGTTTCCAGGTCCTTGTATGTAAGGCTCTGACAGCATTGTTTACTTTGAAAGGCAATTGCATATGCAAATCACTACTTGATGTCCATGATAGAAAGATGCAATATGGTAACATTTTGTGTGTGCAGTCTGCTTGTGAACACATCTAGTGATCTGCATGCGGAGGAGGCCAGAGCCAGCACACACAGAGGTGTCCAGAGCACACTGTCAACACTTGGGCTATCACACAATACACAGTATTTCAAAACTTTCAAAACAATTTTTTCTTCAAACAAATAGTCTCTTTTTGTGCCTGCATTTGCAGCTGTTATTTTAGCAGGCCAAAAAATCTATACAAGGAATGCATTGAGTGACAAATGCTCATCAAATTAAGGAGTAAATAGAAAACATGCAATGGACACTTCCCACTGAAAATTAAATAAAACACTCTGAGAATCAACCCTGCATAGCCAGGGACAGGAAAAATACCATATAATCTAAGGGACTAACAAAATGTGTATGTGCTTCTCAGAATATGAAAAATCAGTCTTTTCAAAGAACCTGGGTAAAACCCAGAATATTTTCTTGGAATTATTCTGAGTGCAAATTCTAAACAATAAGTATTTTAAAAGATGTTGCAGAGGTGTTGGACAATTTGAGAAGACATAAAACACGTTAGTTACTTGTGTAAATAATTTAGAGCCCTCTGCATGATACTATCATCACAAAAAGGCTATGTCAAACTCTTTATTAGCAGGAAAACACAAAGTGCCTGTAAACCAACAGAACTCTACAATTTTAGAGTTTTCTTCTGCTGTCTGGGAAAAGTCTGCTGGTAACATTGAAATCCCAGGATGGCAGTCTTCACCTGTAGCACAAACACACTTGAAAGCACCATAGCAGCTTTTGAACCTTCCAGGCATCCTGGTATCTGCATACCTTTTGGTATTTTGTTTTCCTGCAAGGTGAAGGTGCACCAAGGGTGAAAATTGGTGCGATTAGAAAGATGCATCCTGACTTCTGTGGAATGATCTGAACAAACTCCCATGTCCAGATACCTCAAGAGCAATGTGGACCTCAGTTCAGACCAGAGCTCTACAGAATAAGTCATATTTTCTTTTCAGGGCTGCAATTAAAATATCTCCCTTCTTCTGTGAGACATTTTTGCACTGCATTGCGCTGGATACTAAAAACCTCTCTAGATCCTTCTGATCCCCCTCGATATCTCATTAAATTGACAGACTAAAGCCTATTACCATACTTTCGTCAATTGCACAGTGGTTGTGTGATCTAGAGAAGAATTCATCTGACATCACCAACTAAACTAATATTCCCTACTGACCTTTATCCAATTTACAAATCCCACTCTCTCCAAAGATGAGAGACCAGAGCACTACTCCATGCTCCCCTCCACAGCCAGTATCTCACGTGCAAAAATAAAGGAGGTAGAGGAAAGACTACTAATCTTGCCTTAGTGCTGAAATCTCTCTCATTGAGCAAGATAGTTTATTTCAATTTAACATATATAAACATATGCGGGTCTGGAGCTTTTTTTGTCTTACAGCCTTCCTTAATTCCACATCTCCTTATTGCAGACAGGACAGGCATAAAATATTTCATCATGGTCTTTAGTAAAAGTGTTTTGAAAAACCCACCATTCTGCTGCACAGCAATTCCTATCCAAATTCCCATCCACATTAAAACTAGGATTTTGGATGCTGAGATCAGAAAAATACACTGACATGACTAATTGAGACCAAATTAAAAACTACATCATACAAAACTAGAGGAAGAGAAACAAAATAGTGTTGCATTTTTAAGATATGATTTTAGAGAATAGGTATTATAGACAAAACAGAGATTCAGTTAAGAATTATTTTAAGGCTGCCTTTAAAATGATAATTGTCCCCAATCCTTTGCTTGAAAATAAGAGAGTTAATTTTTCCTTCCAGTATTTACCATGTGAATTACAAATGTAAAACATCATGTTAAACATACATATTGAAGAAGAAAGCCCACAGCACATACAGTGTGTATCATTAAATCACCTTAGTTATCAAAACTTAATGAGCTCTGAAATAGATACAATCCCAATATTGCAGGTCATAAAAAAGAATTTACCTGTGACCTACATCATTCACATAGAAGAATTAAGAAATTAGGACATCTTTCCACTTTCCATTCACTGTGTAAGTGCCTATTCACAGAGTCTGACTCCTAAGGGCAAGGGAAAGCACAAGATTCTGCAGGTTTTCCCTATATTGTGAGACATCATTACACAGATCTGCTCTGCTGACTACAGCCTGCACCAGAACACTTCCCACATACACCACTGGGTGATAAGTGGCAAACTTCATTATGGCTGTGGTAGGAAAAAACACGGTATAGCTCTCCTTGTAAAACATAGGATGCAAAGGAAGATCAAGTGGGAATAACAGTCCTCCAGAAAGCAACACGTAGCTGCAATTTGAGCATTTTAGCCACATGTTTAGCTTTTACAGAAAAATGCAATTTCTGAGAACCTGATCAGCTTGGTCAAATGCTTAACTGAAATGTAACAGTGAGTGAGATCAAGCCATGAGTTCATTCCATACCCAGCTACAACAAGGCACCAGCACAACTCCGCACCCAGGTCTAAGTGCTGGTGAAACATGTCAAGCCTTCAGAATGCTGTGGAAACCAAGACACCAAAGCTTTGTGCCCAGAGATTATAAGAATTAAACTCAAAGAGTAAAAAGAGTCAAGCAATATGATTTTCTATTACAGAATTTTACCAATATATATATTAAAAAAAAAAAAAAAAAAAGAAAAAGAAAAAAGACTGTGGCACTTCTCATTTGCTGTATTGTGCCAGATTGCTGAAGTCAAGAGAATACACCATCTACTTCCACCAAGGTTTACTGTTAATTGGGGAAGCCAAAAAAATCTCGAGCATCTGAGGTTGTCATGGGAGCAAACAAGGAGACCAGTGCTCTGAGAGTCCTCAATCACTGACAAAGCCAGTTTCTGGCCACTGAAGGGATGGCCAGCATGAAAATTCCAATGAGGAATGTAGTAATAGCGTAATTCATGTAGCCCATGTATGTACAGTGACATAAAGGAAGTGCTTCACTTCTGACTAGGCTTTGATTCAATTAATTGTGGTGAGATTAAGGGAAGAGAGAAATGGAACAGAAACATGACATCTGCCTGGCAGGTTGTTTATATTCCAGTAGGAAGTACTTCACAGTACTTCACTAGTGCTCAGCTACTAAATGATCAACCCCCACAGCTCTCTCACAGATATCCAGCACAGCATCTCTTCCAATGTAACCTCTGGACAATGCAAATCTAAGCAGTACAGCACTGGCACTCTACCCCATCCTCACCCATTTCTAATGATAATCTGTTCCTGTCCTGTCTGCTATAAAATTAAAACAATTACTTTTTCCTCAAAGAAACATATATTACATACCTGTAAAAAAATAATATATCCAATGTATGTACAAATCATCACCTGATCATATTACTACAGCATATTTTAGTCCAGATTGGTGAAAGCTCCCCTGGATAAAAAGATGAGAGCAAAGTCACCTAAAAAGTCAAGAAATAATTTTGGAAGGACTTGTTTCTTATATTCCCCTAAGTAAAAATAATAATTAAAAATAAATTCCACACACAAGCAGAAACACTGCTAAGTTACACAGTTCCATCTTGAATATGAAAACATCAGACTTCAGTCCTATGTGAGTTTGAAAAGATAATGTCATGCAGAAAATCAAGATCATCTGATGAAAAACATTATGAAAAGTAGTTTGAGAAGGCAATTCTTGAATGTAAGCTCTGTGTATTTCCACACCAAAACACAAGTGGTCCAGGCAAAAAAAATTAATATCTTGATCATATTTTGCTTCATAGAGAAACAACTGGGAAATTGGGATATACAAAAGGATATTTTTAATTAAATCTTCAGAGACTGGCGTATTGAAAGAAACTAAATGTTTCATCACCCTATTAATTTAGTAATATGAAATTAATTTCACATTAATGTGGATAAATAAGGCTGCCTTTAATGTCAATTTCATAAAGCTAATGTCCCATTCAGATTTTTTTTTTTTAAAAACCCCCAACAACATTATGCAAACTATCCAGTCTTCACTGTTGTACTCAAGGGCCTTGAGTAAGTTCGAGCACATTTCTGGCAGCCGGAGAGATGAAGAAGCTGTGTCTGGGATGAAAAAGTGGTACTATAAGGCTATAAGGGAGCAGAATTCAACTCTGTTCTCATGGCCTAAAGGAGGAATTTGTTTCAGGACACTAAGTGTTGCAGATGTCAAGTCCCTTTTTCCTTTCCCATTCTCTTCCCTGTCCCAAATAAATCAGAAGACCTGATCGACATTTCCTTTTGCCTTCAGTTTCCATCCAGAAGATTGAGTCTTAAAAAATGATAACAGCTTTAGCACAGTCAAATTACTGCACTTCAGAATCTCCCCCTGCATATCACGCAGTCTCTGTGGAACTAAGAGAAGCATATTCATGGTGAGCAAATGCAACAAACATGTTATCTCTTTTTCTTTCCTCTTCAGGGGATGAGAAGAGGAGAGCTGCAATTCAGCAAGTCATTCTTTGTATAGAACTTTTCAAAAGGGTTTCTTGTCCATTTAGAAAACTAAAACTGCAGCTGTATAGGGGAAAGCACTTAGTAATAAAAGGAGTTGAAGAATGGGGCTGAAACTCTGAATCTCCCGACCACTAAGGAGTCAATTCCCACTGCCTTGCAGGAGGGGAAAGCAGTGAAATCTTAGCAGTGGTGCTGCACCTGGTTCATGTGGTAGGGAGCTGACATGGGCCCTTTGCAAAGTGGATTACAACAGGATGAATGACCCATGCTGGACAAATAATGATCAGATAATTCCTTGAAATATAAAGTAAATTACAACCTTGTTAGACCACATTCCTGGAATCTTGTTCTTTTTACTTCAGGATCTGGGACAAAGAACAGGTGAAATGCAAGAGAAAGTACAAGTGCATTTCCTAAGTTGCTACAACAGTTATTTTGATTTCTAAGGTTGTTTCTCCAGCAGGAGAGAAAGCCTGACAGGCATTTATTGAAACAGAAGTTATTGTACTGGATTTATGGAAGAAATTCATTTTAGGAACATAGTTAGAAGAGAAAGAAAAACAAACTACATACAACTAGTCTACACAATCAAATGAGTTCTACTGTCTTACTACCTTTACATGGCTTAAATCTGTTGTTTCATTCTTCCTTCCACAAAAAAGGCCAGGAGTGTTTCCAAAAGACCAATAAGATAAAATACAAGTAAAGTACCAAATTAAAAATATTACAACTTCTAGATTGCCATGATTCAGCATTTTTCTCCTGTGGTTTTTTGATTGTTTGCTTGGTTTTGGGGGGTGTTTTTGTGTACTTCAGAAGGGCACTCTGACAAGATCAGATGATAACCATACAGGCTCAGAGAATGAGTTTAACACTGGGAAAGGAGATTTAATTAAACAAAGAAACAGATGATTTCCATAAATTTATTTCATTTGTCTTGTTTACTTCATTCATTACCTCTCCTTTTTCATCTTGACTTCAAGCACTTTTAAGGATGCATCTTTACATTCTGTGCCTTTCTCTTGTCCAAGGCAAGGGAAGGAATACGAGGATGAACTTGCCCTATGAGGTCACTCAGCAATTACTTTTCTGAAAACACTGCACTTTCTCTGATACTGTCAACATAAAACTGAAAGCTGAACGGGTTGGGTCAGAGAAGTTTTAGCCATCTTGGCAAATAATGACTTCTGTTGAAAAAGGGTCCACAGCTAATTCTAATGTACTGTGACACATGACAGCTCCTCATGCCCACCTGGCTGAGGAGCTGTACACATACACTCTCAATCACAATAATAGATTTGGGAGGAAAGTAGATTACACTTACTTAACTAATTACACAACTTAATTTAGTTGCATGCTCTATAGAGCAATAGAAAATGTCCAGCTTGTAACTAGTAAGCATACTCCAAGAAAACGTCATAATTTTAACTCTGGACTTTGTGGTTTCTTCCCTTGCTTGGGAGAACAGGCTGGTGCAACCAGCGTGGGCAGAGGAAATGAGGCAGTGCTGTAGCTCCCAGCAGTTCTACTGGCCCTGAGAGCACTGTGACAGTAGTCCCAATGGGTACAGGTGTCTGTATCAAGACAGAAGCAGTTCCAGCAAAGCTGCATATCCTAAACCCATTGCTCTGCACCATATGCACAACAGAGACCCAGAGACACCCTCATTTATTGTTTTACTGCAGTCAGTCACTTACAAGAAGAATCAGGCCTCACAGCACTTTTACAAACTCAGAAAGTTCACTGAAACCAACAAATCAAACTAAGAAAACTTCACTCTGGGGTATGAAGTATTTTGAAGAAAGTGTTAAAAGAAATAGACTTGCTTTCTTCCTTTTTTTCCTTTCTTTCCTAGTTTTTTCTGAGAATCCATGTCATCATTCAGCTGTGTCTTCTGACAAAGCCAGAATCCAGAACAGAATCTTCATGAAAGAGAAACTAATAAATTAGATCTCTTTGTGAGGAATTTGCCGTTAGTTCTGTTTCTCCCTGCCTATTAAGATTCTTTATTTGCTTCACCCTGAGATTTCTGCTGACAAGTCTATTCATTTACTACTAGCCTAGATAAAATGCTAATAAACAAAATGTCAAAAAATGTATTCATATTACTTTCCCCTTTACACTGGGCTTGTTTTTAAAGGGACCATAGAATCAAACATTAACATCTGGTGAAATTAGGATGCTTGTTCCCCCTAAAGACTAAATTCTATTTCAGGCTTAAAAACAACTTGTGAAAGAGCTAGATGAAGTATCCTTATTTCTCTGTTCGGTTGGGCATGCACAGACAACTCTGCCAGCCCACTAAATTCAGCCACTGTCCCACCTTCCATCAAAACCAAACAAGAATACCCATATAGACATATATTATACAATGTTACACTTTCTACAGACTTTCTGTGGTGTCCCACAGATGTTTTAGGGGGATTCTAACATTTCATTAAGCTCCCCAGATAGGTTGTCATTACTTCCACAGAATTGAACAGAAAAACTCTCCAGAACCTTGTTTTGCTCCCATATCAGTTTGTGTTTTGTTAACACCTCATTCCCTCCCATTACACTAGTGTGGACCAATTATATCCAAGTGTGTGCTCTTTGGCTGGGTATTCCCAAGGGAGTCCTCCCTTTAACAGATTCGTGAAAGGGAAGTTCAAGTGTGTGAGCTCTTAAACAAAGACACATCAGAAAGCACCACCATGAATTAAAGAGTCCAGGAGCCAAAGCTGCAAGTGGCTGGCCACTGAGAATGCAGACAAGCTGTTATTAGCAGGGCATAAAACACCCAGGTAGAGTGCCAAACTGAAAGCAATCCAGAGGAGACTCTCATGTGTTTTCTCATTAATCTTGACCATTCAGAACTCCTGGAGACTGTAATTTTCTTTGTGTAAGACTACTCGCTCAGCCTCTTTAAATAAACATGCAGTCAAGATGCAAGATGGGAAGCAGTGGTTAGCTACAGGTAAGATATTCCTTCTCTCTTCATCCCCAGCTACTTTTAACCTGGAACATATGTTCCCCCCAGGAACAGCTAGATGTTCTGTGGGGTTGGCATGACACATCTCTCCAGCCAAAACTATCTCTTGTCCGAATACAATTTGCTAAACATTTTCAGCATGAGATGGATGGGAAACACAGCTTCACCTGCTTTTATGAGGGAGTAGAGTTCTGCAGTGAGAATGACTGGTATTTTAGTTTCAGAGTGTGTTTTGTGAACCATTCAGGTGAGAGGAAGAAAAAGCAGCCCTGAACATTTCCATCTTGCTTGGACTCTAAATGAGACACCTACAATTGCAAACCAAAAGGTACCCTCAGGACACTTTATTGCATTTATTATAAAACAAAGATTAAAACAATTATATAGAAATTAAGGATAATATGGAATAATATGGACAATTTGTCTTCCTCTCAGTCAAACAGTAACACGACCTAGTTCAACAAATAGCTTCACAGCTTGAGACACACTGCATGCAAAATGATAAAATGGCTCAGGCTGTGAGGACAGCCTGAATGGCTCAGCTCTGGTAGGTGTGTCTCAGAGGGATCTACGGAAGAGGTCAGATTTCACTATTAACCTTTGGCAGAAAAAAGACAGCAAGCTTTTTTCACAAGTTTTCACAACTACACAGATGAACATACAGACACTGCCCTTATATACCAGCTCAGAAACCTAAAGAACCAGCATGGTGAAACTAACAGAGCTTTTCTCCTCCATCACTTTCCACTCTTCTTCTCCTCATTTCTGCCCATAAAGGGCAGCTCCTAAATGATTCTGCTCTTTACAGAGCTTCAAAATCTGTTGTGATTTTCCTCTAGTCACCAGTGCCACACCTATGCAAGTCATTTTACTCCTAAAGGAAAGTGTGTTAAATTAAAGAAACTCCTCTAAGGGAGAAATCCTTTTACAGCAGTAGGAAACTTTCTGGTTCTGAAATACAGGCTCTCTATTCTGTTGGCAGCAAGAGACAGCCTATTATTATCATAATCCAGAACACTTCTCACTACAGAAAAGTTAAACTTGGAAGCAGTTTCAAAAATACAGGCCCTGGTTTCAGCTCAGATAGGGTTACGTTTCTTCTTAGCTGGTGGTACAAGGTAGTGATTTGAATTTAGTAAGAAAATAATGTTGATAACACAATCATGTTTTACTTATTGCTAAATTGTGTTTACCCTAAATAAAGCATTTTACACTTTCCCATGCTCTGCCAGCAAGCAGGTACACAGAATACTGGATGAAAACACAGCCTGAACAGGCAAGAGGGATATTCCACACCATAGAATGTCATGCCCGGTATATAAACTGGGAGTAGTTGGCCAGAAGTTGCTGAACTGCTGGGGAACAGGCTGGACATCAGTTAGTGAGTGGTGAGCAGTTTTATTGCGTGTCCATTTCTCCATCTATCTATCTTTCTTTCTCAATATTCTTATCTCAACCCCAAGGATTACATGTTTTTGGCCCCAATTCTCCTCCCCATCAAGGTGGCGGAGTGGGCAGTGAGTGAGTGGCTGCGTGGTATTTAGTTGCCAGCTGGCATTAAACCATGACAATACACGATTCTGGGTGGAACAGGCTCTCTCCAAGTAGATGAGGCTACAGGGAAGAAGAGAGCAATAATATGGAAGTGACAAATTTAGGGCAGCCGTGATGTTCCAAACAGACAACAACAGGGGTTGAGGGAGAGAGGGGAATGATCAGTAGCTAGAAGAAATCACCAAAACTCATATAACCCTGAAATTTGATAAATATTCACCTAACTTGTTACTGTCACTAGCTTTTCTTTTGGGAATGGTTTTCCACAGCTGGAGATAAAAACATTTATTTAATTTTATTACTTTTAGGAATGTAACTAGAAGAAGCTTTCTGCTCTTAGACACAAGAGCTTAGAGAATCTGTGAATTATTGAGTTACAACACCCACTGAGGTACATTAAAACACGAGGTTTTCATTACTGCCAAATACTATTTATCTCAAAGAAACTTATTGCTTAAGTACACTTTTAAATGTTGAAACAATAATGATTTTTGTGATTATAAATAAAATTTTAAAGTTTATCCAAACAATAGAGCAATTTGCCTTCAGAAAAGCAGCATAACATTATCTTCTTCTTTTTTTTTTTTTTTTTTTTTTTAATAATAATACTGTCACAAACAGTTGTCTTGGTGTTAATGGATACACTCGGAGTATGGTGATATTACCCAAATAAGACAGTAGCACAGTTTGTCCCTAAGTGAGTTTAAATGTGACCTACCCTATTAAAGAATCACAAAGTCCTTTTTCATCCATTTTTACAAATGTTTTGAATATAAGAATTCATCACGATTTAGGGGTTTAAGAAATCACTGTCCACAAAAAAAGATCTGCAGAAATTTTCATTAGTTCTTTTATGAGTTGGCAGCAAATACTCTAGCTGTGAACTTTTATGAAGTTATAAATATAAAGGACCTACTGATATGGGTATGATGATAATTCTAAATTTCCTTTTTTGCAGCTGCAGTTGATCCCTTGTATTCGGTTAAAAAAAAAATCTCCCTTTTTGTAATTCAACAGAGAAAGTTGTATTGCCTTTGAGCACTCCGAGTGGAAGTTCATGAACTAAACCCACATGGCAACACAACCCCCACTGCCACCTTTCCCTTAAGGTGGCTATAAAATGTCAGTAGAAAGCCAAGATGTTTATTTTACTTAGCACTTGATTTTGTAAGTAAATGAGTTTCCAGTAGGGCGTATCTTTGTAATCAGCTCCGCTGCATCACTAAACTTTTATTAAACTATGCAATAAATACTATATCAATCATTAAATGTTTAAATTCAATACTAAGGGTGAAAGATAAGAAAATGTAAGTAAGCAACCTATTCCATAAAAGACTAGGATGTTTGATCATGGGGAGAGAAAAAACATTCTTTGCTATTGACAGCTTTTTACAAAACTTGATTTCCCACAGAATTTATTATTTAGGAATAAAATTTAAGAAGGGATTTTGTCTACATATTCAAGAATCTCTGTGGTGAAAAGTATTCCTGAGTTACTCTGATAGATTTGTGCTACTCTAGATTTGGTGGAATACTGTCAATATGTTTCGCTTAATTGGCCAATAAACAAGGAAGACTCATTTTCCTCACAGTGTCTTGGGAGAAGGACACAATCTGACACAGAAAGGAACTCATTCTCTTGGCTTCTGAGTTTCTAAACAAATACCAGAGAAGCAAAGAAGCAGTCCAGAATAAAAGCCGTCCAACAAGAGAAACAGATATGCTGGCCTACAATTACTGCAGTAGCAGCACAATACTTATTTTTCCTTGCATGGTTTCCTAGGATTCTCAGGAGCTTGATCAGAAAAGAATTAAAGTAATCAGGCTGTCCAGACATACACCAAAACTCACTGTGAGACAAGTTGTATTTGCTTGTCTCTCTCCCAAGGCAAACCAAATATCAACTTAACTAGTGAAAAGTTATCAATCATGCAAAAGAAGAAAGCAACAATTAGACACCCACTCTTCATATCCGTAAATCTATGAACTGAGATGTCATATCATTATTCACTGACTCTGCTTGGGATTGTGAACTAAGGTCAGCAAGCAAACTCTGCAGAGCACATACTTTACTGGATCAGACTAATGATGGCCTACGCTCTATATCTGAAGAGCTTGGCTAGAGTCTTGCACTCAACACAAAACATATTTTAGAGCTAAAAATAGTTGCTGTCAGCACATGTTATTCATGTCCACTGATGGGAAATATAGGGAATTTTATATATCCTTTGCCTCCATATATGGTGCATTTTCCTATGATGCAACAGAGTAATGCAGTGTGTTTGCTGATATATCTAAAAAGTAAAAATTTATCTGTCCTATTTTTTCCAAAATTATTCTATAATCAACCAGAAAGTTCAGCTTTGTAATTTATACATAAATATGTTTTGAAAGAAGCTGTGAGTAGCTTGAGAACAGAGGGTCTCTGTCCCTCTTTTTTTGGTTCTATTTTAAAAAGCAGATCACAAAAATGAAACGTTGGAGATTGTTGTTTGCTATCATTTAAATAATTGAGAAATGGATCTCAGCTCATGTACACAATTTTTCACAGAACCAAGGAATCATTTAAGTTGGGAGAGGCCTCTGAGCCTTTTCAAGTCGAAACACTGAGTGGTCACCACCTTGCCAACTCGACCATGGCACTAAGCACCATGTCCAGTCATTCCTTGAACACCTCCAGGGATGGTGATGCTACCACCTCCCTGGGCAGTCCTTTCCAATGTTTAACAACCCTTTCCATGAAGAAATTCTTCCTGATGTCCAAACTGAACCTTCCCTGGCACAGCTTGAGGCCATTTCCTCCTGTCCTATCACTTGCTACTTGGCAGAAAAGGCTGACCCCCACCTGGCTACGCTCTCCTTTCAGGCAGTTGCAGAGGCTGATAAGTTCCCCCTGAGCCTCCTTTTCTCCTGAATGAGCTCCCTCAGCTGCTCCTCATAGAACCTGTGCTCCAGACCCTTCCCCAGCTCCACTGATCTTCTCTGGGCTCATTCCAGCCCCTCAATACCTTTCTTGTAGTCAGGGGCCCAGAACCGGACCCAGCACCTGAGGCAGAACCTCACCATGGCTGAGCAGAGGGGGACAATCACAGCCCCGGTCCTGCTGGCCACACTATTCTTGATACAAGCCAGAATGCCATTGGCCTTCTTCAATTTCAAGTTTCCTTTGGAAAAAAATACAGTTCTGAGGTGCCTAAACACACATTATGACTGAACAATGGCTTATTAGGTGCTCCCAACAGATGACTGTAATTAAAAATAGGGTCACATCTAAGGAAAGTAATCCAGGTGAACAGAGGCCTCCATTTGTCTCCTTTACATGGAGCTAGCCATGTAAAGTTCAAGAAGTGCACAGATATAACTTAGAAACCTAATTAGGCCATTAGAAGTAAACTCTATTAAAAACCACCCGTAAGCTTTAACGATAAACTGCAGCCATTTCAAATTTAATACTGCACTAGCAAGTAATACTGCCATTGAATAATTCAACATTTTGTAACATAAGGCAAGATGAGAGGAATGAGAAAGCACAATTGCTATTTTCATTATGATGTGCCTTTTTGGGAGGTATAGTATAAACCTCATAGCACTGGCACTAATTATTTTGGCATCTTATTGGCATTCACAATTAGACAAAATGCAAGAATTTCTAAGAGCAAAACAAGTTCTTGGCTAGATTTCTTCAGCCTGATATACTTCAGACTTTTATTTATGGCTAAACTGAAGCTGGATGTCAAATCTGGGTCCCTTAGAACAAAATCTTAATAATTAACTGGCAAAACTGAACATGATCGTTTCTGACACACCTACACTGGTAATTATTGCTTTGAGGCCATTTACTAATGAAATTAATGTATTCATTGCCCTAACAAATTAGCATAACTCATACATAATGCCCCACATTTCAAGACCTTCCTAGAAAAACAACACTTAATACCGCAAATGAAATGGCAAGGGCATTACATGGAGACAGAATTCACTGAATTACTACATGTTAAAACCACAATGGCTAAGTGTTAGTTATAAAGTAAAATGTAAACACAATGTGGGTATTGAAACCATTAATAGTGTAGTCAAGAGTATACAATCGATTATTATCTTTGCACTTCAAATAAGCACATATTACAATAGCAGTAACCATGGAATGTAATTAACTGGCTACTTTTAGAGATATGAAGTATGAAAAGGAGGCAGTGCTGAAGCAATTTCTTCTTCCTTCTCAAATTCATAATAAATACAGTGTGGCTACTGTGCTTTTTCACTCATATTTCCATTCAGATTAATTCAGTGCCTGGAAGTAGCTACAACAGTCACAGAGTCAAGCAACAGCAAAAGGCAGAATTAAATGCATTACCTTTAGAAATTACTAAAACATTAGCACCAACCTACTGTCATTTCTAATTGGTAAGATTCTCTCAGTTATTCCCTGAGTCTTCTATCTCGCCATGCAGAGCAGAGGTCAGGGAAGCAAACCACCATGTGGCTAGATGCAGTCCCAGCTTGATGGAGGGCAGGGTGGAAAGCACATCTGCTCTGCTGGCTCACCTGGCAGGAGGGGGGCTGCACTCAGGCCCCCAGGCCACAGACCTAACGTGCACTGCCACTGACAGACCACTCGCATCCTGTGACCTGCAGAGTGCTGGTATGAGGCAGATTACATAGGAGGAACCACCACTTTTGAGCAGGATAATCTCTGTACATACGTCAAATGATAAACTTACTTTGAAGGAGAAGATGGGGGTAAAACCACAATGGGTTTGCAGAAAGTCATCTATACTCTGCATTGCTCAGAATTCAAGCCCTGGCTCAAACAGCAGATGGAAGGTCTGAGAGCTAAGGAAAATCTGAGCAGGTCTTTCTTCCACACAACTCAGGAGCCAGCCCTAATGACAGGTACAGCAAGGTTACTTTCCTTGTGTTCTCTACAACTGTTTAAAGGTTATTTCCCTCTGAGAAGCACTGAATAGGAGCATATTCTTGGGCCACCTTTTTCTTCCCTCCTACGTAGGCATACATACAAAGAAACACAGAGTCTCTTAGCAGATCCTCAATTGCATCAGTACTTATTGCTACATAGGAAAGGAAAAAAAAAAAAAAAAGTCCAAGGGGAATATGGGAATATTATGGAATAATCACCTCAAGCAAGAAGTTTCCCTGGAACCCCATTCATATGTGTCTGGCTCCTGCCCACAAGCATAAAGTTTTACATCTTTATTAATATTTTTATTCTAATCAATGTAATTTAGATTTTCTCATTATCCATACAAATGCCTGATCTTTTTCAACCCTCTTAAGTTCTCCGCTCCTGTGATATCTTGTGCCTATGAGTTGCAAAAAATTTAATTTGACCAGTTCTCTTGCTTATCAAGTCATTCTCTTTCCTCTCCCAAAAATTCCTCTCCATTTGAGACTTCCTCATTTAGCAACTTTCCCCACTTTGAATTAAAAATCCAAGTCTCTCCTACAGTAGTCTTTCTTTGACTATATCTAGATTTCCTCTGTTTTAACTTTATTTTCATTATTTCTTTTTAAAATAAAAAAAAAAAACCTGGAACACAAGATAGCATAAGAGATTATTCTAGCCCATTGAATTTCATTTAGCCACTGCAAACATTCCAAAAGCACATTTTAGAATGTTTAAAGAGTAGCAGTAGATGCCCAGTGTTGAATCACAAAGGTTATTGTACTCTCCCTCACACAGACATGAAACCTAATTATAGTGTGGCTATTATTAAGTATAGATAGATACCTTGAGGCAATTAATGTATGACTGAGAGCTCTCAATTTGTGCCTGTCTGAAGACCTGATCTTCAGCCTAATCTTGTGAATTGTCACGAAACTGCTTCTTTGAACTTTGGCCTGTTGACACACAAAGCCATTTTATAAATGGGTAAACGCTACCTCATTAATACTTCTCACAACTGCACAGGCAAGGAACAATTTCATTTACACTATCCCTTCTTTACACCTTTGCACTCAAACAGTCAGTCTCTATGTATTTCTGACTGTTATATAAAGCCACAGTAACAGCAAGCAACATTAGTGAGAACAAGAATCAGGTCTTCATCATTTCATTGAGCAGGCAACAAGTAGTATAAAGGCTACCTTCTATTTTATGTGAGTTTTTGTCTAATTTAAAAAAAAAAAAAAAACAACTCCACACCAAAAAGCTTACACAACCTTTAGATACTCCAAAAACATTTTATAACACTACACAAGAACAGCAGTTCCCAGCCAACTTATTGTATACCTTTTCATTGAGAATAGTATCTGGTTGGACCACAGAAATCTACACCCCATCCTCAAGGCTGATCTGTTCTATGGCATTTATAGCCCTAGACTGAAATACTCCCACATCTATTTTGTCCAGGTAATAATAATGTACTACAATATTGCATTAGTATCAATTGTTTGAGTCACATTTATGTGGTGAAGGTCAGTCCTCTTTCATTCCCAGGCACTCAGTTCACCTGCTTTTCACTTTGGGTCTCTCAATGCTGCATAAGTTTTATTTTTGGCAGCATGCCTACTTTTAGCTAATTCCTTTGTCTGACATGTTGTGACTTCCCTCAAATATGTCTCTGCAACCTTTCTTCCTCCAGGTCAGCTGTAATTTCTGTCCTATCATTTACTACTTGATACAGAGTTACCTTTGTATTGCTGATATTCCCAGCAGATGTCTTTGTCTGACCCAAGTGCTCCTCACCACCTGTCGCCTTGCTTCCAGGTTTGGCTATAAATAATCCTCCCCTTGCTGGTTTGACTGTAAATAATCCCCTGTTGGGTTTTGGAGTCAGCTGGTTCCTATTTAGACAAGGTGGAGCTTCCCTTTCCTTAACAGTTAGTGTTCCCTCTCTTCATTGTGTTACCCACACAGAAATGCTATCGCTGCACAAACTCACAAGTATAGAAATGTATTGGTAAGTCCCTAAATCAAGTCTTTTGCCTGTTCATCTACGTTTTCATTCTAGCACTTCTCACATCTCAAAGTTACAGTGTTCATATGTACAAGAGACACTGGGCTATGCTTATGGTCAAGCTGACTTCTGCTTTCCTTGCTTCCCACAGGAGGGCCAACATGTCTACCTTGTGGACAAGTCCTACAGGGCACCCTCAGGTCCCTACCTTGTACGTATGAATGTGCTTGTGGGCCTGGGCAGGTCTCACCAGCCTCCATCTGTTCTAGACCACAGAGCCTCTGTATGTTCCACAGTCAGTGTCTGGACATGAAGGCAGATGGGTGTCCTTCTTAGACATGACCCCAATATAGCTTTCCAGAGACTCTCTGAAAGAGGTTTTGTTGAGGATGGCTAAACTGTGTGGACAGGTATCCATGATCTTGTGAGTTCTTGTGACTGCAGGTTTCTCTCAGCAGAGGTGCTTTGCAGTTTTACTCAATGAGCTGCAATTAGGTCCTGACAAACACCTGTCTGAGGTATCCAGAGACTGTTCCCCTGAAGCTCATGTATCTGGTGCTCAAGGTTTCTCTTCAGCACTTTTCATATAAGACGTGCCATTTTAATACACATTTTGCACATTTCAGAAGCAAAGAAATGCATTAAACTCATCTCTGTAGTTTGCTTGTGAACTGTACTGAGGAACATGGCACCTTGGTGTACCTTTACTTTTTTGCCTTTTTAAAAAAGGTAAGATGGAGGAATGCTTTAGTCAGACTGGGGTGGCTAGTGTAAAGTCAAAAGGGAGGCAGTCCACATACCAGCAGCCAGCATTTAATAGGCTGTCCACTGGCAATTCCTATAGGAAGAAGGGAGAGAGGAAAACCAAACAAGAAACATCCCATCCCACCCAGCCCTGCCAAAAAAGAAAAAAAAAAAACAAAGAAAAAACCAATAAAAAAACCAAAAAAAACAAAAAACCCCCCCAACACCGAAAAAAAAAAAAAAAGAACCCCAAACAAACCCAAAACCACAATCAAAATAAAACAAAACAAAACACACCCCCACCCCCCAAAAAGTGCCTAGGAGAAGGAGAAGTTATATCCAGTTGAAAGAGGCACATGATTTCTCTTAATGGACTGTCATCCATAGTTTTGCCACACCACTTCTACTTGGTATAGCTACCTACTGAGAAGAGGAATGTGAAGTCTATTTCACATTCCTCTTCTCAGTAGGTAGCTATACCAAGTAATAAATGCTGCTTCTCAAGGTTTTGGCTCAAGAATGTCCTACAGAGGATGAGGCAGAAAACAGGCAGCACTAGAATTTGACCTGAGAAAATATTCTGTGTTTATGGCATCCTCAGGAAAAGCAATGACTGCAGCAGTAGTAGTAGGCCACCTGCAGCAAGATAAGCAGTAAGTGAGAATTAAAGAGGAAAGAAAATGCTGACTGATTTTCTCAAAGACATTAAAGACTTGACTGGAGCCAGAAAAATAGTGATGGATTTGCTGGGGTGTCTTTCACATATCTTCAGTAAAAATTTAGAGTAAAAGCAGAGATTAAGGAGTGTGGAAAAGAGCTGGTGAGAGAAAGCATAGTAAAATCTTGAGAAGATACAGATGTCTGTATGCATTTAATGGCATTATGCCATTTTACATGTAGGGAAGACCTGTATTCATGCCATGTATTATCCAACATAGACAGAGGCATTGTGTGATGGGGTTAATGTGGAGAGTGCCAAATGGGGCAGTGATATCCCTACATGCAATTGGAGGCACTAATGCAGCATAGCTGGAGTAACTGTGTGTGACCTTAAAGGCTGTACATACAAGCCTTGCCTGCAAAACCCGTGAGAACTTTTTCTGCTATGATTATAGACTTTACTAAGTTAGACTCTCACAGAGTTATATAACCCTATGTGGTAGTTAATGAAGTGCTGGATGTAAGAAAAATAACTGCAATGTTATTTTGCCCCTGGTATGCTTTGCCTTATAAGGATTAAACCTAGAGCTGATTCACTTGTGTTTTGTGATCTCTATCATGCTGCAATAATAATACTTAGCACTTTATAGCACTTCTCACTTATAAAAAGTGCTTTATAAACATTATCTAATTATTAATCTTCACAACAGTCCTGTGATACAGATATACAGGTCAATTTAATGTTGTCTTTTAATAAACTACTAGTACTTTAGTAAATTGAAAAGTATAGAGCACATTAAATTCACTTAAGAGTAACAAAAGTTAGTGAACAAATCACAATTCTCCTTACAATATTCTAGGTAACTGCAAACTGTCAGTGATCACCACCTCAGAGGCCCACAGAGAACACTCCGCACAGAAAATATTTCAATTATCTAGCTGAGATTCATTGTTTTTCTGGTGATAACATGAATAACATGAAAGCAGAGAGACTCCACCAAAACAACTGAAGTTCCTTGATCAAGACCACAATATACTAAATTCTACACAAGCAAAATGCAGTACTCCTTACCCTACAATGTTGGAGATCCAGGTATAACACCAAGGGGTAAGAGATGGGAATGGGAGGAAATCAGTACAGTTAACAGGCAATCATCCCTGCTCATACTGCATCTGCCTACAGAAAAGCATGCAGAGCCTCTCTACACCAGTATACTCCTTATCTCATTAGTACCCTGGAGCTCTCTCTGGTGATACATCTCAAACCTTAGTGTTTATGATCAAAGACAGGACAAGAGTTTGGCATTTGGTTAAACACATCACGCAACCAGTCCCATACTAGCTACTGTGAAGAAAATTAACTCTACCCCAGCTAAAACCAGTACATTTACATAACTGCAAACTGAATTTTCCACATCATTGTTTGACACAATCCGTGGCATAGACTTGTCTGTGGGATAAATCAATGCAGGGCAGAAAAGGCTGCTGTCCAAGGATGAGATGGGCTGCCCCATGCATTGCTGACATTCAGAGTTATGCAATGAGTGAGAAAGGTAGGGAAAAAAAAGGAAAAAAAAAGACAATTTCCTACTTTAAGTAGTTATAAAGTTTCCTCAAAGAGTTTGGAGTCTACATCTGGTTTTTTCATATGACAGTGTATGAGACACAGGACAAGTTTCCTAAAGCCAAGCTTTTCACTCAAGGTCATCTATCAACTGTATGTTCCTCATGTGCTCCATATCTGACTTAAAACCTGGGGTCTGCCTTGCTTGAAGTGCTGATCACCTATAAATGCAGCTGAAATTAAAGGGAGCTGTGCTTTCAGCTTACTACCCAATGTTAAATATTGCGAAAAAGATGGAGCAGGATGTCTCAAACTGGATTCCCAAATTAGTAGGTGCTTTCAACTTGAATTTATTCTGCCCCAGTCTCCATCTGTCAAATGAGGACAATAATCCCTCCCCATTTCATAGGGGTGTTGTGAAAATAACTTCATTAATGGTTTTTGAAGCACTGTAGTGTTGAGTGCTATGCACAAACCTAGGAGGAAATTAATAGTTCTGTCTCTGGAGCAAGTTCTGAAAAGCATGCAAAAAGGGCCTGAAGGCACACACTTAACTGAAGAGAAAAAATAAAATATTGGATTTTATATACTTGAACAAAATATTCTAACTGCTCAATGAGTGAGTGCTGTACTGCATTATCCAGCAGATTTCATCCTGATTTTAAACTCTCAACTCATAATCTCATCATTTATTTGTAAATTACCACGTTTCTAAAAATTTGGATCTATCCAGCTCTCCACAAATACCATAGCAGAGAATCCTACTGATAAGCCTGTGACTCAATAGCATAACTAAAAATATTTAGAGTCACCCTACAGGTCTTAATCACTTCAGCTCATGAAATAAGGCAACAATAGCCTCTTTCTCAACAGGAACTAGTACTTCAAGGAAAGAAGATCACACTTTGACAATAGATTTTGATGGTATACTGAAATAGCAAAAGAAAGATGCAATTCAGGAGAGAAAAGTGCTCAAAATTTTACACAGAACAATGCATATTCACTTCCTTTCCAGAAATAACCAAACCATTTTGATCATAGTATTTCCAAATGTTTTGCCCCAGGAGGAAGCCCTGGAGGTTATCAACCCAAATATTTAAAGTTTGTGAAGAAATTAATTTTAAAAATCCTGTTTAGAGTAAATTATAAGTGAGAATTTTCAGTTAATCTTGATGACAGTCCATATTCTCTGCCCTACCTAGAATACACATGCTCACACTGTTCTACAGTGTTTTGCTTGCTGTGCAAGCATGTCTCCTAGCACATCTTCAGTACTGAGGGGGTTTTGCTATTTATTATTTTTATTATACACCCTTTATCTGTTTCTAGGGAAACAGATATTCTAGAGAATATTATTCCTTAGCTTCCCTTAAATAATATACAGATGACTAATCACTGTGGCACCCAGGAAAGATATGTCAGGTAAAGTAAACATTCTGAAAAGAATGAACCCTTGAGCCATCCATGCCAAATACTCTTACCTGGAACTGTCACAATGATTGTGGTGCAACCAAAGAAGGAGCCTTTGATGACTGAAGAGTTATCTGACTGAAGCTGCTTGGTGAGTAGAAAAAAGCCTACTGCCAGTTAGTCTAAAGCAGTGCCATTTAATAGAAATGATATAACCACAGGGCTGCTGATCTTTACTATAAGAGTGAGGCCATCAAATGCATTTCTAAAAATGTGTGTGACAAGAAAACCATTGACTGCTTTACTTCCACTTGTTCAATTTGCTTAAATAGTACAAAAGCAATGGCTGGTTTTTGGCTGAACAACATTAGGCTAGTATGGTTTATCAGGGACTGGAGCTAAAACTAGAACTGCAGCTCCCCCAACACCAACACAGAAAAAAGGGCATCCAGTGCCCTACATCCCTTCTACATCCAGACTTTATAAAACAAGTATGTGGAACAGTGTTTAATGTTTAAGATTCACAGGGATAAAAAAAAATCCTGAATATTATTATGTTACTTGCAATATGAAAGAGGATGCAGCCTTTTTAGGTGGGCTGAAACAATCTGGTTTAGGTGTGCTATGGCAGAAACCACTTCTCTGAAGACTTTAAGAACGGTTTTTATGTGTATATCAAGCCAAACTTCTTACATCTCCTTCCTACCCTAATGCTGGCTACTCAATCTAGGAAGCAATCTCCCCAAATTTTAAAGTAATGTTTGCAAAGTCCTCTCCATACTTTCACTTTTTCTCCCTAGCTATCTTTATGTGCTTCTCCTGTATTTTGATACCAAATCCAGTCATCTGAGTAACAATTCTGATGCCCTGAAACCTGCCATGCAATGCCATGTAAGGATCAAAAGAGGACCTTGTCTGAATTAATGGAAGTGTGAAGCTGAATGGATCAGATATACTGGCATGCAGTATATCTGTGACAGCGTTTAGGAGGCCACCACCCCATCTCCCCCAGAGTCCCCACAGATCTGGGGGATTCACACTGTACACACAGCCCATAGGCAAATTGGAGAGCACAGAGGCAGTTTCAGGGACAGCAAATGCCCACAGATCTCCTAGCAGACAAACAGCCTTCCATCCTGAACTACTTCTGTCAAAACTAAACTCTATCCTGTCACCAACAGATCACTGGTGGAGAACAAAAGAACTCAAAGCAAAATATGTGGGTTAGAAGAGAGCTCACTTTACCTGGCTACAAAGCTGAACTCACAGCAGTTGAATTTACATAGAGCCCCCTCACAGCCTGTCCACAATACCACAGTACATTATTAAATACAATACCTCAGGCAAGTAACTGATGCCCCAGCAGTAGGATTAAAACTCCTACTTTGTCAGGGCAAAGTAAAAATACACAAACCAACAAACAAAAAAAGGCGACTTAAAATGGGTAGATTCTTTCTCCTTCTGCCACAGTTCCTTACAATAGTTCTTCATCCACAGCTCCTTGTTATCAGGCAGTTGATATTTTCCTTTTCCTGATGCATTCTCATATACTTTGTGGTATAGACAGCAATGCTTTGTTTGGTCCTCACAGGCATCTGGAATATAGGCCTACAGGATGCAGCTGGGAGCTGCGTACGCACAAATGCCTGTGCTGGAGCTGAAAAGAGCAAATTCACTTCAAAGGAGCAATGGAGTCAGATATTGGTTGGACAAAAAGGATGCTGTGAGGGATGGTAAAAGATAATGGGACCTGTGGTTTGAATGTGACACTTATGAGAGGATTAACACAAATAATTATGCCCAGCTAGCAACAGTGTCCTCCCAGGTGAGCTGCACCTGACCAATATTAATAAAAGCTCCTTGGAGCACAGAGTCCAGTATGAATTTTCAGTGATTTACTCTTATATGAAAATATTTCTAATCTGATAACATGCTGCTGCCAAGAATCAGTGAAAGGAAAATATCTCAGGCCATATTTGGCTATCAACTCAGTTTTGTTGTTTCACATAAACTCGGACTTGTGATCAGATACTTAGTTCTTCACAGATCCACCTCTGAAGTACCCAATTCAGTAATATATTTCAGAAATATAGCTTCTATCACACAGTAAAAGGAAATGCAACCTCTTTACTTTTCAGCAATTTGTCTCATTACTTCCAAATTGGAGTAACAGTCCCTTAAAAATAACAGAATAAATCCACCCCTTTATTTGTTCTAAAGGCAGAGGAAGAAAACATCTTTCACACTCCTCTATGACAGGAGATAGCTGACTGGAGATTGTAGGGGTGTACATGCCCACAGAAGAGAGAATGGAATTCACACACCAAACTGTAGCTGAGGAAACAGCAGCTTGAACTCCATCTGGCATGTGAGAATGACTTGCAGACCTGGAAGTTTGTGTTTCAATGATGAGATTCAAGAAAGAGCTGATATAGAAAAAGGCCTCATTTCTAATACACTTTTATGTCTTGGAAGTGGTCTGTCAACATTAGAATGATTTACAGCTGTGCTGTGTTCTCCAAATCTGTATGTCTCATTTTTTTTAGAGCACAACCTACATCATGCTTTCCTGATCTGCAGACTGCCAATTTCACTTCAAAAAATACTGTCAAAAAATTCATATAATCAGTTGTGTAACTTACCTATGCTGTAAATACGCTTTTTGTCAGATTACCTCCTGCTCAAGAACTCTAGGAAAAAAAACCACACAAACAAAGCAGGTAGTTAGTAATTAAACTTATTTAAATCATATCTTTTCCAGCCAAATACCCATAAAGCCTTCTAGTACCATCCTCCTGGCAGGATTCAAGAATAGCAAGGACACATCTACAATGAAAAGTAAATGCCTGAACATCCTGAAATCTATTTCATATTTGATAATTGGCACCTTTTTTCCATTTAGAGTTTTCATATTATGCAAATGCCTATATAGAGTGAGTCAATGAAGTACAGAAAGATAAGCTTCAAGTATGCTACAGACAATCAGCATAAACTAGAGCTCAGGATGCCTGGGTCTCCCTGAGCCTTTGGAAACAATCAAGGTTCATGGTGTTCAGCCATTGCCTCAAGGGAAATACACATAGTTTCAGTGAGATAATGCACACCAATTGACAAGAGTTTTTGTAGCAAAAGTATGACCTGCAAAGGCCTGCCCTTCATAAACCAGCTTTCAATGGTATGGTTATCAAATCCAGATCATACACTTCACAGACCCCAAATGTGCCCACATTTCAGACCCTGAAATAGAAAACCTGATCCTTACACAAGAGTATAATAATTTGTTTAACAAGTTCAAATGAGGTTCAATAAATGTCCAACTATGAAAGGCGGAACACTATTTCTTGAAAATTCGGAAGCTCTGCAAGACAGAGAAGGTTCAGCAAAGGGCAACTTTAGCTGGTCTCAAACACAGTCTGAAGTAGAAGAGAGGGGGAGGGAGAGAGAGAGAGAAAGAAAGAAAGTGCACCAATCTCTTCCAAAGAGGTGCACCAGTGACAGGATGGGAAATAATCGACACCAAGCTGCAAGAAGGAGTATTACAATTAAATCTTGTTAAAGTAGAAAAAAACATCATCATTAGGACATTAAAAAACTAACATATAGGGCAGAGATACTGTGCAATCCCTGCCACTGGAGACGTTCAAAACTTGACAAGACCAGTGCTGAGGACCCTGATCCAAGTTGGCCTTGCTTTGACCTGAGAGCCTCAATTGTTGCTGACTTGCCTGAGGGCTCATAGACTTCACGTGACACCAGGGTGGAAAGGAGCAGGCCTCTCCTCAAATAACTTCTAAGTTTTCTGCAGAGAAAGCCCAGACTTCCAGCAGGCAAACTGCCCTATCATAACAGTATCTTCCACCTGAAAACCACTGTGAAACATGCAAGTCACGTGCTATTTCATAGACGTATTAAACTACTTCCTGTTGTGGCTTCCTTAAAACCCAGTAAAAAGTGAGATTTGGTACAGAATAGAGACAAAGTCCCTGCTCGCCTATCTGGTTTCCAAACAAAAGCCCAGGGTGGAGAAGAAGGGAGGCAGTTTAAGTTCACAGTAAGTGTGGCTCTGCTGCTGAAATTTGGGAAACATCACATCATCTCAAATTCATTAAATCAATTTTCAGTTCCTAAATATTCGTGACAGATTGCCATACACGTGGCTTGGATTACCCATTCTTTGTAAGAAAGGGAAAGCTCAGCTAATACTGTCCCCGAAAATCTGAGGGCAGCCTTTGTGAAATACTTTGTGTTACTCAAGAAGGACACGAACACAACTTTTGAAGAGGTGCACACTGAGGCAGACACTGCTCACAGAAAGTGACTTGTCTGTGGTCTTATGGGCTGAAATAAGAGCCTGTTCATGCTTCAGCCTGTGATATCAGAGGACTGGGTCCCAGTAGGAATCCTGAATGACTGAAGAGAACATGTTGTCTTATATGGGTTTTGTATTTGCTTCTACAAACAGCTCCAGAGACTGTTAAACACAGAAATCAAACTGAGATGATCAGAATAGAGCAAACTTAATAGCAGATTGAAATTCGTACGGAAGTTTTGAATTCAATATTACAGTGAATGAAACACTAGAGGGGATTGCAGGAGAGACAACACAGAAATGAAATGAAACTACTAAAGGCTTATGAAGCACCTCTCTTTCTCATCGTTCATTTCTTTTGCTACCCGATCTTCATGTTGCAGAGTTTCAGAAACCAGCCTTTCATACAGTCCATATTTAAAAGTGACCCCTGCAGAATACACTCAGTTCAAATAAGCGTTTGTGCTTTATTGGTTTGGTTTTGGTTTTTTTTCAGCTGTGCCTTCTGTGAAATGCCCACCAAAGTACCAGATGAACCATGCCAGTCCTGGTTTTCAGTACCTCTCCTTTCTTCACTTTCCATGAGTCTTATATAAATTTTCCTGGCTGCAACTATAGGTGGCCTACATCATGGGATATATTTTTCCCCTTACATCTTAGAATCTTAAAATTTATAACATGAAATTCAAACCAAAGCCTACATCACGGGATATATTTTTCCCCTTATATCTTTAGAATCTTAAAATTTATAACATGAAATTCAAACCAACATAAATTAGTAATTCAATCCCTATATTCCAATTTAATGAACCAGAGGTTACATTACTTTATTGTTTTGTGCCAGTGGACCAATCATTTGGTTTACAGATGGAATGTATTTCTTTGTTAATAAATAAATGCATAAAAATAAAGGTATCCTCAATGCAATTATGCTGATATCCCTCAGGAACCAGAATGCAATTATTTAAAATATTATTTTCTTAGATTACTCTCAAGAAAATAAGGAAAGAAATACGAAATTTGTGTCCTTTTAACTTAAACTCATTTTAAGAGCATCAACAGTGATGCAGATAGTCCCCAGTGGCAACTGAGAAGCACTTAGCCAGAAAATTGTTATTGGATTACAGTTCTGGCTTCATAAAATGTGGCTAAAGATCATTTTAGACATCCATGGAATGACCCATTGTCATAACTGGTATGACAAACAAGTGACAAAGTTATTCTACTCAGCTATTTTGAGGATTTTTCAGATCACAACAGTAACTTGGGGCTGTATCAGCCTACACAGTTTTGATTCAATTATAAAAATAACTCACAATAAGAATAATTCTAGCATAAATAATTGAATCTCTCCGGAGGAAAAGAAAAATCCCCACAAACATGTGCATATACTTTCAAGTGTTCCTGATGTATAAAGAATTGTGAAGTGATAGGGTGATCAGAAGTCAATTCCAATTGAGAACTACCTTTCAAACTAACTGGTCTTCTTCATTAAAACAAACAAGATGAAAAGGGCACCAAAGGACACTACATGATTTTTAACAATGTGCAAACTGAAACCATTTAGATACCACTAGGGTTCATATGATCCTTTTCATTTCATTTTACAGTCTCTTTCAAACAGATGATTTCCTGGATGAGAATCCTGACTCCCATATTTTAATCTGCTGATAAGCCCCCTCCCACTAATGTGACTATATAGCAGATGCACATGTGCATACTTAAATAAATGCAAACAAGAAATAAAACTCTTCACCTTCACATTTGAGGTCACCAGTGGCCACTGGCAACACAGTAAAAATCAGAACCTTAATCAGAAACCTAACATGGGATTTAATTTCCTCATGTAAAGTCTTTGTCATTTTTCTTCCCTGCCCATTACACAGTATGTCTTTGCTCATATAATTACATAATTAACATCCTCAGCACCTATTTCATCCCTTGTTAATTTTGCTAAATATAAAAACAGACATGCTCAAGGAAACAAACTTGGCAAGTGAAGAAGCACAAACAATTTAAAAGGAAAGAAAGAAATATATTCATATCCTGATAATTGGTATGCATAACTGAGCACTACTAGGTGCTTGTAATACACATGATGGCCTTCTGACTAGAAGTGCACAGGCAAGAACTGCTTTTGCTGGACTGACAGAGACCACCTCCAAGTGTGGGTACAAGGAGGTCTTGGTTTTGGTTTTTTGTAAGCAGTGTTGAGGCTTGCAGCACCAAAGGGCAGGAGTCGCAGTTGATAAACAACACTGGTCTCATAAAACCATTGGTTCCCAAATCTGTTTTCTGAAAATCAAAAGGATTGGGGATGGGTTGGGTGGATGGAGAGAGGGAGATAAAGTTAGCAGCTAAAATCCCATAGGATTTCTGCAGTTTATTCCACAGTCCAAATTCACATTTAGCTCCCATTGCTCTATGACTATCATCATAATTCAATAGAAGATATGAGTTTGAAGATTAGGGGCCAGCAAAGGGTTTCTCCTTCACACCTCAGCCATGAAAGAAGTGAGCAAGTAGCAGAAAGTCTTTAGTAATCAAAGAATTGGTAAATTTCCAAATGTTTTAATTGATTCACCCTTGGCAAGCAAATTGTCAGTTTTATTTCTTCCTCCACAGTGTCCAAAAAATAATTCTGTCCATCCTTGTGAAAAAAGGAAAATTTCAGATGGGTTCTATTTAGTGGGGTGGCAGAGACCAGATCTTTGTTCATCCTGACATACAGATCTTCACATATAAGACCAGATTTTAAAACTGTTACAAAAAAAATTACTTTGTTCCCTGAATGATACCACCAGGTAATGGAAGGTGGTGTTATTAAATGAAAGGAAGAGGATCACTAACTGTTGTTTGCATCACAGACATGCTTTTAAACTTACTGCTTCCATAGAGGATACTGCCTCTCTATGCAGGTGCATAATATAATTTGATCCAGCAGCTTACAAACAGAACTCATCTCATTAAAAGTCAGCATTGAACTTGTTTTGTCACATTCACTAGACACTACAATCCTGAATTATACCAAGCTTTGACCCTCAGTCTACTATGCTGACCTGCTCATCCCTAGACTTCTGTTTAATTATCCAAAAGTGCACAAGAAAACGGAGAGTCCAGTTTGAACCCTGCTGATGTCTCAGCAATTTCTCCTCCCGGCACATACTATTTCAACAGCCAGTGATCACTGGAGTTAAAGTGCACACAAGCAGCTGAATAGGATGCAATTCTTATTCTTATGATGAATATCAGGGTCAGAGGTGAGTGCCAGATAACACATAGCAGATGTGGAGGGAGTAGAAGGAATTCTATTTACTTTGGGTGACCACCTACGTTTCAAGGGGGTGGGGGGAAGCTAAAACTGCAAGATAAAGACTGTTTAAAGGATGGCATTGTACCATATTTTGCAGAACAAAGGTACATACTTGCATATAAGCACAAACTATTTTTGAAATGTAAGACATAATGTTGCTCAAATTAACCACCGATGGAATGTGACTCTTCATGAAACAAATAAGAGAAATCTTTTGAAAACATACTTCATACCATACTTCAGCTGACACTGAAAAGTTGAATTTCTCTTTGTGTTGCTTGTATTTTTTTCAATTTCAGAATTTTTTTTTTCAGATATTAGAAGCAATGCAGCCTAACAAAGGGGAAATGGAGAAAGTCTGATCTCAGCCTGAGGGTAGGTCTAGATAGCCACTAGAAGACTGCAAAATGCAGATGACAGCACATTTAATGTCTTTCATTATGGGACAAGAAAGTACTGCAAGTTAATGCTAGCTGCTTGGGCTTAGATCATCAGTCCAGACTGTGTGGAAGGGACATGAAACTGCTCCAAACAGACAGGGGGTGATTCTTACAAACATGATACATGGAGCTGGAGATCTACAAAAATTCTTCAAGTTGGAAAACTATCAGCAGCCATTTAGCTGCTCAGCTTTCATAGCCCATGGCAAGCGATGAGGAAGCTTTCACCTCAGTACCATCAGCTGTTAACTACCAAGCAGCAAGGAGGCAGCTACCATGAGGGACAGGTGAGAAGACCGATCACTTCAGTTATACTGATGATGAGTTTACTGTATGATCAATGACCTTTGTTTCCCCTGCTCCCTCTTCCTCTCCCAAAGAAATCATGAAAGTCATTAAGCATCTTGATGGTTTCCATATGGATGTTTCTACAAGTTATAAGGTCAAAGTGGACCAGCTAGAAGAACTTAAAATCATCAGAAAAGTCTGAAAAGGAGAAAGGTGGCAGGGAAAGCAGCATTTTTATAAAAGGAAAAAGCAAAAAACAAACCCCACCCCCCCAAAAAAGAAACCAAAAAAACAAAAACAAAAACCCCAAAACCCCACCCTCAAACTAAACTATCCAGGGACAAGTTGCATTTTCCAACATTCTACAGGCATCCATTTCCTAGACTACTGCAAGCCTTTGTGAAGGCTGTCTCAATAAAGTCTCAGCAAACAAATGGATAGGTTTGGTTGAAAACCTTGCCTCACATCATTACATATAATTTTTAAAATAGGTGTAATAGTTACATTCATGTAATATGATCCAGTCAGTTCTCAAAATGGAATAAATGTGACTGTCATTGTAATTTTTAACTAGTACTTACAGAAAAACTAATAGAGACTAGTCATGTCTGGAAGAACAGATCTCAGAAACCAGTTCAATACAAGGCGAGAAAACCAAACAAAATAATTCCACCACACAGATATCCACCAGATTACCTTCTAACTTTCTAAATTAGCTGTTACATTTATTTATTTATAAGTTTAGTTCTGGATGTTGAGAATTCAATCTGGTTTTTTACAGGTGAAGTGTGTTTGGAAGTACGTTTGGCAAATGGCCTCTGAACTACTCTGAACTCTGAAGATACAGTAGTACAACATTTTTAAAGATATACACAGCCTCATTTAGAAGATGGATTTAAGTGGAGTATGGAGGGCAATTTAAGTAGAAAATCCAATAGTTTTCAGTTTAAGTATTCTATGCAATGTACATCTCTTTCCAGGTAACATCAAAGATAATTTTAAAAGATACCAAGTCTTTAAAGCTGAAATGTATTGCAGCATGAAGCACTCATTCTTTTTCAAAATCAAACAACCTGCAGAAAGAATTCTGATATTGCTAAAGTTTGGCTGAAACAAATGAGCAAAATGATAATTATTCCTCAGAAAGTGTAAGGGAATATATCCCTGCCCCTCCATGTTAACTTTTGGTCTACTGCCACGCTTCCACTTTGGCAACCAAAGGAATGCTGTGGGCACCACATAAAGGCATGCGTGGCAGCCTGAGGGTTAAAGTAAGTATTCCTTATCTTTGACAGATGGTTAATTCACGGTCATTATTACTGAATTCAATTGCTCAATAATTTAGATATGACAAATGTGTGTAGGAATATATGCCAGTGCACCTTGCTAGGAATCCCAAAATGCAATACTTCCATGCTGCCACCACACACCCTCACACTGAGTGCGACAGTTTGAAACAAATGTAAGCTTTCTGAGCACTTCAACTGCCTCCTGCCACCCTTGCTACATTAGAGGGGGATTCCAGAGAGTTACTGTGTCTCCAGACTCAGGATGGGTGAATGGGCTTGGCTAAAACAACTGTTTTCTTAGTATGTGTAAAGCAAGCCTAACATATTTTTTGTGATGCCTAACTTTTCCAGATCTGTGGTGCAAGTATCATCACTTAAGCAACCACAGGGAACTAATTTGCAGACAAGGTCACAGTTTGACTGGCACTGAGTGCTACTAGGTTGCTTAAAAGTTGTCTGGAATGGCTTAAAACAGACCATATCTCACTTAACATTTATATAAATACTTCTACCACAAAAATAAAGATTCACAGTGAGGCCACTCTAACAAACTGCCATTCTCTCTCCATTACCATCACCTGTTACAAACCCAGCCCATTTTATGTGGTGACAGCCACAAACATATTTTGGCAAATGTTTTTTAAAAAAGAATAACAATTAAAAAACCAATTGCTTTTACCTTCCTTGAGTTGGTACAGGAGACTGAACTTCTCCTCCTCTCTGTTCCCACTGACATTTCTAAACTGGCTGGCACAAGAAAGCACCGCAAAACACCTCCGCAGTTCACTTACTGAAGTTGAAAGTCTTCCACTGACTTCAAAGGCGTTTGGATCAGGCCCAAAGTCAGCATCCTAACATGTGAGCACAGACTACCAAGCCACAGCACTGGCTGGAATCTCTGCTGTTTATATGCTATTGCTGAAGCAGTGCAGGAAGCTTACAGAACTCCAGGTCTCCAAAAGCATGTGGTGTTCTTTCACTGTTAGTTTGCAGAACATTTTGTGATGTGTCACCAATTCCTGTGCTGATATAGATTAATTTACAGGTTTCCTATCGGAACCACAAAATACAGATATCTCACTTGGTACACTATTGGCATTACATAATATGGAAGAATCTGAATATTAAGTAGGAAAAGCCTCTGTGCTATTTTTCCACCACAGTCATTAATCTTACTGAGAGTACTTGCATGACAAAAAACTCCAGGCAAACATGTGCAAACTAAACTTTATCCATAAGTTTTCAAAGTATCTCAAGCCAGAGAGGGATCAGAATCCAACCTTCAGTATACTCAAGGCAAGTGAATCATTTAAACCAGTCCAGGCAAAATATTCACAATGTCTCTTTCAAAGACCTGCATTAGCACCTGCATCAACATCATCTCGTTTGTGTGCCTTTCACACCATTTTAAACTACAACTGCTTCAAACCATAGCCACAGTGGACCTAAGAGATGCTAAGATGTCTCAGATCCTAAAGCTGAGTTAAAGAACAAGATATCTCATAGATATTTCTCAACATCTCATACAAGCTAGCCTTTGGCAATCAGCTGCTCTGACGTATGGTGTGTTTAACTGTCTCTCATTTTCTTTGCTTATAAGACATTTTTAGAATTGAAGTAAAACTAAGGGAAGAGTTCCATACTCTCAACAGTCTGGTGCCATATGGGGCAGCACACAGTGCTGAAGGTAAGCAAACTGGAAGAGAAAATGTGCAAATTCCTCTTGCTGTTTGCATCCAAGCAAAAATACTTCTGGTAAGCAGTGAAATTATTTTAAGTTACAAAAGTGCAACAGAACATCACATTTCATCTCTTCTCAAAAGATAAAGCTTTCTTTTGCCTCTAATTAAAAAGATTAATAAAGTAAGAGAACACATCAGGTTTGCATCAATCATTGTCCATGTGGTTCTTATTACTGTAATTAAAAGTTATCTCTTCAAAATTGTTGGATGAAAGTGCCATGATCTGCAATTGAAAACACATTGAAGGGAGTTATCCACCTTACTTGACTATTTTAAGACAGTCAAATTTAAGAACACTGTGAAGGTAATATTCAAAATAGTCCTTAAACGCAATTTGTCAGTAAAAGTGTCCTATGAACCCCCTATTGAAGAATGTGAATAGTGCTAAGGCCTTTGTTAAAAAAAACCAAAAAAACAAAAAAACAAAAAAACCCCAAAAAACAACATAATAAAAAATTGAAAGAATGAAGATTTTTCTAAAAGAAGTTATGTAAACCTTAGACAATGTAATTCAAGTTTTTATCTTCAGGGCTCATTAAGTCCTGTATATATTAGGACTGCTCATTTCCCCTAGGGTTGAATCTTTTAATGTGTTTAGATTTTCAAACTGAGTGGGCCAAATTTCAAATAATCCTGAACAAACCTGATTCTTTTGCTGACATGTCACCCCATCTTTCACATAAAATAATGCTCAATTTTGACATCCAGCTTGGGATGGGATTTGGAAAATGGGTGATCTAAACAGAGATTTTTGCACACGCAGGACTGTAAACTTACAAATCTGTGAAACAGAAATGCACTTCAAATAGAATGTATAATTTAATTACAGTACCTTTCATTCAAACATTAGTGTACCACAGTTTTAACATCAAGCTAATTACATCAAAGCTAGTAGCATGCTTAAAACCAATGCTTTTTAAAGCTTTCTTTCTGTAATGCAACTTAAAAGGGTTTTTCCCCCACTCTCTTCTTTGTCTTCACTGAATGCAAGATTTACATTTTGGCATAGCAGACAGTGACTTCATTGAGTTCTTTTCAAAACTGTTCAGGGTGTAAAACCACTCACAACCTTTGAGAAAGGTTTACTGGATACCATTAAAAAATATCTAATTAGCAGAAAGCATCTCCTGTAACATAAAGAAGAAGCTTTTTATTTAATAAATTATAGGAAAACACCAAAGGGTGTTCAAGAAGAACTTGTCTGGGTTTTATTGTGAAAAAGAAAAAGACCCCATTTTCCTGCCATCTTTACATTTGAACACTGCTACCCAGTTCCTTCTGCAGCTTGCAAGAGACTACTGGACTTCATATCTTCTTTCCAGTTACCAACAGACACCTTGACCCATGCTCAGTGGATTTATATGCCAGTGTATTTACAGGAAAAGAAAAGAACAGTCTGTCTCTAAAGGCTATTTAGAAAACCAAGACAGACTGCAATTTGCCCAACAATTCTCAGCAATAAAAACCAACTTTAATTTAAATTTTTGCTCAGATGGAATTCTCCAACTCTTGGGGGAAAAAATAACAAGGAACACAAAATGTGAGAAGTGCAGACTTTTTAAGCAAGACTATGGGAGAAAGTGGAATAACATGTTGACTGTTTTTCTCTAAAATTTCCTGTAGAAAAATTACTCTGTATCAAAGAAAGTGTGGAGAAAAAAAAACCAGTGATGCTGAATATGACAAAAAGCTTGTTTACGTTTAATACATAGGAGGAATTGTTCAAGGACAGTTAAATGTGACCCACTTAATACACTAAGGTCTCACATACCCATGGTACTCTGCTGAGTAAGTGCTGATCATGCAAATTAAGGCTGCCTGGGGATACACAGCGCTTTTCAGTTGCAGTTTGAATTTTCCAAGTTCTCAAAAAACTTTTAGAGATGTGGATACATGTTACTGGGTCACTAGGGCTCCTTCCATTTCTTCAGTTGTTGCCTCATTTGAAAAAATCATTTTGTCTGACATTCTTGGTCTTCTGGCACACAAATCCATTTTCAGTAATATAAAAATCTGATTATTGCTACTAGCTGTGTAATTTAAAGTGTGGATAGGCAAGCCAATATGAAAAGGTGTCCCAAGACAAATATTTGAGCTTGAAGAGAAAAAAGGAATAAAAAATCTAGTGGTCATTGTAACTCTAATTAACTCAAAAGTTCAGCAGAGTCTAGGAGTCATCAAAGTTGGAGTAGAGCATGCCCTCAGTATTCACTACATTCAAGTGTGATACCTTCTGGAGAGCCTTACACTTATTGACTTAGATTCTTTTCCAGATTGCAATATGCTTACAAAATCCTACTAGCCATAATTTGGGTTCATTATGTCTGAACAAATGCAAGGAAATCCAGCTACATGCCACCTCTGAAACTGGCATCAAACACCCAATCAAAACTTTACAAGGTAGGTAAGGATTAGCATATGAAGTGAAAGGGCTAAGAAAAATATACGAGTTAGAAACAGCAATGTCCACTTAACAAGGGTACAATGTACCCACTGTCTGAATACAAAAGAACACAGACAATTCTTTTTCATAATTCTACTATAATTATATTAATTTTATCCTTGAGGGAAATAATGCTCTAAAACAAGTTGCCCTAACCCCCATTCCCGAAACATTTCTCTAAAAGATTAAATTTTTTTTCCTATTGCTATTTTTAGTAATTAAACATTCCATGGTCTGGGACCCCAAAGAAAACATCACTCTGGGTTCTGGATGTGTTCCATGATATCTTGAAACAATCTTAAAAATGTATGCAGCCAGTGCTGTGATCCCCACTGGATCTGCAGGGACCCATTAGGATCATCAAGGGAAGCATGTGGTTGTGACAAAGCAAGCAATTTAGCATTACTCACTGGAGCTGAAGCACAACACAATGTGAAGCTGCTATTGTTCCTCTTGGTTTCTGAAGACACTCAAGACTGAACCTACTCACAGCCTAATACACACTGAAATCAGAACCAAAGCCTGAAGCCCATCAAGTGAAAAAGACTAACAGGAGACTGAAGCTGGGGGTTTCCCCTCACCCGCCCCCAGAAAATGACCATGAAATATTAAAGATTGCTAGAAGCCATCTCATCACAAATCTCTTTTGAACTGTTTTTGTAACTGAAAAAAAATTATTATCTTATACTATCTTTGTGTTTACAAAAATAAGAGCTGCTGTATACTAACAGAAAAGCACACGAATGCCTCCTTCTATAGCTCACTTAGTATGATCTTCTCTTTGCAGAAGCAAATCTACTTATAAGGTAATTGTTGCAAAACACTTTCAAATAACTGTCTGGAAAACCACCTCAGCTCTTAATGCCAAATCAGGGGCACAGTCAGTGAATGCAATGGAGTTCAGGCTAGACCCTGGAACAGCTAACACAATGAGACATAACACTTCCAAAAATGTAATTTCATTAGTTCGCAAGTGAAAAAGGAATGTGAGTGCTTGTGGACACTTAGGGTAGACTAACTGCATGTGCATGTTATATATATACCTGGTACTTTTGTGTAAGTAAACACAGGCATTGTCAGAAGAAGGATACTCTACTACACAGGGCACCAAGGCAGTCCCCTGCTAGCAGCATTCTCTATATGTTTGTGTACTTATAAAAATGGTCCAAGATACAAATAGCTCAGAGTGACAAACTCAGAATAAAAAAGAAAATCAAAACCACTAAGAGAGAGAGTACACTTAAACCCCCACTTATTAGTATTAACAGTTATGGTGTGAGAACGACACACCATAATTTGTGAGAAATTTGACCTTGGTTAGTTAGTGTTTTTAAGCCACAGAGACAAAGTGGGTTTCCTATAGACACTATAAAAAACAGCACTGTGGAAGCATTTATAGGGTATGACTTTCCAAGTGCACAGTGAGGTTTTATAGCTATCTCAGACCTACTGGGCTAAATCCTGAGCCACTGAAATCAACGCAGTTCCACTTAGTCTAGCAGCACTACACCAATTTACATCATCTGAGGTCTTGCCCAAAAAGTGTAATGGGACTCCTGTGGCCTCAGCTTTCACAGAACAATCTGATACAACATAATCTGACAAACCCAAGAAATCTGAAATTAAGACTTCTGCTCTCCCCATATTTCATCCACTTGTGTTTAAGTGCATTGCTGCAGAGGCCTTGATATTACACAGTCAGTGCACCTAAACAGAGCCACAAGAAAAATACTACTGACTTCAGCATGACTCATATTTATTTCAGTGAGTTCTTGTTTAAGCAAAGAGTGAGTCTGCGCCAGGTTGAGTGACCACTGTGATATTAAAATGTAATAGGCTTTTCACAGTCTGGTTTCAGATTAAACCATCCTCTGTGTTATGGCCCTGGAGTAGGCGCCAAGCTTTGTTTCATTGGGATTTCAAATGTAAACATTTAGATCTGGATACCAGCTTCCTCTTATATTGTGAATGACGTCCCCGAAATTCAGAACCAGAATGTTATTCTTGGCTGACCAAAGTAAAATAGAGGGATATTGTACAATTATAGTAATTTTGAAAGAATCTAACTATCCAAGCACATTTTATCAGTTGGCACAAAACTAATATTTCTGCATTTACTTGTGAGCCTAAAAATCTCACCTGAGTTGAAGGATTGACCCTTACATATCTATAATCTCTGTTCAATTACTTGGTATCAGTGACATGAAGCACTAGGCTCTGGCTGAAATTTCATGAAAGATGGATTAAAGGCCATCACTGGACAGAGACCACAGGGCAAAACATATTTCAGAAAAGAAAATTTCATGTCTCAAATTCTCTTCACAATGAAAGGTGACCTTTGATATCATTCTTGTCTTGCTCTTTGTATAAACTCCTTTTGCTTTCAAAAGTACAACTCAAACACAGACAAACACTGTCTTCATTCTTTCTTTAGCATCCCCATTTCAATATTCCAGACTCAACCACCATTTACCCCAGCAGTCCCCTACTGTGCATCTATCCCTCAGATCTTAAATACCTGTCCTCCCAATCTGTTGTGAGGCCAAATCCAAATGAGCCTTGTGCATGTAAGTTCTATTATCTACAAGCATAAATGACAGACTCTACTGCCTATGCATGCCAACGTTAGCTACCTAGACCAACCAATGTGCCATTGTGTATTAAGGGGCAAAGGTTTTTTGTACAGAAGGAGAAGCCTATTGAGTGTACCTTTGAAACTGTGGCCCTAAAATTATGCTTAGGAAAAAGAAGCACCCCTGCCTGTAAAGAGTAGGTATTTTCAACAAGTATAATTTAAATTATTACAACAACAATGTTATTTTCAACAAGTATAATTTCCAGCTTAAATCTCTGGAAAACCTTCAGAGGTTGAGTTACCCTTGCTCATAGCTCTTCAGGATTCACCTGGCCTTTGATATACTAGAGCATATGTGCAATCTGTCCAGGTAAAGTGTTCAGACAAAGAAACAACATCCCACTAATACAGATTATCTGCAGCATTTGGAAGATTTCAAGTCATAAAAACATACAAGGTTGTTTAACAACTGGTTCACCAGGAAGACGCCGTGATAGGTAAGAAAGAACTTGAGAAGCCAGATGGCACTTCTGGTTTGTGGTTGTTTTTATTTTTAACTAAGGTATGTTTTCTTTTAAATGAAGAAAATGGCAAAATTTTTATGTCTATTCACCCACATTCAGATAAAATTAGATGACAGACCCACCCGCTTTTTGCTTTTTTCTTCTTTTTGAAATCCAGGAACATTAATTCTAGGACTGAGTACTTCTAAAACACTAAGTTTTGCCTTAGGCCAATTTACCAACTATCACAATCCCCTTCTGAAGAGGTCTGAAAACGGAACATCTTATTTACCCTTCATTAAGGAAGCACATGGTTCATCCTCTGCATTTTCGGTATCTAGTATCTGTATATGGGTTTGGGCTCTATCAACTCAGTTCTGTTGCCAAGCTGTACTGAAGAACTGAACTTACTTCACCATCATCTCTGTTATCCACACATTTATATACACCTTTACACAGACTGCAGTTATCACCCAGTGTATGAATCAAACCCTTAGCAATTTATGATTTATGCAGCTTGCTAGAAGAGAAGTAGGCCATGCCAGCCTTGAAAGCACTTTAGCTTAGTTGTTTTTACTCATGAAGGACATGTTGTCCTGTAATTATTCTGTCATTTCTTAAAAGGTGAAATCCTTAACAGGTTCATGCTTTCTGTGCTGCTATGTGTATGTGTGAGTTGATGTCTGAGCATGTCTCACCCAGTAGGAATCATCATTCCAAATTACTTTACAAGGAGCTACATAGAGCTGGACAGTTTAGAATGTGTTAAATATCCTTAGAGTTTGTATGGATGGTTGCAGGGGGAGCAGGGGCAGAGCAGGAGAAGGGGGAGTCAAGGAAATTGTTAATATGTTCCAATTACCCCCGATTCAGACAATACACAACTGCATAAAAGTGTCACTTTCCGCTTTGATCCTGTTGGTCATGCAATGTAACGCTGCGTTTTCTTGTATCATTTAGTGGGGCAGTATCAGCAAAATGTGCAACTTTAAACAATTATGCACATTTTCAAGTAATGTGTTCAGAAAAAGACTGAAAGGAGATTCTGACATTAATCAAAGATTTCAGGTTCTATTTGCAAGACTTCTGTAAAATATGTATTAACCTTAAAGTCAGTGGCTGAAAGGCAAAGGTTTTTCCTGCCTCAAATTAACTGTATTTTTAGTTTATTTGGAAAAGAAGCACCACGAATACCAACTTCCCTTTTCTACACAAAATTCTGCCATTCAGCTTCAAGAAACAGCACTAAGACATTGTAATACTTCCTCTTCCTTAGGTATGTCAGAAGATTTGGAAAAAATTAATAAACTTCTAAAATAATGTATGAATTCCATGAATCATGGGAGCTTTACAATAGATTCTCTCCCTAACAAGTCCTGCTGTGCCTCACTAAATGTTTATATGATATACTGGCAATATGAAGCTAATGAAGTGTGTAAATACAGCATACTGAACTGTTTGCAGTGGAAAAAAGGTCAAACTGGACCTCAAATGAAAACGGGGGAATCCAGATTCATCTGATACTTCTGGCTAGTTGGGGTCTATTTTAAGTGAAGATTGGAGAGAAAGCAAGGCCAGGATTAGGACTCTTCAGGCTTCAGAGTAAAATTTCAGATCTCTCTGTTTGTTGGAAACTGCTTGTGTGCTACTCAGCCCTTGCTGTTAACCAGGGAATGAAGCATAAATTGGCCAGAGAAAAATCATGTTCAGTATGACCATGAAAAGGAAATGCCATATCTCTCATGAGAAAGAATGATCTTGAAAGACATCTATCCTGCTCGCAAGACTGCTGGGGCTCAGGCAATATCCAGACTCTTAAGATCATTATCTGAACTGCTCTCTGAACCTCTGCTTCCGCACTGTCAGCTGCAATACATGAGGGCAGTTTACAACAGTGTTAGTTATTCACTTGGAATTTCCCAGCTTTAGTTAGTTTAAGTGAGACCCTTAATGTCACTTAAACATAGTGGTTTTGTGCTATATTTTAATTTTGAAAGGATTATCAAGAAAATCTACCCTTTCCGTTAACTTTCTTTGAAAAACGATTAGGCATTTTAGAAAGGATCTCCAAATATCCTCACCGTGCCTGATAAGTTATCCACAATGAAACACATATTGCAGATGAAAATTAAGAAAATGCAGAGGCAAAATATAAAGTTCTCAGTCTGAAATTACAAATAGTGTATTCCTTGGGAATGAAACATGAGCAAACATTTTAAATCACACTGAAATGTTCTTTGTGTTGGTATTTGGCTCTGTATATCTTTATTGATAAAATGAGCAATTTATTTTTCTTTTTATGGGGCTAACAATTACGCACCACTCAAAAGAATCTGATTGCTATTAGCTGACTACAGCACTTGCAAGGAAAAAAATTCCATTGCCTTACACAAATGTTACCAGTAAGATTCCACCTAAGAAAAGGTTTGGAGAACTGCTAATGAGCCTTCTTTAGCTACTCCTTCCTAAAATACCATATTTTGTAATCTTGAGCTGCAACTATTTTCTGATATTACATGTGGAAGTCACGGTGAAAACTAAACAGAGATAGGATGTAACAAAAACCTTACTTGTAAATATGGTTCCTCAAACATAAAAATCTGGCAAAGCTCAAAGAGCAGAGCAGGAGGTAAGACAGATTTCATATGCTGCTGTCTTTAGTGCTTTTAATGTACATTGGATAATTATGTACTTCATGTCTTCCAAACTGAGTTACTTTGGTTTAAATCTATTTGTAGAATATCTGGCTATGTGTCTCTCCTAATTTTGTATAGTATTCTCTGGTCTAAAGCAAGCAGTTCCAAATTAAATAAATGAGCATACCTACTGCACAAAGCAATCGACTGCATTCCAGTGAAGCCCCTTTGAAAGCTATGTCAAACCTCTGCTGACTCAGGAGGGAAGTACCTCATTCCCTTTGCATTAGTCACCCTGCGAGATTAATCCTAATGAGCTTTTTTACAGGCTTGGCTGGCACACCCAGGATTTGCGTAACATACCTGTAACTTCTCAATATTTAGCCCAAAATGTGCTCGTTCAAATCCAGATAGATATCAGCTTTTCCAGAAACCATTAACTGCAGCGTTACTGCAGGAGCTTATCGAGCCTGGAGTGGGGCCGGCCACAGGGCGCTTCCGCAGCTTTGGTAAGCAGCCATCACACAGCTAAGTACTGCAAAACCAGCGTGGGCCACCACTCACACAAACACCCGTGTAAGCCACACATCTCACAAAAGGTCACAGCATTAAAGAACAACAGTGTTCTCTTTTTCTTTATTTCATTATCTTCATTATCTCCCTTATTGTCTCCCTATTTCACTGAATTTTGGCAAACAGTGGGCATCTATTTGATGAGACTACACTGTTTGCAGACTCTGTGATGGAGCTTCAAGCTTCCTCCCAGCTGTATCCTGCCCTCATTAGGCAAACAACCATCCCTTGGCCTTTTCCTCCCACCAGAATGAGAAAAGACTAACAAAATTTCAGTTCACAGAGAAAATAGGAGTTGCACACCTTTGATCACTGTTGAGTTAGTTATTTTACTGTACATACAATGCCCTGGTCATTTTTACTGAGAGAACAAAACTAAACTAGTAATCCATACTTACAATACCATCAAAACATCAGAAAAAAGATCTGTCATGCAAAAAAATTGTTTGCATGCAACTTCGCTCAGTTCTTTTACAAATTAAAAAAAATGAAATTGCCACTATTAGATGCACGGGCTAAAGCAAGAAGCCTGGTCTATTCTGGACCAAAGGGCTGGAAAATAATTTTCAGATCTGAAGAATTTTAAAAGAAGACAGTAACAAGCTCTGTCGCAGTTAAATGAAGGTACTGCTAGCTTGGTTACTGCAGCCAACCTAAATCACTGCAGCATCCCATGGAGTGAAGCTGTGTTTTTAAGGTAGCCAAGGACCAAACTGCTTTCCTCAGAAGTTAAAAAAAAAAAAAGGTCATCACAGCTCACAGTCTCATATACTCCACAAAGGACACAGTCTGAAACCTGTCAGTTTACGGAGCACTAGTTCATAGTCCCAACACACTCCAGCTGTAGTCTGGCAATGGCGGCATAAGAACACAATAAATAGCTTGGTCTCTATTAACAAGAAATAAAGTAGCACAGCTGTGTTTCACCATGACAGACCCCAATCTCAATGATCATTCACTGTCACTGTCACTCCCTAAAGTACTGGCCTGGCAGCCTCTATACAGATTTTGACCTCTCTTAAGGATTCCTAAGGTACACACCATCCTAGTAGCTAAGGGCTATGTAAATGAAGCACTGCCAGTTGTGCATTGGTACACCAGACTTTTGGACATCCAGCCACGGAATGTACACAACCAAACTGGTGTTAATGCCTAAGTTTCCTAAGCAAAGAATGAGTGCTTTGGGAAGTGCTGGCAGTAATGCTTTGCACAAGGCTCTCAGGAGGAATCATGAGAGCTGGCCAGGAAGATGCATGAACACAGGCTGGATCTAAGTCTCTATCTCCCTGAATGAAAGATGCTCAGGCGTGTGAATGGACCAAAAAAGGTATCTCCAGCTATCCTGGAGCTACATCACAGAATTGTCTGCACTACAAGTATTTCAATGAAAACAGCAGGCCTCTTTTATTTTAAATGGAGTTTTATAGCAGCGTCTTTTCTTTTTAAATATAACAAGACTGGATTTGAAATGTTCCTATAAATGCCCAAATTAGTATCTCCTGTGCATGCTTCCTAACCACCAGGCCATCAGCCAGCCAGCATGGGGCAGGGAGGGGCAGGGACTCACCATGTGTCCTGACAATCCATCTCATCAGCATCTCTATGCAATTCACGAATGTTGTAAATAGTGCTCAGGTCCTGGTAAAGTCAACCAGGGCAGAAATCCACGAAAAAATGAAGCCTAAAATCCTTTAGGACTTTTCCAGTCTCTGGACACCAAAGACACTACCTGGAAACTCAAACGTGGTGCTGTTCTATTACTGCATACCTATGACGACCATTCCATGAAGAAGAGCTAAACCAATTCTGCCAACTCCATGAAGCAGGAATTCCCTTTTTCCTGTGTCCCATGGGCACGCGCTGACAGAGACATTGCCAGCTGTCTCTGTTCACACAGGCCTCACTGTGAAAAAGCCAAACAGCAACACGACTTTCTATGCTGCACCATTTAGCTTTGGCTGAAAGTGTAATCGTGTGTCTGTGGTTTTCCTGTTTGGGTGCCTAATTTAATTGGCTGAGTCCACTCCTTCAAGTGTGGAATGGACTCTGAGGGTATGAGGAATTAGCATGTTTCTGCCAGAGACATTCCACCCAGATCCCATGTTTGTTTAACATGTACAAACAGCTAAAATAAAATACTTGTTGGCCTTAGTAATAAACAGAATATAAAATAGTGTGAAATTAAGCAAGACCAGCTGGGCTCCAGGAGAACTGAAAGGAACAGTTAACTTACACTACACAATGATCTGGAATGCAGACACACTGAGATGGACTGCTATTGATGTCTGGTTTTGATGCATTTTATATACAAAGTGCTGATTAGATCTAGCTACCAAATTATACCCTTTCGTATCCATATGTCAGTAATAAACAAAATTTAGAGGAGCAAAACAATTGCTCTGCAAGGCAAGTTTAAAATGTTGCATCATTGGCTGTAGAAGTGTGAAGTCATCACAGCAGTGATAATGATTCCATTGTTCCAGAGGCAAAGGAAAGGGGAAAAAAACCCAAAAAAAAAACCCATTAAGAATTCTGATCTAAGGCAGGATTTGTCCAGCCCTCAGGGACTCACGAGAATTTCAGGATAAGTATTTGCATAGAATCCATGTAGGAGCATTTGGGCCTCCAGATATATATACTGAAACCATAAACCAAGCAACTGCTTAAGCAGAGTTTTTGAGAGAACTTTAGAAAATTGTTCCCTATAACACAGGACAGGACAGAGATACTCCCTTGGAAGGGATTTTTCTTCCTCTACTGGGAAAGAGAGTCAGGGACTCTGTGATACAGAAGGCATGATTCTATCTCATTGCATTATGCAATTTTGAACAAAGATTTCAAGCAGAAAAGTGACTTAAGCTGCAATTCCTATGGGGATGCTCTGCTGCACTTCCCAGACCACCCTTGTCTATTTCTCTGGCTAGTCACTGTGCTCCAAACCTTCCCCACTTACCTTCCCTTGGGATTATACATGTAGTGTTGTGGCTAACATTGCCCTTGCAGCAAACTTTTCCTGGCAGTTGGACATTTTGGATCTTTTCCAGTTTGTTACAAACAATGTATCAAATGCATTTATGTTTCCAATCTCTTTTTTAGGAAAAAAAGGCTAAATGAGGAAATAAAGCCCAGCCCTTGGAAAAGCTGCATGGGAAATAAGTTTGTCAGGGCTAAATCACTGACAACATAAAATGTTTGGGAGAACAGATTTAGGAGTCTGTCAGACAAATTACTACTTATATTTCATTTCATTGGCAGCTGGACTGTTTTGATGTTTCATTTTCTTTTAAAAAGAATTAGGTGCGAATAGTAGACAGGATCTAGTTCTTCCTCCCTAGTGTGAACTCACTGTTGAATTGCCAAACCAAGAGAATGGCTTTTCTCTCAGTCAAAATGTAGGTACCTGTTTCTTACCACCTAAGGGCAAGATTCTTCAAATCATCCATGGTGAAGCCTAAGCCCCAAGATGCAGCTTCCTGTGGAAGATCCTGTGATCATTTAAAAACACTGCTTCCATGCATTGCTTTTTCTCCCACAGTTCTTCTGTCACAAAAGATCCAGATGACTCACTTGCCAGGTAAGCCAACATGATGGGGAACTGGCTCAAAATCAAAAGGAAACAAGAAAAGAATTTTGTAGCACCACCTGTATCAATAACAGAACATACCAGAGCATCACCAGTCTGAACACCTGAACCATTAATTATCTAGATGAGAAATGACTGTCACTTGAATGTCTCTTCCCACCCTTTATTATTTTCCTTTATCTAGAAAAAGTTGGAATAAAGCAAAACAAACTGAATTTTCATTCTCAGCCCAGGAGAACAATGTTGGGACTTTATAGCCACCCTGGAAGCCCTTTCTTCTGGGGATGCAGACCCAGATTGTTCTCACCAGCCTTGAGCTTGATGGACACATGAAGGCATGCTCCAGTGGCCAATAACATACACACAATTGGGTTTTCTTGCCTTAAGATCAGGTAATGCTCTGGAATACAGAGCTTCATATATTGGCATTGTAAAGGTTTGAGAATTAACTAGTAATGGATATTGGTCACGCAGTCATGGTAGAGTGGATAAATCACTAAATCATTCATTTATATAGTACAACTCAGTTACAGTAATAATACTGTACATATGGTGAGGGGGCCAACTGGGGAAAAATATTCTTCAGCACCGTGCACAGTCATTCAAGAGCTCTGTTTTAACTTCTATCACTAACAAAAGCTACACAATACATAAGTACATCAGCTTTCCACCTTCAGGAACCTGACTCCATCACCTTCTTTTCACCCTGCTGCCTGGAACTTAACGCTTTCAGCATCAGTTAGCATCATCCAGCAGTAGCTTTTAAGAAGTCTACTTTTAAAGGGGCACCAGAAGCAGGGCTGGGGATTCAGATACTTCATCCAGAGACTGGAGCTAACTGGACTAAAGGAAGCAAAGACACCAGATGCCTATGAAGATATGCAAAAGGACCTTATGAGACAAATTTCTGGGTGACAAATTGATCAATGAAATTTAATGCAAGCAAATGTAAAGGGAAACATATGGAATCAGCAATTCTGACTATGTGCTTAAAATTGCAGTCTCCAAGCTCATTACTGCACCAAGAGGAAGATCTCGATAGCCCAGTGTAGGTAACAAACTAGCCAGACAAGATAATATAACAGGTAATGAAGCCTCAGCTAAAAGAACAGCTGACAGAAGAAAACAGTAAATTAAATATTAGGAGTTATTGTGAAAGTAGAGAGTGTGACTGCATCAGTGCATAAATCCACAGAGCCCTTATATTTGGTTCTGATCCTATTTCTCAAATGGATAGACAAATAGAAAAGGCATGGAGAAGAGTGGCAAAGATGATAAAAGCTGCAGAATGACTACTGGACAGGAAACTATCAAATGTGTTGGTATGGTATGGAAGACATGCCATAGGGAGGATAAAATAGACACCTATCAAATTGGAAGTGGCATGGCAACAGTAACAGAGCATCCATTCACTGCTTCTTCCCATACAAGAGCTCAGAAGCATCATATAACACGAACAGATCCCACACTCTAACCAGTGTAAGGTACAGTCAAGCTGTGGAACACCTTCAAGAAGAATGCCACAGTGGATGCAAAGGTTTGAAGAAGTTCTGTGACTGGATTCTTGAGGAAAAAATTGTGAAGGCCTCCCAAGGAGAAAAACCTCTCTTCTGGCTCAGCAGGGCTAGAACAGTGTGTTTGTGTTCAGAATAGTACTTCAGAGGATAATAGCTACATTCAACTTCTGATGATACCTGAGACAAGGATGGGGCTAGATGAGCTTTTGGGTCTAATATGGCTCATCTCATATCCTTTCTCAATCATTTGCCTTTCAGTGTCACCAAGTAAATTGTGTACACAGATCCTCCTCCCCTCACAGCTCTATAGGCTGAAAAGGCTTCTATCCTCAGCAACTTGTCATTGCCTCATTGCTGGGGGTCGTATCAAATCTGTTAACTAGAACTGCTTTTTATGCCCCCAGCTGTTTTAGTGGAAACAAACCCTACTTATAGTGACAGTATTATTTAAATCAATTAAGACACTTTTTGAGGAATACAGGTTAAGGATTCTCATCTGAACAGCTCAGTCACCGTACTGGAGTAGAGACGCATCAACCATCTGGAAAGGCAGAACAGACTACAGACCTGTCTTTCCTTTCCACGTTTGCTCCCAGAAATTAGGAGTATCAAATCTCTCTGACACAGGAACTCACTGTTTGTGAATGAAGATGGCTGACAATTTTTCAAAATTTTCTTTTTAAGTTCCTGATGGTTTTCATTTTCACTGTTTCTTTGTTGGACTCTTTTTCTTTACAGGAAGTTCAGGTTTGGAAAAAAACAAAACAAAATCTCCATATCCAACATGAGATATCTGCCACTCTGTGATTAATTTAAATACTTTACTGAAAACATTATCAAAAGGGTTCTAACAATTGATTATGTCCAGTAATATTTTTAGTATGTCAAATTTGTTTCAGAGTGTGCACTATTATCCAAAAAAGAGAAGCTCTATATGCTTCAATATGAACAACTTAAAGTTAAGAATTTTCACTGGAATCATGCTCACTTTTAGTCAACTCAATGCAAGTAATTGATCTGACTGCACAATCATTGTATTTTTTTATCTTTTTCAGACATGAATACTAGTATCGGTGGCATATTAGAATTAAATTGTGATGTTTCCTATATTTATTTTGACTTTTTTTTAAAATTTGTAATCATCATATAGCAGAGATTTTTTCAAAAGCCTCTCTTGGTAGTTTCCTATTTAACTATCTACATTGAATTACAACAATCCTCAGGCAATTTATCCAGAAAGCATTTCTGCCCTTCAGAGCTCAACAAAGGAACCACCACCTTACAACCTCTGTCTGCCTCTGTGGAAGGAAGGAGCATGGCCCTCAACAAACATCCTTGGTGATAAATTTAAAGAAGAAAACTATGTGATTGCCTTTATACCCTATTTAATCAATCCACATCCTTCTTCATCAATTCAGCTAGCATCAATAAGAAACTAAGGATGAAGATCAGGGCTGTGTGCTAATGACCAAAGCTGAAAATGTATCCCAGTTCATTAAACATTTTCACTGTTTCTGTCTTCAGAGTGGATAATATGTTTTCATAAGCAGGCAGGTTATTAAAACCCAAACTTCCTGGTGAGCGCTGGGACATTATCCATTAACTTGTTTCTGAAGAGAACTGTCCACAGACAGCAGACAAAAAGGAGACTCTTTACCCCACCAACTGCTCATTAAAAAAGGTAAAAAGTGCTCCTCAAAAGACAGGCCTTCACATAAACACTGAAGTTTCAATTTAAATCTTGATGAAATAAAAAATAAGTAAGAACAAGACCAATAGGCCAATTACATGCACAGGCAGCTTATACCAGCATATACCACACATCTTTGTTGCACTACAGAACAACAGAAGAGAACAAGCACTTTAAAGAACCAGGGGGAAAAATTTGAAAATTTTAATATTTTTTGGTACTAAGAACATTCCAAGAGAATAATGTTCTTTTCTCAGGATCTGCATCTGTAAAACCAGGAAAACATTCCAGGAAAAAAAAAAGAAAAAAAAAAAAAAAAAAGGCAACTCTTTGACAGAAGTACTGTTCTTAGTGATTCATTTGAATGTGCTGAACTCATAATCTGAACCTGAAATCTAAGAACCACCAGCTGGGCTGGGATTCAAAATTACATTGAAGGAGTGCTTTTTTGGAGTTGTGAGGCATTAAGTAGCAGAGGCAATTGCTTTTCTCACCTATTCCACAAGGAAACTAGGAAGGGAAACATGTAAGAATTAGGAAAAGAAGACTTAGTATTGTTGGACTATAGCATCTTGCACTGCTGAACCAGAGGTTGCTTTAAAAAGGAACTTCAAAAATTAAAATAAACCCTTTACAGTCAATCATTTCAAGATGAAGCTGGAAGAAAGACAAAACAAATAAGATAAAATTGTACATAGTAAATTAGTTAAAAAATAATCTGTTTATGTACTGGGACTTCACTTATTATAAGAGGGGCAAGAAAAGGTCCTGCCAAGTATCAGCATTACTGCCAAGGGAAGGAAGAGGGAGTCCATGGAATCAGTATATGAGGGAATATCTATAGGTCATGTATAAAGAGCATGGAGAAAGCCTGCAACCAAAGGAACTACACAGAGACACACTCTGGTACACTGTGTAAGGAATGCAGAGGGTCACAGACCTCTTCTATTTCAGTTTAGGAGTGATTAAAAACTGCTGTCAGCTATCCACACCCAGCTGGGGAGATGCCTGGTGGGCAGGATTCTCTCTAAGTCCATGAAGTATCACTCGTCTGTGCAATATACATGAATTTAACCTGCACTGCAGAATGTGCTACTTAAAATGAGCCCAACCAAAGCAAGGGTGGCAAAGCCAGTCCTGGCTCCCAGGAGCCAAGCACTGCTCATGGCCAGCAGCTGCAGCCAGCGTGCAGGAAGGCGGCTCTCAGGGCTGTAAGCTGCAGAAGAAACGTGTGCAGGTTAGGAACCCAGCCACACAAACGGACTGCACGATCAGGCAGAATTTTCAGTCAAACAGACAACAGGAGTGTGTAAAATAAAGCAGGCCTGATCTGCTTTAACTCAGCCTTCACCCTTCTCAGCACACACGGGCACAAATGAGCATCCTTCCTGGAGCCAATGACAGCACAGGGCTGCATTCATTCCAAAGTAAATTACTCCCTTTCTTTGCATAATTTACACAAGTCAACCTCTTACAGTCACAAATTATAGCAACGTGCATCTTACAGGTATTTACAACCATGAAGTACTGGAGCTGGGTAAGGGAATGGTGATAAAAAGAAGAAAAGCTACAGAAAGCTCAAACAAAAGATCAAAAGGGCTCTGCCAATGTAATAATTGTAACAGTAAACACTAATTTCTTCATCATATTACTGGAAGTGGCGTTGCTATGGTAAACAAATTAATATTTTTAATTCAATTTACTTAGAACTACCTATGACCTCCATTTACTTTTGCTGTTTCTCCCAGTTTGAACAATGAAAAGCAATAAAGCAAGTTTCACTTTTGCTTCCAGCCAGTTTCACTCTCAGAAAAGACTATTTATTTATTAAAAAAAAACCCCACAGGTCGATTTCATTGGAATCAAAAGCTGCACACATTACTGTTGACCTCTGATTCAATAAAAGGTTTATGGAACACTTAGGTCTAGGTGAAATTAAGTTGACAGAGTTTTGATAACAAATACTCAATTGATTTACAGAGAAATTAATTTAGTCCAAAGTGTTAGTACAGCAATTTGTTAAAATTGCAAATTATAGAATTTCACAGAGTTACAAAATTATTGAGGCTGGAGGGCACCTTTGGAGACTGCTCAGTTCAAACCCCTGCTCAAAGTAGGGTCAACAAGAACAGGTTGCTCATGGCTGTGTCTAGTCCAGTTTTGAATGTCTCCAAGGACAGAGACTCCACAACATTTCATGGCAATCTGTTTCAGTGCTCATTCACCCTTACAATTAAGAACAGTTTCTTTTTACATTTAAGCAGAATTTTCTGTATTTCAGTTTGTAGCTTTTGTCACTTGTTTTTTTGCCTGCATGGTTTTGAGAAGAGCCTGGCTCTTTATCCTTCATACCCTCCTGGGCAGGGGGCCCACATTTTCTTTCACCTTTGTGTTGACAATGCACCTGCAGGACCCTTTCTTGCCACCCTTTAAAAAATCCAAGTCCCCAAGGGCTTTACCTTCCCTCAGTCCATCCTCTGAAGTCCTCCTGGGTGACTCCTTTCAACTCTTGTACGCATCTTTGTTTCTTTTTTAACAGAAATTTAATGCACACCGAAAGCTATGCCAGCATGCGATTTTGTAATTTTGTGTGGACAATCCCCTTAATGCAATTGCTTTTTTAGTACAGTGCAATGGAAATATCAAAGTCCTATTTATACACTTCAACACATTTGAATAAAGAAAAAACCCACCCAACCAACCAAAAAGTGCAAAACTGTGTCTACAAAGGCACAGTGCTGTGTCTTGTTCTTACAGTGTCTTCTGCAGCACCCTGCTGTACACCAGGAGCTCCAAGAGCAGGAGGCAGGCTATGCTGTTGTACTGCCATCAAGTCATGGCTTGTAAACCCTGAACAAAGACTGAGCAGTGAGGAACTGCATGCGCAGTCCATACAGTCTTCATAAAAGCAATTAATGAACAAATAAACACTCCTTGATGGATGAGCCAGACAGCAAATATCCCACAAGTTCCTCCCCAGCCCTATTCCCACAGGTAGGCTAAGGACTCTTAAGTGCACTCCCACAAACACTGCTAGAAGACCTTGGGCCCATTGCTCCTTTGCTCTGCTGCCTTTTGCAGCTGTAAAGGGCAAATAAAAAGTGAAAATAAATGCCAGTTCTTAAGTGCTTTAGACCACTGAACACATCCAGGGACCAAGACACTCTCATTGCTTCTGCTCCCCTCACTGCCCTCAGTGAGTATGTGGCTTGTACAGCTTTAGTTCAGCAAAAATACCAGAAAGCACTTTAAATCCTTCCTCCAGAGAAAGCAACACCTTCTCTATTACCTGTAGCTCAGCTTTTCTCTGACAAGTTCCTCAGGTTTCTCTGTGAGACAGCTGGGGTCCAAGGCCCTGGGTGGCCAGCACAGCCACTGTGACAGGACAAGTTTGCACACTCATAGCTGGAGCACGGCTGCCCATCTCTGCCTGTGGAACTGTGCCTACAGGACAGGCACTGCTGAAAAACTGCTGCTGACACATCACAGCTGAGAAGGACCCACTGTCACTTGGTAGAGCAGTGCCACCACTTCCCCCTCAGTGGGACAGTTCTGCCAGTGACATCCTGCAGGGACAGTGTTGGGAGTTAGGATTTTTCCTTTCTTTTTTTTACTTTCTCTTAGGGAATTTTCTCCCATTTGTTGCTAAGAGACAATAACTACTCATACTTAAGAGAACAAAAGATGGGAGAAAGAGGAGGGACAAGGGTGCAGCTGGCTACTCTCTTATCTGGGAAGGGCAGAGTTACCTGGAGATTTTAGGCTGGAGGGAAGGGGCTGGGCACAGCTTCTAGCGCTCTCGCTCTCGGCATCTGAGGGGAGACTGATTTGGGTCACTGTGGGGAGAATTCATCACCACCACAGGGTTCCATCCTGTCTTCTCCTATCCTTGCTGCTTCCAAGGTTCCCACTACAGCTCATTTCCCTGTCTGGAGGGGCACTGGGACCAGCTGCCCGCTGTTAGTTTGTAAAGGAAGAGCCTTTTCCATCCCTTACGCCAACCCGCCCGCCATTACTCTGTGAGGGAGATGGGGCTGAGCTCGGGCCACGGCGCCCCCTGCTGGGGGGGGGGGGGGGGCCCCCCCCCCTCCCCCAGCCAGCCCCCTGCCGTGCCCGGCCAGGAGCCAGCAGCGCCCCTGCAGGCTGTGACCGGAACTGCACGCAGGGGAAAGCGCCTGCAGCTGCGAGCAGGCCGGGACCGGGTCTGTGCGTTTGTTTGCTGTTGTTTGCTTGCCTTGTTATGTACATATACACACTAGTAAAGAACTCCTATTCCTTTACCCACATTTTGCCTGAAAGCCCCATAATTTCAGAGTTATAATAATTTTGAGGGAAGGGAGTCACATTTTCTATTCCAAGGTAGGTTCCCACCTTCCTTGGGAGATGCCTGTCTTTCAAACCAAGACAGACAGGAAACTCCTTTGGGAGTAGGGCATCCATCTGGGAATGATACAAAAGCTCTAGGGAAAGAAAAGAGTAGCTGAAAAAAAAGGAATCTAAGCAAAACTTCATTTTAAAAAAATCAGGACTGCTAGTCTCTACTGGGTTACATACACAAAGACTGGACACTACAGCACCAGCTTTTCATTGTAGAATATGATTAGGTAACAGTTGGCTGATTTAACACAAGGTTGAGTCAGTAAAAAATTTTATCAGATTGATTGAAATGTGTGGCTCGGCTTTGGCTTTTTTTACATAGCTCCATTCTCTCTCCCCACCTTGCTAATGCTGGTAACAGCAAGACCAGACATCAGACTGTGATCACCAAGGTTGCTCTGTCTCCCATGAAAATTCTCCTTAGCAATGTAATTTTCTCACTCCCTATGTGGGAAATATTCAGGAGGGAAGAGACCCAGCTTTATACTGACTCCACAGTAACTCTAGCACTACAGGTACTACTAGTGTTTAGCAAATAATAAACAAATGCAGTCAAATATTTGATAATATGTTGTTTTCTCAAGATGTGGTTAATCTCAACTTCACTGCTGTCTTTAAGGGTCTTCACTGCCACTGCATTAGAAGGGCAAGAGATTTTCCTGCCTTAAAATTAAAAAAAAAATGAGGCAAATATGACAGAAACTTACTGCAGCAGATGAGATGTTGTTAGGTAAGTGATACCCTTCATCTCAGCTGAACTCAAGCCTAAACTTCACTTGGTCTCAGTGACAGCTTTGCCTGAGTATGGACAACAGCATTCATGGAGGACAGGCAAAGGAGGAATGGATGACAAGACAACATTGGCAGTGCCACCTGACTCTTCCCAAGAAATAAATGAATCTATAGTTCTTAAAGTACTCTAAGAATGAAAACCAACAGATTCTGACATCTGAAGACATGGGATAGTTCATGGGGGTGTTTTTTTGCGGGGTGGTGGCACTAGCATTTTATATCCTTTTTAAGATTTGATCAAAGTTCTCAGCCATTGTTGCCACTGTAGTGAGGTCTGTAGTTGCCTCCTTTCTTCTCATGTCCTTCCACCATCCTTACACAGATAAGCTCTAAATCACATTTAACTTACTTCCATGAGCCTTTAAAAAAATTCAGCTTGTTTATCATTGATTATCATTTTCTAGTTTCATGTCAAGATTACCATCAGTTATTGTTTTTAAGAGGCATACAAAGGAAATTTGTCTTAACATCTTTCTTAGCATTCTGTCACTGAGTACAAATTCTGCTCTGTGCTGCTCTTGCAACAAATACAAATATATTCAATAGCAATGTGAAATATTTGCTTTTACTCTTTTAATAAAATAAAAAAAAAACCAACTTGGCGTTTTGTGTGATTATTTACTGTTCTTTGCAAATCTGGCTGATGAAATAGTACTCAAGGAAAATTAGTGAGAAAAGGCATGAGCCTCGAGCGGTGCAAGCCAACAGAGATCACTTTCACCATTCAGACAACATTTATGCCACCTAAGAGTGGAATAGCTACATTAACAGTAATTTCCTTTTATTACAAGTCCTGCTGTGTTTAGACACTCTGGGGAAAATAATCCCCCAAACATACAAAACTCTTTTTTTGCTTGATTCCTTCCCTTCCCACCTCTGGAAGAGAACTGATTCTGACAGGCAAGAGGATCTAGTCCATTATGATGCTGTATGCTTTCCCACTTTTAGAGTTTCTGTATCATATTCCTAGCCCTAATGCTTCAAATTCACCTCAGAGTGCTACAGAATTCCTATACCTGGCTAGAACCAAATGCACATGCTTACTCTTTTGTATTGCTGTTTTTCAGGACGTGGGCTGAAATTCCTGTTTCTCAGAGCAAGATCTTTTGGCAGGACAAATTTAAAGATATGTGCAGGCCACTAAATCCATGATCCAACAACCTAATAACTCTTTCACTCTTTCATCAAATATTTGTGAAACTGTAAGTTTCTTTCAGATCTTGATTATTTCTGAGAAAAGAAACCCACCACACACACACACAGAGCTTGAAAAATCACAGAAATGGCAAAGTTGGTTTCTATTTCCCATTACTGTTCCTACCTTAAGTCCTTGTACAAATACAAGCTTAGAGTAAGCACCTTCAGCAGGTGTGTCATTAGGATAAATAAACAGATGACAGTATACAAGGAGTAGCTTCTAGAAAGATTTTTAAGAATTCTTAACTGTTGTCACTCATTTAGTTCTTTGGCCATTTGAAAATGTCTTTATGATTAAAACCTTCCTCCCCCCACACATATATAGGTCCTTGAAAATCGAAGAAGTCTTATTTTTATTGTGTTTTCTTTCAGATTTTACCACAGCAATCTGGCCACCTCCCCAAAATGTATAAATGAAAATCTCATGCAGCACAGCATCAGCAATACAAAGAAGCAGCTAAAATGTTTTCTCTTTGTCTCTGTCCTGAATCTACACTTCATACCCCGTGTCACACGTCTGCTTCTTCCACAGAGGTGACTGTGTTTGTGTAGGAGGTCGGAGCCACCCGCACCAATGAGCACTCGCCCAGCTGGCCTGGCCCCAGGAAGGGAACACTCTCCCTTGCAAGAGGAACTGAAATTATGCCCAGGGAAGCCTGCTTTGCCTCTGACCAAACTAGCTGTCTTAAGGAAATGCCAGACCTTACTGTGCCGGGGTCAAATGTAGAATTATGTGGCAGTTTGATAAGCTACAGTACACTAATTTATTGGCTATTTTAAAAAATGTAGAGGAAATTTTATTACGGATTACTTTGCTTTCCTGAAAACTTTTTATAATTAAGAACATCTGGAAGACATTTCAATATATCATAAACAAGAGGAAATCCAAAGCACGTGACTTCTAAGAAAATGATGCAAATAGCCTTCTGTGCCAAAATTTACAGTAATCTGTTTTTCTTATTTTGCTGGGGGGGTGGGGGGGGGGGCAGAGGATGAAGGAAGGACGAGTCAACAAGGACAAAACTACTATCGTAAAGAAATATTAGGTACCACTGGTTCATGAAACATACTGTTTTTTATAAAACCCAAAATTGCTAAAATAAATTAGGCTTCTTGTTGCAAATCTCTCCCTCCCATCAATTAGTTTCCAGAGAATTTAGCATTCTGTAGTGGATAAATGATGACATCAATCCTGACAATATGAGGAGGTTGAGTGAGAAAGAAGGAAATGAGTAAGAATATCTTTTGGATGATTGTAGGTAAAGGAAACTACTGGTTTGACCTGATGAGTACTATGCTTTTTAATTAATATGACTGAATATCTACAACTTTTATGACAGTTCATCAAGAAATAAAATAAAACAAAACACCAAAACAGTTCAACATATTAATAAATATCTTAGCTTGAGTAATCTGTCTTATAAAACACAGTAGGATTTAATGGCTCTAAAAACAAACATAGCTAAAAAGCTTTACAAGAAACCTCCAACAGATTTACTAAAACCCCCAACAATTAATTACTAAGCTCATAGAAAATGAAATAACGCACAAGAAATATGGTGAAAATGTTTACAACCAAATCTAAAATTCATGACAAACTTAAAACTACTGTTGGGTTCACTGGAAAGACACAGGAAAACCAAGCTGAACTGTCTCAGCGTTTAAGGGGTTTATATCTAGAGTTTCATTTGATCACACGGGCAACTATCATCAAGTTTATATGGCCCCTCACTGGAACTTCACCCAAAATAACTATTTGAATCCAGAACTTTCATTCACTTCTGGGGTTGGGTTTGTCCAGATCTGTTGCTCTTGAGAACAAAGTTGCTATGATATGGAAAATATTTTCCTTTCACTTTGTAGAGCAGAATGTCAGAGAACCGGGTTTGATGCCTCCTCCCTGCAAGCTAACAGGAGAGTGGCCATGGCAAGTCTGGGCTGAGAGCAACAACCAGCCCACAGTGAGACATAAACTTGAGCTTGCTAGAGGTGTTCTGTGTTTGATCCAGCAGCTCTCTTTCCCAGAGGAGGCTGCAGAGCAGAATGGAATGACATGTACTGGTTGCTTTCTGCTGGTCCTGCCCACCTTCCTTCTATGGCAGCTCATGGCTGTTCAGTCAGAGGAGCATGAGAACATCCTTAACTGGGGAGGTTAACATGGGCCAGAGGCAGTGAAGTGACATCCCTGCTGTATGAGGAGAGGAGCTCCATGGCTGAATCCTAGAACTTGGGGTAAGCCACTACCCTGCTCATTGAAATCAGATTTTATTATTAAATCCACCTTGTGTGAGACCACTGATGTTTTACTGTCCCTTCTTTTCTAATCAGTTTTAGCAGTAACAAAATAATTACAAAATCAGTTATTTAATTTTTTCAGATTATTATCATGGGGCATCTAAACTATTCTTACACGTTAGAACAAATTTTATAAATCCTACATTTCAATAGTACTGTTTTAGAATTTTTACAGACTCAGGTGTAACTTACTGCATTGGTGAGACTCGTATCTCATTTTAGAAGTTTTTCCCCCAGTCCTTAAATCTTTTTTTAAAATCAAAGTAAAATAATTTTTGAAAAATGTGATGAGAATTAAAAAAAAGACCAAACAGTAATTCCTCCAGCCTAAAATAACCACTAATTATGAAATTATAATATGTCAAATTTTAATAGAGAATGCAGCACTTGCTGGTAAACTGTACTATGTAATTTAGGGAAGAGTTGATGAACTATGTTCTCACAATTTCAAAGGCATTTATTTTGTTGAAATAACTTTAGGTTATGTACTTTGTAAAATTAATGTCTTTTACCAGCACTCTGTACAAAGAAGGCCCAATTCTGACAGTACTCTGATTGCTACTGCAATGTTGCCATTGCATCAATAGGATAAATACTAATGTCTATTTCCTTGCATTTTGAAAATAAAATATTTTGGAATGAGAAAAAAAAAAATATGTTCCTCAAGAAGACATGATGTTTAATTAATTGCAGGGAAGGAATTGTGATAATGTTCTGAATTTTTTCCCCTTTAATGAGTATTTGTGGACCAAGTTAGAGTTCTGGCACTATATTTAATAATAACATTTATCAATGCAAACAGGCATTGATACTCTTTCTGCAGATGAATAATACCTAAATTATGCTTTGCATAATATCAAGTATGTTTGCATTTTTAATGAAGACTTTTGATCTTAAAAGTTGCTTGCAAAGTAAAACATTTATTATTAGCAATGAAGATTGTGCTTGGCCATTTAATGACCTGATACTGTATCTGTTCTTTGGTTTTGAATGAACTGATAATTTTTACGGAACCAGCCAACCTTTACCTAAACAAAAACTGTTCATGTAAATGTTGGCAAATAGTACAATAGGATATGAATTTTCTCGAACGAAGCACAATTCTGACAAATGTTCAAAAACATTGTCTGGGCACTATTCAACTAGCTCTTGTACATGGTATTTTTAGTGTAATGGAAAAGACTCATTAACATTTTCCTATGAGAAATCTGAGTTTGTAAGGAAATTATATTTCCATGGCATTATCACAAATTGAATCCCTTTATCCAAAATAAATTAAACATTTGTTTCCTGGAGTACAATACTGGAATGAAAGAACAAGTCAAATGGCTTAATCAATAACTTTTTAATTTTAGGACTTGTCATCTTTCCCCTCTCTATTTCAGGTTTTTCCCTTCTAGCATCAATGATGACAGATTGAAGGGATATGTAAATGGGTGAAATGCCTCAAACTTGCAATACAGTTGGAAAATATAATTTCATTTGGGAAATTTCACCTCTGCAGAAAAGTGTAAAAAAGTTCCAAGGTGTAATTGCAACAGTGAAACAATCCCCTCTCCTAAACGCACCTGTCCAGGATGTACTTGCACTGGCATTTTGCTCATCCTGGCGCAGAAACCATGACTGAGGAACAGAGGGGAGAGCTGATGCCACAGTACCAGCAAGGCGTGGCACTTCCAATCCCCACCTCAGATCCCTCTGACAAGGCAAGGCTGCCCATGGTGGGCTTTTTTATTGAAATGATTGACTATTTACAATGACAGCCACTGCCTTTGGGCAGCACTAACATGATTCTTCCCATAGAGAGTAATACTGTCTGGTGGGTACCAACAATAGGGACCTGCAACAATCTATACTACTGTGGCTAATTTTGGAAGAGGTCATTCCTGTCTGTGACCTCTTGTTGACATCCAGGTGTTTCTGAGGCAGCAGGCATAATTTTTGCACATCTGGCTATTTCTAGTACAGCACTTTTGTTTTGGGGTGAAGCTGCAGTAGAAAAGAGAACCTGAGGAAGTGCTTCCCTGAGCTGGATCTTGGGTGTCCAGACAATACAATGAATTGATTGAAGTTTTGATCAGTATAAATAACAAGTGCATAGATGAAAGGACTCCATGTGATTACAGAAAAAAATAGCATGGTTGTTTCTAACACTGAAATTACAGATGATCTATAGGAAGCACATTTAGAAATCGAGTGCTAAAAATAACAGTGCAGTAAGAAGAAAATAGTTACTCTTCTCCCTTAATCACAGAAGAGCAACATTCCTAGCAAGGGAGGTTGGACTAGAATCACATCACCCCCGTCTTGTGTGGTTTCCTGACAGATGATCAGTTCATTTTTAACTCTTCAGGAGTGCAGTCAGGTTATGGTACTTTAACATCCTGTCTTCTGTTTATTTCTTTCACCCTGCTTTCCGTACTCCCACTGTGCTGTGTCTCATCTGCCCTCACCATACTGCCTCTTCATTTAATCACGCATCAGAAGTCTCCTTCCACCCTCCCATCTCACCACACTGAGTCTAATTTTCTCATTCACAGAGAAGGCTGTCCTCTCCTCCCTGCTTTAATTATTACTCTGCATTAAAAATAAAATAATAAAAGCTCATTTTCCTGAGACATAAGTTATTGATGCTCTGGCCCTGGAGAAATATACACACTTTTATTTGAAGTAATTTCAAACATTTTGTTTTTACCAAAAATATGTATTTAAGTAAATGAGAGCTGGGAATGTACCTTCTTTTTTGGCTGCCTGGCCCCCTTGGAGCTTTGCCTTGGGTGTGTAACTGAGAGACGGCCATTCATGCATGAAGAATAGAGGCTTAATTAATTGGATTGGAATTGTAAAATGGTGTACTTGATGTGGGTAAGGCACATTCCACACTTTTCCCCCATAAAGATTGTGACATTTTTGTGGAAGTGTTGAAGACTGGGTCCAGGAGCCATCAGATGGATGAGACTTCATTAAATAGGTACAGCAGGGAATCCCTAGTCCTGTATCTCACACAGACTTTTCCCCACGCATTCATTTAATTAACTCTCAACCTGTATCTATGGTTCCAGAACAATTCTATTTAATTTTTGTTACATGTTATATGTATTTTATAGTACATAATAGTTTGTGAGAGGTGGAGCCATGATTGTTTTGAAACAAATGTCCAAATTAAGCTGACACAAATAATTTTTCATTCCTGCCAAAATTAGGCTTCAATTTTTTTCTTTTCAGACTTGAAAAATGTTGTTAAAAATCTCAAATCATCCAGGAAAGTTTATCAGGTTTCAATAAAATAGTGACTCCATTGTTAGCAACTGCTTAGTTCAGCCATTCATTAAATGGCTCCTTTCTACAATATAAGCATTGCATACAAAATAAAAATATACGGCTTCAAAATTCTGTTTAATGATATTTATTATAAAAATAAATTAAAAGGCGTTTTGGGCCCTCTTCATTTCCTCATAATGTGCACCTTGCTTCTTTTTAAAATATACTAGTCTGTGGTGGGGAAATCAGTCTCAGAAACAACTGTTGTACTCTGCTGCATTTTAGAATGGGAAAGAGTAGGTTCTTAGAAGTAACTTCATCCACTAGGAATGAGAGATCATTGTTTTGTGGTCAGCAAGTATTTTAGAAAACAATGGTAATTGATTTTCCTTAAAAAATGTGTCCTGTAATCTCACTGGTTGTTTTCTTTAGGTTTTCCAAGAACAGTGTGTTTCAAAGTTTCATGAAGCACCCTGTCATATGTGGCAGTCCCAAAGTTTGTTCCATCTTGATGTATTTTAAGATTGGAATACATGTTGTTGCTTTTGGAGCGTACAACCCTCAGTCAGTGAGTGTTTTATAATGACCTTTCATGCAAGATCAAAGTGTAAACAACATGCTTATCACCCCTACCTCTGTGGACAGTGGCCCTGGAAAATTTTTTTTCCCTCGCATCCAAAATATTTCAGTGTGGAGATCTTAAGCACTGATATCATTTTCCTTGGAAGCTACAAAGCTGTAGCTTTGTAGCTACATGTTCAGAACAGTTTGAATTAGAACAATAGAAGGACATATGATAAGCCATAAATGTTTATCAGCAGAGGAACTTTTGGTAGCATTCATCAAAGTCTCCTTCAGTTTCTGTCTGTGATATGTACACACTAGTGGGACCAGAATTCCTTAATTCCTTATGAAGATGAGAGGTAGGGTTTTATTCCTTCATCACATCTATAGATGTCATATTATTTATTCCAACTGATGTGAATACTTGAGTACTTCCTGAAGGTAACTATTGTGAATTGTTTCGAAGCCTTGAATTGCTACCACCAAGAGAGGTTAAGTCATAATAATTATGATATGCAGTGACACTTGTGGGCTAAAAGAAAGAATGTTGAAACCTCTAAAAGGACAGTAAAAAAAATAATTTTCCCCTTCTCACAGTTACGTGGGACCAAGGATTTTATCACCATTCTGTAGGGGTCTGAAGCCCAAATGCTGCATGTCCTGAGCAACTTTGAAAATTTAGCTATTATTGTAGCTAACCACCTTATGTATACATTGCCCCACCTCATATAAATCATGTAAACATCTTAGTTCTACAAGTTTGAGCTGGAATTCTGTAAGTTGTCTCACAAGACTTTCAGCTGCTACTTGAGCTGGAAAAGTATTGTGATGCCTAGGCTTTCTTGTGGTAGCTTGGCATTTCACATTCAGGCCTGGGCAAAACTGGGATGAACATACATTTGCAAAAAAAAAAAAAAAAGAAAAAAAACAAACCAATTCCTCTGTAAATCTTCTAAACATCAAGAAAATGTTCAGGTATTAGGCACTGTAAATGGTTTATTCTTTCATTACCTGCCAAACCTTACAAGGAAAGCATCCAAAGTTTCCTTGCCTGCTTCTCAGAGATGCCTTACTCAAAAAAGCCTATCTCTTATGTATGAGTCCTATGCATTCATATATAAGCTGAATGTAGCAAGTACAGCTACAATAAAAAAAATTTTAAAAATACAATAAAAAATAGTGCAAATGGATCCTCACTGCTGGGAGGCACATCCTCATCTACCAAGAGCCTTAAGTTAATAGCATACTGCCTTCCATTAGAAAAGATGGCATGGAGAAAAATGTACAATTTATTATTTCTTTATTTTAAAGCCACTTTAATTCCAAGTTCCATGGCTCCAAAAGTGTCCTATCTTTTTATGGATTTGGAACAGGCCGCATTCTCAATTCTTTTAATAGATGAATAGACAAATATGAGGTAAGAAAAAGCCACCAAAGAAAGAGTGTGTAAAGCAAATTAAAGTAAAAGGAGATTGATATGATTCCAAGATGGTGATATACCAGTCCATGCTGAGTTTACAGTGCTTGTGGTTTATAGCATGTGCCATAATTACTTCAGCTTAGAGCTGAATTGACTTTGAAAATCCTGAAAGAGTTACTGAGACTATAAAAAGTGATACTTTGACTTTAGTAAATTTTTTCCAAGAGGGAGAAGTTGAATTTAAAAACGGAATTTCAATTTGCAATGCTGCTTTCTGAGGCAGGTCCAGGAAAAAGTGTCTGTTTGGTTCTGCCACTATTTTGATGCATCCTTAGCTCAGAAACCATGTACAGAGGAAATTATGGTACACAGAAAAGACAGGCATGAGCAGCTTCCACAGCAAATTGAGAAGGCATTTTCTATGGAAAAATATTATTTATGCAATTAGTACTTCAGCTACTGTCTTTATATAAGGACAGTGTTCCAAGACAAAGAAGTCTGCTAAGCTCTCTTGAAGTACAAACATAGACCCAGTTGTGGCAGCTGAATGGAAATTATGGGACAATCTTCAGTCAAAGGAGAGTTGGGAAAGGGTATCCAAACATTTCCAAGTTCAGCCCCCTTCAGTTAAAAAAAAAAATTGCACCAAAACAAAAAGAGTCAAATCCCATTGTTCCCCAACCCAGCATTTTTTTCATAGAGCAAAATCACCTCATTTGGAATGTAAGATGGAAAAAAAATATAGCTATCTCCAGCCTTGATTTCCCTAACAAACCACAAATAGCTATTTGCATATCACAGTAATGCATCTGAACTCCTAGCATTACATAAAGCTTTCCCATCAAGTCCTCAGTTACAGACACAAATAGCAGCCATTCAAAAAACTGGTGAGCTCTGATTGTTACCAGTCCATTGGAAAAAAACTTGGCACAAGAACATTTAATACAAAAGATAGGGTTCCTGAAGTAAACAATACCTCAAGAGGGGAACATGAACTCTCTAGTTTGAGTACAATAAGTCAGTGGTGAACCTGCTACATATGATATTTTATGACTCTTTCTGAGATATATTTGCACTACATCTTGCTATTGCCAAACTGACCCACCATTCTGAAAAGTTCTGCAGAATGTTACAGAGCAGTTGATTTTCTTCTCAGTGTGATTTGTTTTTCACCAATCTTCCCTAATCTCATGATGTTTTTGCCTGCTGTGCAGGTGAACATTTTTATTATCAGTAGTAGCTGTGCTTGGCCTGCCTGCTTCCCATGTAATAGGTAACCATACCAAACACTTTATGTGAGAATAGAGCCTACAGAAATGGTACAAAAATTTGATGTAAATAATGTAAATGATTGGGAGAAATTATTGTGACTTGATGGGCAAAGGAACCTTTCTTTTATGCACTGGGACCAGTTCAGTGGTATGTGTAAGAAAGCAATTTCTGTAGATTGTTTTGGAGTCCTCAGTCCATGTAAGGGTTGAAAGTATCTGAGTGTTTTACTGAGAACTGGTCATGAAACAGCTTGGGCAAAAGTCACATCTCTTCTACATTTCTGTTGCTAAACTGCTTTTGACCAGCCATAGCACTGATGCAGGATGAATGTCTGGGCCCAGGCAGAACTGGTCACATCAAGAATTAGCAGTGCATGAAGAGACCAACACATCCAGCATATCCAGTCCAACATGTGCCAGCAATCAGTCAGCCTTCCTCAGGTCCAGAGTCTCTTCATCCAGGATCATACTCTCTCATCCTAATTCTCTTTCCTTATACATAATTTCAACTTTTTGTGATTTCTGGAGACATACACATCTCTTGTCTCCTTGGAAGAGCTGCCCAACTCATTACCCATTCTTTCTCTTCCAGATCCTCAATTTAACAAGATGGGCAAATATCTCTATCAGGCAATTTACAGCTTACTCAAGACTGACTAATACTGACTTAGCTTAGTTTTCCCCAGAAGCATTAAAGACTTGCTAGAGCTCATTACAGGTCTGTAATGAGGAAGAAGAAACCTGAGGTAAACTGTCTGAGGGAATGCAGTTGAACAATTACGCACCTCACCAAATAACTTTCAATAAAGTAAATGTTAACAACATAAAATGTATTTTTGGAACACTCAAGTTTGTTGAGCAATACTGCTTTCCTTTTCCTGTTAAGGGCCACATATCCAAGAAGAAACTACATCTTTCACTCTCAAAGCCTGTCACATGAATAATGGGATTGCAGCATTGGAGATCATTTATATAAAATTTAAAACAAAACAATTTTTTCTATAAAAATTATATTTTTAGTTTGCACAAAGTTCTATACTTTACTAATTTACTTGTATCCGTATACTCAAACAGAAAGCTTTCATAATACAATGCATGCAGATTTGTGGAAATTTGGATTTATTTACATGAAATCACGAGTATTTTATTCTTACTAACTTAAACTGAAAGAAAGCCTTCATTTAAGTGACTTAATCATACCCAGAAAGCATGTAATAAAATAATGACCTCTATTACAGATCATAAGTAGCAATCAAATCTCTACAAAATAATGATCAAACCAGATAATAGGTCTGATTACATTCAAAATCATGTGCTTCTACTCTGTTTTATTTCCAGAGTATGAAGTAGAAATTGACTTACGAGAAGATGCTGGGCCAACAACCGAAGGGAGTCTAAGTACATTGAAGAATGCTAATTAAGTCTGGAGGAAGTCTAAATTGGGGCAGCTTACCTCTTCTTCCAGACCCCTCACTGTGCATATCATATCGCTTTAAACCCCCTTAAGACTTAGACATGTTCAATGAGATTTAGTTACTTAGGTGAACTAAGTAAGGTGTGACTTCCATATTACCTTTAAATATGATGATACAATATCCAAATTAGTATAGTTCACATTCCAAGAAATTGGAAGAGGATAGTAAACAAAGAAAAAGTAAAGTAAATAAAGAAAAGCAGCAAATTAGAAAGAGAAAGAAACTACAGCTAAAAGGCACCTTTCCAGTGATCTCTTTCTGGTTTGGCAGCCTGTGGGGTGCACCAGTATAGCCCACGGTGCAAGTGGCCAGTGGAGTTTAACAGATTCCAATGTTTCAAAAGCTGCTTGCACCAGGGCCTCTTAAGCCCATGTCTCCCTAACCTTTGGGATGTGCTAAAAACTCTTTGACCTGCAATCACATATCTGACAAATCTGCATGTTGGGATCTTTTTTTAGTTATGGTTTTGTTCATTCTGCTTTTCTTTCTGACAGAAGCATGAAGTATTGACATGCTAACCTCTCTCAGCCTTCCATAAGAGAAAAATAAGATTAATTCCTCCATATTTCTGCAGTTACCAATCAACAACTCTGGTTTCATAATTTATGTGTCAAAGTCCTTACATTTTTAGGGCAGCACTTACTATCCTGATTGCAAGAGTCTAGTCTCTCTTGAAATATTAAATCCTAGATATGTAAGAAAAAAACATATCCATATGATGAAAAAGATAGAGATGCAGGCCTCTCTTTTTGGTCCACTCTGGCTGAAACCAGATAGCTCTGGGGCAGATGTAATTTAAAACTACAGTAACTGCTAGTAAGCATTATATAAGGGTATATGAAGACTCCTGTTTTCAAAGGGTTCTTGATAAAATCCAAACACCTGACATTTGCAATTAGTATAGGATGCAATTTCTACCTTTTTTTTTTTAATGATAGAGCCCTACCCAGGTTCTCTCCCAACTCCCTCAGGAGGTACTGAGATTGCCTTATACTCATCTTTCCTGTAACAACCATGCCACAATTTATGCTGAAGGGGGGGGAACTTCCTTGTTCACTTTATTCTGGAATCCCTTCTAATGGCATTCACTCTGCAAAGCCTGATCAGCAGGACAGGGAACAGAGCAAGCATGTCTACAGCTTAGTTTTCAAAAGACAGGGACTGCGTACACAATTTTCAAAGGCAAACTTCTATCCATAGAATTTGACAGACCTCCCATACCACCCTAAACTAATGTGTCTGTGGCTGGGAACAGTCACCCACTGTCAATTGCCTTTGCAAACTTTTCATTTCACTATCTTTATTCAGTACAAAAAAAAGCCTGGGTTTGCTCATTCAGTAGCTATACAGATCCTGAAGTAATAACAACCAAAACATACCTTAGACACTACATTGATGATTCATGATGATGTGAACAAGTTAATCTAAATTCCTAACCTGTTAAAGGAAAATTAAAAGCTTCTCATTTTGGTAACAGAACGTTTTGTTTTCTCATTTGCTTCACCCCGGTACAGTCTCAAAGAACAGCCTGAAGCCATTCAAACAGCCCTCAACAAACCTGAATATTTGTTTTGATCCCCACATTTGCAAACTAGAAATCTAACTGAAAGTCAAGTGCTGATTAATAGTGACATCAAAGCCATGGCTTTAAGAATATGTTTCATCAGTAGAATGAGGTTTGTGTGGGCTAGACACCTAATTCCAATCTATTGCTATAATAAATAAATCTACAGAGATGACTAAGGTTTGCAGGTTACAAAGAGCCAACAGAGAATGTACAGAAAAGGCAGAGAGAGCACAGAAAGCCACCACATGCTAAGTTAATAGAAGCAGCTTTAAGAACTGATTAACAGCATTGTTGAAAATTAAATAGGAGTGAAGTTTCTTTATAAATGTCAGTCAACTGCTCCATCTGCAATCCACCATCTAAGCAGAGGAGAACAAAACCTGGTGAGACTCAAAGTGTGAGAGAGAAAGATGGTACAGCATCTTTTCTATCCACTTACCATTAGCTTAAATAGCATCTTACTTGCTGGAGATATATATAACATCATATATTACAGCATGTGCAGGCCAAACTAGCTCAAATTCAACAATTTTCTCCATAGCACCCTGGTCTCCCTGACCCCAGGCAAAGGTCAAGAGAGCCTCCTTGTGTGCAGGTTTGGTTGCATTTTGCTTCAATCTGAGGCAGCAACTCCCATTACCCTGTGTCAAAAAGCAATCAGCTGTCCATAACAGTGGGCCCAGGAGTAATTGTCAAAGTCAAAATGGTGCTGTAAGGTGCTGAGACCCCACTAGGAGCCCTGTGGGCACGTTCACATCAGTATGCCCTATGCTAATGCCTGCACCACAAACACAGCCCTGCGCTGGTTACAGTGCCAGAAACACACAGAGAGAGCTTTGAAAATACCTCATTGGCAGAGCTCAGAATAACCATAAGCATGTCTCAAACACCACTGTAATGCTTTGGGAAGGTGTTATTAGTACCTAGAAAGGGCTCTGGGCAATGAGAGCTTGGGTGCCAGACACAATGAATCCACAGATATTAAGGTAATCAGTTGCTTGTGGGGAGGGCTGACGTGAGCTAATTCTCTAAAAAGAGCTTATAGATAACTATGGGAAACCATAATTGCACACTGCTCCTATCTAATACAGCAGTTGTTTAGCACTAAAGTTCCAATTGTACTTGGTAATTGGGAGTTATTTAATAATTGAATAAATACTAAGTAATAATTTAATAGCATACTTTGTTTACAAATATCTGTACACAATGTGCTCTTTTAATACCACCAGCAGCATTTATTTGCTTGTCAATACTGCTCTTTAGGAAAGTCATGCAGCACTGTAGTATCTGCTACAAAGCAGTTGCAGCCTTATGAACTCAGCCTGAAACATACTACTACACATATTGATTCTGAGTATAAATATTGTCACATTGCATGATTTTATCAATTTAATTTCTAAAACTTTGTCAAAATAAATTTGGCAATTGAAGTCTTAAAAAATTGGTTTAGATGCCTTATTAACTACATTTCTCTATTTTTTACTACATTAACTACTACTTCATTTATCTAAAATTATAAGAAAATTGGTAACAGTAACTGTTTGTGTATTACACTGCCAGTGTCTCAGGGCAGAGACTGTCTTATATTACACGCATGCAACACAATATACACACATCCCTCACATGGTATTCATAATAAAATAATGACATAAAGCCTTAACTGCAGCACAACAAAAAGGTTTAGAAGGAATAAAAGGCAGATTAATCAGATGCCAAATAAACAATCATTTTGTCAAGCAAAATGAGTCTTTATGAGTCAAGAACTGGGCTCAAGGCTGAGCTAGGTTTTCTCCCAAACATTCCCTCTGTGAATGAGATACAAATTTATGCATTATAGCAAAGACCCTGTAGAAATGGTTCACACTCCTGACCAATTTTTCAAAACCCCTTTCACATCTAGACTGGATCTGTTTTTCCTCATGCTTTGAGGCATGGGAAAACATGGGGCATGCTTATCCTCAGAGAGTTGGCCCTATCCCCAACTATGCAGAGTTAACATTATGATCTTCTCTATAGAGCTAGGAAGGTGAAAGACTCCTCTCTGCTTTCTCTCCAGCCTCTATAAGTCAACATAGTAAACTTTCTGAGATGGCTTTTATGTGCCATACAGAAATGGAGCAATTAGGGAATCTGACAACAAGTACATACTACAGAGAACAAACATGGTGGGGAAGTACAGCTTGATACTCCTCCTAGGAACACACTTGAGCAAAGCCCTGCAGCTGGGGCAGTTATCAAAAGCTACCACGGAGTCAGTTAATAGAAAAGGGCTATAAAAAAAAATTAATGGCCAGTCTTAAAAAATGCTGAATGTAGACCCAGAGGGACTGCCAATAAAATTTGTCTGCAAGTCTCTACCCAGGCGGTAGAGGGCTGCACAATTTCTCCGGCATGGGAAAGGTTTAACGTGACAGAAGGCATAACTGAGCCTGTGCCTGATCCGGTGGAGGGGTCCAGCTCTTTTCTTGGGTTTTACATTTGTCATTTATCTGTCTCTGTGAGTGATTCAGCTCCTGTGTTACACGTGGAGGGACACTGATAGTGCTTGCTCTGCAGGTGCAGCACAGACCCTGCTCTATCAAATGCCCAAGCCCTGATGTACTACAGAGCTCACGGCAAACCCTGGCAGTGGGGTCAATCACTATAAATATTCAACAGAGAACGCCTGGGGAACAGTGAAACTGAGATATTGAAGGATGATAGTTCTGGAGAAACAAATTACACCCCAAAGTCTGCATGATTTCCTGCCTCATACACTGAAGCATCAAGACACAGAACAACCTTACTAATTGTGAGGGAGATTTGGAGTTTTTAGGTCTATTTTGCTCAAAGACACCAAGTGTCTTGAGAGAGATAATACACTTTATCAGGCCATACAAGAGAACTGGAAAAAGGAGATCTTCCAGATGTATCTCTGGATACATCTTCCAGAATACAGGACCTGTATGAGGTCACTTAGTGTTTTGATCCTTTGAACATCATCACTCTTGGCTCAGTTTGAGCACTGCATCTTTCCAAAGGCACTAACTGATTTTGCTCTGTACAAGATGAATAAGATATGGCAGCTGAAAATTTATTCTTGACTAGAATGCTGAGGAATGAGTAATACACCTCTTTTCCACTCATTTCTAATTAAATATGGTAAATAAAAAGATAGGTAGGTTGCCTTATTCAGGAACACGTAGATCATCCAAGCAACAAATTTGTGGTATGGCTGTTTGGCATTTAGCTCTAGCCCAGAAATTTGTACTGATTATCTTACCATTACTGGAACATGGTACATCACAGACTGCATACTTCAGGCATATAATTTCAAGGGCAGGAAAGGCATATCAAAAACATCATTTTCTAATTCTGTAGATGAGGGTTTGTTTACATAGTCTTATACCATTTCAGATTATTGGAGGCAAGATCAGTAGAAAAAATTAGCTTTACTACAGATAACGTGAGCTTCACCAGACCTATTTCTTAAGGCTTATATTAATGTCAATACAAGTTTCAAGGGACTACCCATAGGATACTCTTGAAAATAAGATGTCATATTTCAATGAATTTAACCCAAGGCACAATTTTTTAAGTGCACACTGTAAATATTAAATAAATTTGTCTACTCCCTTGTAGCTGCTGCTTATTGTTTGAGAAATATTTCAACTTAAAAACTAAAAACTGTGAAAATTTTGGCATGTGCCAAAAGAATTTTAGAATTTTGACACAAACTGTGATCTAATTAAACAATAAGACCTGACAAAACAGTCACCACTGTCTGATAATGACCTCCTGGGGCAGTCAAACATACCAAAGCAAAGCAGAACAGACTGAGAAGGTCAGCAGCAGCACTAAGAAACCTTTTACAAGATGTCTATTCATTCTTGTAGCTCTCACTTTCTTTGTTTTATATTTCTTGTATTTAAAAAAATAAAACATACACATGGAAATATAGGAAAGACATTGTTCTGATTTATCTGCATATACAAAACCTCCAAACTACAACTATGTGGTCTGTGTAAATAATCCTAGTCTGACGCGCACATTATTTTGCAAACTTTATTAAAACATAATTATTGTTCTCATGTAGCATAATGAATAACAACATGAGCCTAAAAAGAATGTGATGGAGGCAGACTGTACATAGTACTTACAATACTGCTGGCATAGGTATCCATCTAAAATGGAGACTAGAATATGTACAGTTCTGCATCCTCTGTCACGTATAAGAAAGTGGTTTGAGTTCACAGTGTGGACAGAGTCTCTTTAAATAGGTTGCCCTGAGCTAAGCTATTCACATACAATGGAGGATTTTCAGACATCTTACTAACATGGAGTGAGAGTACCTCACTTCAGTGAGTTAAGCTGTGCCCCTGTCATAACTCAAAACGATGGATGCATTCACTGGTTAGTTCAAGGTTCTCGTGTACCATACCTAAGTTTACACTGCAAAACATACTTCCGTGGCCAGCTTCCTTTTCATCCCTGACAAAGGAGAGCAGTGTTTAAGGTATAGAACTAATCTGTGGAAAAGTTTATATAGCTTATTTTTATAACGCAGTTAAGTAACTGGAAACACAGCACATGTATCTCCTCATAGCTGAGAGAAATACAGCACCTCTCTTTACAGACCAGCAGTAGGGACCATCCCTTGTTATCTGCTGGTTTTATTCAAAGACCACTGGCAAAGAATTGCTACATACAACATACCTCAACAAATTACACTATAAATTTGATTTCTGAAGCCAGTTAAAAGTTTACACATAATACCAAAAAGTAACTCCTTGCAGAAAGGTAGTGACCATGTCCTGGTATGTAATCTCTTCCTAATTTGGGGAAAAAGTACATGTAAATACATGTATGTCCATATACTGAAACTGCATGTAATCTGCTGTCTATAGCATCCCTGCAGCATGGCCATTATTACAGAAACCTTATTAGGTTTACTCCAAGTAGAGGATTTCCTAGATTCCAGAAAATTATTCCCAATACACTAACTTTTTTCTAATTAAGAATATTAGAGTACATGATATGCAAAACTTGATCCTATTTGCTTTTGTATACATAAAAAGGATAGTCACCCCCCTTGTCCTCTAAAACATTTTGGTTTCAGTTTTTAAGAGTTGATGCTTGCTTACCTGCTGGTAAACTTCCATTGGGGTTTCTGCATGGTTTAGTCTAAAAACTCTTAATGCTAGACCTCTCATGCTATGAGCTACTTCAAAGGACAGAACTAGAAAAGGGACTGCTTTTCTAAAAAGCACAATATCAAGGAGAAAAGATAGCATTTTGAACTCATGATATCATGGAAAAATCATAGAGAAAATCTATTAGAATGATAGATGGCATAAATTGTAATATAAAACACCAGCAGTGGTGGGATTTTTTTTTTTCCTGGAATAGCTTTGAAATTGAACAGTCTCTCTTTTGTTCAAATTTATTGCTAAAGCCTCTAGTTGAAAAGTCACCAATGAACAGAATCAAAGTAATCAGATTTGTACATTACAAGAACTAGTAAAATCTTGGTTCACAGCTATGATTTCCTAACGAAGCACCAGTACCTGTAAATGAATATCATTTCCTGCCTCAAGGCTCCCCAGTATTTTAAGTGCAGTGCCCATTTATCCATCAGCATTGACCAGATACTGTTGGATTATCATCTGCCTTTCGGAAGCAGTATAAAGCAGGTCCATTTTTTAAGGTTTAATGTAGCATGTAGTTTATTATAGTTTTTCTGGTCAAACGACTTTTTCCATAAATATTCCAATATAACCCAATCAACAATTTTGATTTCTAGAGCAGACCTTTTTCTTGATCTACAATTGGTTGATTATATCATTAATCTAAAAAAATATATGTGTTCAAGCAGAGTGTTGATTAGGAGACTGACAGCCAAGTCACTTAGTAGTACTGATCAGAAATAACAAATTTAAGCTAAAATTCCGTAACCAATTCAAACCAAAATTATGTCAGCTTCTACCAATCTGTGCAAAGCCCAGTGTCCTGTTCAGCGGCGGCAGTAGAGGAATGTAAGTACCACAGCTGCCCAAAATGTGTGCTAGACAGCCAAGAAGCAAATGACCAGAGTAACAGAGGAATGCACTGATTCAGCAGCCACTAACAACGAGACTCATATGAAATCCCAACCACAAATTAAATTAATCTCCTTCCATCATCAGAAAACACCAAAGGAAGGCAGAGTGCAACGAGCCATGCTGAAACAAGAAAGTATTATTTATATCTTCCAGACCCAGTACTAGTGAATTTGGCCCTTCATCTATAAATTACCCATTTATGTCTTTAATAGGTATTTCAGGACCAATGATTTGTAAGACAAAAAAGAGGGTTGAGACTCATGCAATGGCTCAGTGCAGTTATGTGTTAACCAAAAGGTTCAGCCTTTGCCCTAAATTTTCTGGGCCAAATTATAATATTAATCAGAATGTAGTTCATTGAGTTGCATGGATATATTTGAAGGCTGAAGTTAGTTCTCTGTTTTGTGAGTTTCAGTACCTCCAATAGCACAGTATGTTCCCAAGTAATATTTCCATGCATTCATCAAGATCTGAGGATTTCTGGAAAGAAATGCATGCTTGGGGTCATTTTGTAGTTTATTATGTCCCAGCATCTGAGGTGTTAACTTTTTTCATTGTTGGTCTGAGTGGAATTCTGGCAAACAATGGGATTTTTACATTATCAAATAAAAATAATAAAAAGCTTTCTTTTACATGGTAAACCATTCTTAAGCACAAATTTTTTGGCATTTTGTAAATGTAAAAATACCAGGATTTAAAAATTAAGGAATCGTTTATAATTATATGGGTAAATTCACCTTGAAGAGCGTTTCTCTGTCCAAGTTACAACTTCTAATAAACACAGAATTATAATAAAATTAATGAAAAATGTTAACCACAGAGGTATCAGCAGGCATCACTGTAATTATTACCATGATTTGTTTATTGACAGCTATAACAAATTCTAGCAGACAGAAAATGGAGTCTTAGGACTAGCAATTGGACTACGTTTAAGTATCATTAGATACTAACTAGTAAGAACTGTTAGGCTGTTCTTACTTCAAAAGCTTGGGAAAATATCCCCAGAAGGAAGACTTTTTTTAGCCCATCCCTTTTTTTTTATTTCTTGTGAGAGCTTAACAGGCTGCAAGTATTGTCTGAGAAGCAGTCATTAGGGTGACTTAAAGGCTGCAGCCTGCCCTCTGATACTATGTTCAGAGAGAACCAGCTTACAAACAAGTTACCACAGGGTAACACAGGGTGTGAACTTACAGTGCATCAGCTGCTCTCTCATAATTGCCTGTGTGCATGCTTTTATCCTGTGGTTACTTCAATTCTTGTTTATTCTTTTTTCATAGAGAGGTAAACTGCCTTGAATTATCTGAATAGCTGAGGGGAGAGAGGGTGCAGATGGGCTGATTCTCTGAAGCAGCTGATGTGCTCCAGGTCCTCTCCCTGCCTCCACAAGAACAGGCCCTAAGCTCTTCCAGCACAAGTGACCTAACTCCAGCTGAGCGCAGTGACTCAGGATTTACATCACCGCGGCTGCGAGCAAACCCAAGCCCTTATCCTTCATCACGTAAGGCCATACTGTATCATCAATTTTTAAGTCTAAGTCACAATTGGAATCAGTTAAGAGATCAACCTAAAAATCAATGACACAATATGGCCCAGAGATAGCAGCAATCCTTCCTGTAGATCTCACATCTTTACTTTTAAATCTCCTCTGCTGGACAGACCTGGCTTGTTTTGTTCTGCTCCTACTATATCTGAGTAAAATCAGAGATGGGCACAGAGTAAAAGATGGCACCTGGATTCCAGTTACCTGGATATACCTGAAATTTGAGCTCAGGTCCTGACTCTAATTTTGACATGGTCCTAACATCACACAGATATACACATCCCTATAGATCCTTGCTGATGCTTGTTGATCCTCCTGAGAGCAGGAGAATACAAACTCTCTGCTAATGATGGCAAAGAGCGATGGAAATAATTTGCAAGAGATGTCCACTACTTTGTGAGACCAAGCATTATCACTAGGAGATAAGACACTATGGCAATTCTTAAGATAGGAAGTCTCACTCTGACCCCCAGCCCTTAAAGAGCTTCAGAGCAACTGAACAACCTTCTGGACAGGACTTTCACTTTGGTTTCACACACACATATGGCCAGAGTTCAGCTCTACATCTGTCTCTGTAGCTGGAAATATCTCATCAATAGAAGTCTCTCCAAGTTTATCTTCCTGAATTAAAGACTTAGTGGATATCTTTCAGCAGTGCAGAGTTTCCAAGTTCTTCCTGTTCAGTTCCCCATGGTCATTTGCTGCTGCTCAAAGAAGCTGGCATGTGGCTGTCTCATCTGAACACAGCCAAACTGGCTGACAGGTGGAAGCTCACAAATGCAAATTACTGAGGCAATACAGCTTTCTTCAACTAAGTGTGTTTAACTCGTTTTTAAAATAGCAGTACATTTTAAAGACAAAAATACCACTGTCAAGGCCAGCTATAACTTCTCTGAGGTGAATTAGATTAAAAAGATTTTTGGCATTCCTGCCATGGGGACCCCACCCCACAAGCATACCACAGCAATCTCCACCTGCAGTGGTGTGAGGCAGACTGTGAGTGTCTGTGCATGGAGGTGTACACATGCCCACATGTGGTTTTTCAGCCAAAGTGGATTTAGAATCCCGTGGCTAAATTCTGTGCTCATTTACACCCGCTCTAATCCCAGCAAAATTGGTGGGATAGCAGGCATGTGAGGCAGCACAGTGCTGGCCTCCAGACTGTGTGATTCCATTCAATAAACACACTGAGGCACTTGTGCTGAATGAATGCTTTTACCTTCTGCCTTTAAACCTGATATTTTAGATATTAAGAGAAAATAATTACATCCTCCTCCTGGGAGGTTTATTTCAAATCCTTGCTAGGGCCCCACTGTGGCCAGTGCTTACATTTTTCAAAATTGATTTTAGGCAGTATAAATAGTCTGAAGCTGCACGTGACATTTCCTCACCCGAACAATGACACACTATTGCAGAAACATTTCCCAATGCAACACGTGGGTTTGTTTTTCGGCATCACTTACTCATTAACCCTTTTGTCCGCTGCCAACAAGAGATACCTCTACCACATGAACAAACTGATTACTCTTGGCAATTAGAAGAGGACCTCAAATTAGTATCTTAGCAGAGAGGCTCCTGCTTAGAAGGGATTGTGCTCCTGTAATTTCACAAGTTACAACTTGTCAGCTGCACAATAGAAACAGATCATGCGTGTTCCTTCAGCCAGTCCTAAAAGTAGACTAAAATACGTTAGCTAAAATTACCTTCCTGGTATTGCTGGCTCCTCTCGAGCTGCATGCACAAACACTCTCCACTGAGAGGCAAATCAAATTATTTTAACCCCTATTTCACATGAAAACTGTTCATTGCAATTCCTTGTTTAGGTGAGAGAAGAACATTTTAATTCTTAAATTTACCTAATGATTTCTATTTCTGACTCTCTTCCTGGGTAGCTAATCTGGGGAAAATAATAAAAGAAAAAGACAATTAGTTTCTTATGAAGTAGGCTTAGAATACTAGAGTTTATGTTAACCTCAAAATAAAAATCAATATAAGTCTTTATTTCTAGGTTGGCACTCTAAGCCCATAAATGCAGGCTAAAAAAGCTGTATATGAAGAAAAATCTATTTAGTAACTTTAATGACTGAGGTTGTGGATCAGGCGTTCAGCACATTATAACTTCCGGAGGTAAATGCTCCAAGTTATAATTTTTATGCTTGATAATTACAGAGATTTGTTTTTGCCACAGGTCACAGAGATTCTGTCCATCCTTTCAGCTTTTACATTTTTATCCTCTTTCTATATATACATTCTTAAACCCAGGATGTTATGAGGTGACAAAATGCCTATGTGATTGATGGAAATACCCAAAATGTGAAAGCAAATAGCTGCTATCCCAGCTGAGCACCATGACCACTAATAGCTTGCCTAAAATCAACTTCTGAAGATGTGAGGCACTGATGAAACAGTACAAACTGTTTCATCATTCCACATCTTGAAGTCTAAGTCCAGCAGAAACACCTTAACTAACCTGGCAGACTCTGTAAGGCTCTTGAGGAGCTCTAATATTAGCAGCCCTCTTGCTTGCACCACATGTAGAATTGGCTCACTACTTCAATTAAAATGTAATCTTAAAGGCAAATCCCCAAAGGCCAATTTCAGTAGAAAAACATTTCCAAAGATTTTTATTGGCTCTAGACATGGCCACTGATACTCCTAGCCATGTCTTGATATGATTTTGGTCTGAAGAAATCTGAATGCTTTAAATCCCTGAGCTTAAAACTCCTTCCTATGAGCTGAATTCAAAGCACAGTGGTGTGACTGTGCTATGCACACAAGCACACATCAGTGAGAACAGCAGCGACTGCCCTTCTCTAAAACATTTGTCTATTGATTTTGTTACAGTATTAGTTACAGTCATATCTCGAGTCTGTGCTGTAAATCTGTTGCTGTTTAAATGTTTAAATGATAGTATAAAACTCAGATCATATTGATGTTGCAGGTAAATGATGTTTTAGCTCAGTGAGCTGCTGGAACAACACTTAGCCAGCTCTCTGAACTAGTGCACTTCCTAGACATTTTGTATTTCAGGAATAGGAGCAAAGTTTCAGCCTCTGGTTTTCTAACATTACAGTTTGAAATGTTACAGTAGCAACTTAGGAAGAGCTCCTTGCTTCCACAGTAAACATTTCCAATGACTATTTCAATTTATTTGCTATATTTCATTGACATTTGTCTGCGTATACACACACATGCATGCACACACTTCATTGCTTATTTATAAAGGACAGGGTGAGAATATGATCATAGTGTATCAAAAATAATCCAGGAGAAAGAGCAGTAAAGCATGTATCCTGAAAACCTTCCATCAAACATCTTGAAGTTGCTGTGGTTGTTACACTGACCTACATGGGCTGTTATTGCCATTTGGCTCTGAATTATTAACAATCAGTAGAAAGATTTAGCACACTTTCAACTCCAGTTTTGTCTATATACTCTAAGATAAAAACAGTTTACACTCTATGCTAGTTAGAAAACATCTGTGAGCACCCCAGCACTCTGCTTCTAGTGGTAACCTTGTTAGTGCTCTACATAACTGCATGTAACCACTCAGCATGACAACCTTCTGCGTCTCTCTTTATGAATAATTTTGTTATACCACATCCATTTTCATGTGTTCTTTAGTACAGCACACAACTACATTTATTAGAGTCCCCACCAGAGAATTATTCTTCTTGTTATCTTTAACGGTGCTATGTACTGCTGTCTCTGGATTGTAAGCTCGGCACTTTTCAAATCCCATTCACTAGGGTTTTTTTCCCTTTATTTTCTTTAAAATTCCAGCAAACAATTTCATGGGTGGCAAAATAAATATATAACATGTATATCAGAAGCAAATTTATCAGAATAAATGGAAGAATTTCAGATGACTGTGAGATGAAAATGGAATGGAAGCTGAACTCTGTAACTCTGTCAGTGTAGCATTTTACGTGGAAAGTTGTGATCTTTCAACCAAAATTGTAATTTTCTCTTGAATGACAAATGAGAATAAAAATGGGACCTATCCACGAAATTTTATTTGTCCCAGTTACCAATTAAATTACCATGTAAACTGGAAAACTGAGAAAAAGGTAGGAAAAAAGATTCAACATACTGCTCTACTTTTATTAAGTGGCAAAAAGGACCAGAATTTGAGGGGGAAAGTATTGCTACTTGTGGTGGATTGTCATATCTCTAAATCTGGTTTTATTAGAAAATACCATGAACTGCAGGGCACGCTTTAATGTTCCCAGGCATGTCATAGAGATTTGTAGGTGAGGACCATGATCCAAGCTCCTTCCTCTTTGCTAAGCTAATAAGGATGATCTACTTCATGAAACTGAGGTGTCAGGGAAAAGGTTCTTCAGTAAAGTCATAATTATAAAAACAATGAGTCATCAGGCAGAGATGATGACATTACACCAAAAGTCCAGAAGATCTTAAGTATAAACTGGCTGGGCTGCTAGCAACAGACAAGCTCTTACTTGAGAAAGGTACTGTTCCAAAGGAGTCAGGCCATGGGAATATTGTCCCTTCAGTGCATAAGTGTCATGTCAGAATGACCAAGGAAATAGAGTCTTGAATCATCCATCACATACCTGACCAGGTGAATTTGGTAAACTGATTCAAATAGGAAAGTATGTCTCAATCCCTTGAGATTCAGCACAGCTCAGTCAGTACTACAGCAAGGTAAGGAAAGCCACCTGACACAAGGTAACTGCAGGCAGAGTGAGCCTGTGACAAGCTTCTTCATGAGAAGCTGCTAAGGAAGCCAGGTGATTAGAACAGATACTGCTGGCGTAAAAATTTGTGCAGCAGAAAGCTGAGTGTGGCATTCAGGTCAATTTTCTGCATAGATAAAGGCTAACTATTGAAGGCTTCTTCTATTTCATGACCTGTTAATGCTCTGGGAGGTCCAGGAGCAGTGAGATGGCAGTATCTGCAGGGTATGGAGGGGTATTTAGCTCAGGACAAAGTAGGACAATGATAATATGCTAAGACATCACAAGCAGCAATGCAAAGGGACCAAAAATTAATTGTTGACTATGTACATCAACATAGAAAATGTGAACCTTTTATGTCAAGTGCAAGACCTAAAATAGCAAACAAAACCCCAGGAAAATCTACAGATGCCAGAAGAAAGGAATAAAGAAGTTTTGGGTGAGTGAGATATAATGAATAACAATCAGACTGTTTGAATGCTCTGAAAAGACTAAGATTATTTACTGTAGAAGAGAGATGAACAAGATGAGGACATATTGGAAGCATGCTATTGAATGGCAGAGACAAAGTAAATCATATCTTTTCTATCATGATAAAGAGCTCAAAAAGTCCTAAAACAGGTTAAAAGTTGAAGAATTCAAAATATTTGGTACAATTTATAGCCACTGGACACAGACAGAACAAAAAACTTTCCAATATATGCAACTTCTACAGAAGCAAACAAAAAAAGCCAGTTATCAGAACTGAGTTTAAAAAGCACTTTTAAAGGAGTAATAAAGTACTTTCTTCCAAATTTAAACCAATCTCAGAACATTATATATTATCAATGCATTGAATTGAGAGAAAAATCATCCCACACCTTCCTAATGTAGGACAAATGAAGACACTTGTTATCTCAAGTGTCTGCCATGGATCACTGTCAGAGACAAATCTAAAGTCCTTTCCAGAGTGCAGACAGCTCCATTTCTTTGTTTTGATTGTATTTTTTTCAATTTGCCAAGCAGGCAAGTAAACACAGTAGAATCAGTAACCAGCTAATAAAAGGTGAATGTTAAACTATCTGCTGTCACTAAATAATTATATATTCACAATGCTCACAATGGATAACCACTGCTCACAGTGGTTATTTTGCTACGTGGACTATAATTCAGACCCTCCCTTGCACTCTTCTAGCTGTGAGAAACAGTCCACTCCTCCAAGTGCTGAGATGCTGATACTTCAGCCCCAGAAACAGACTGTTTCTCACACACAAGAGGACTTGTTTAGGTACATGACACAGAACTCAGTGCCTGCACTGCACTACAGACTTGATTTAATTTGGTATGAAAGATGCTAGTCACATTAGGACCTCCACTTCAAGAATATAAAAATGAGTGCTACAATTTTGAAATATACTTTTCACTGTAAATTCCCAATAACATCCTTTGATATTCATAAGAGAAAAATAGTTGTCAAAATAGTAATCTTTTCTATAAAATTACTGTAGAAATTCCATATGGTTCAATGTCAGGTTTTATATAGGAGAATCCAAAATCTGCTGCAATCCATGAAGAGCAGGACATCTGGACCTTTCACACTCCAAAGCCATACATTCATTAAAAATGAGTAAGCCTATAGTTTGTAAAATTTCAAAAAAAAAAAAATCATAATACAAAACAAGTGAAACTAATGCATAAGGAGTTGCTGGAGTTTGGAAGGAAGATGAAAAAAATGATGCAAAATATAAACTGTCTTGTCTAAACAGGTTATAATGAATTTTTGAAAATTAATGAATAGGATGCTTAAATCATTGCTTTCCTAGTACAGCAGAATTCAACTTCTCAGTAAAAGTTAAAACAAAGTTTAAAGCTGGTCATCCCGAAGGCAAAAAACTGGTCAATTGCTATCAGTAAAAGAAGTCCTTCCAGAACATCACAATGTCTCTGGAAGATTATCCCATGGAAGGTTTACAGATTATTTGCACAGGACCTTGCTACATAACAGGCCACAATGAAAATCAGATTGCTCAGCTCCTACTTTAGTCTTTATCTAGACTGATACAATTAAGTTTTAAACAATTTTGCTGTGAAAACTTCCATAAGAAAGGCATAAGACTTAAGTGTCCTGTGGTGGGAATTCTTACTAACTTAATGTGATATATTTTTTTAAAGGTACTGGGAGGTTCTTGGATCAAAAGCTCTATCTACGCATATTGTATAACTGTATGTTAACAGCAATAAAAACCTGTCTGGATAAAAGAATTTTTCTTGTTTGCATCTTTAATTGAGAGAACTGCAGGTCTAAGTAATACTAACATCTTTGAAATTTCAACAGAGGGAATAAAGTTTGCCCCTACAGTGTCATCCAAGTGGTACACAGTAATATACAAAACCACACGTATTTGTAAGATTTAAATCTATAAGTCAATTTACAAACTGATGTATTTTCATTCTTCCAAATGTACAGGAATACAGCCCATTCATAAACTGTTAAAAGATTGCACTGGGGCTCAGATGTCACACCAGCCACAATCTCTGCAAGACAACTGGCCTACTTGGCATCCCCAGTGCTCTGCAAATTGCTCAGATACCTCTAGAAAAATGAAAGAAACATCTGAGAACATTGGGGAATAATGAGCAGTGATCTGCTTGTTATGAAATGTATTAATCATATGGCTTGGAGGAGAGGTAACAGATGACTTCATTTAACAACATGGTTACAGTGACTCACTGCCAGGAATGGAAAGAGGTGACCAAGCTGATCAGCTGACTTTCCACTCCAACATTCCTTACCTATCAGAGTGCCTTGGCATCTCTGCCACCCTGGGGGATTGTGCAACAGCTGCACCCCAAACACACTGTGCCCCTCGCTTCCCGGTGTACGAAGAGCAAAACGGTCAGTATTTCCTCTTGACCACAATGCTTGACCTAAACCATGATGGGACAGAAGACATGAGAAGGTGGTGACTGGTCCGTTTTAAAGCTCTGATTGGCTTTGTCCATGATGCTCCATATTGCTGACACAGGCAAGCGCTGACGGGAGATGGAGAAAACCATGTTCCAAAGCAAACGGATCTATCCGTTGGCCTCTCAGGAGGAGTTGGCTATATATCCTGGAATGCCTAATGTTCAGAAAATTTATCTTGGTATAGGCTCAGGAAAATGTATGTTTTTATTTTACCCAAAGTAAAAATATCGGTCAATGTGAAATTAAAAAGTGAAAATAATACTCCCCCTTGTAAAAAAATTCCAGCCTCCTACACTGACTGTATCTTGTAGACGTCTAAAACAAATAACATGAATTTTATGTGGGTTTTTTTCTACTAACATTTTATTGGTATTTATAATGTAGTACAGAGAGACTTTTAAGAGGGGAAAAAGCAAGTTACAATAACACACCAAAGCATTTAGAAAAGGCTGTGGTTGCAGAGGACACAGACCATGCTACCTTCCTCTTTCTTTCTAGGTGAGTAACAGAAAACAGCAGGCAAGTAATCCAAATCCTTTCTGTTGCCACTGAGGCACACAGTGGCATAGAAATAACATATTTCAGATGGTCACCTTTTCACACCTCATGCTCTGATTCTAGCAAAAGAACTAGTCTACAGAATACAGAAGTAGTATGTGTAGATCATCATTAATACAATGGTAGCAAACAATCAAAAAACCACCAAAACACAGTAGGCTGTGTTTGGCTCAAAAAGTAGTAATTACATAGAAGGGTGAGCAGCCTGTGTGATATTTCTGTAATGTAACAGAGTTCTGAGCTTGAGCCAAGTGTCAGTAACTACACTGTCTGCAAAGGTGAAGCTTGTAACCACGGTTTTAAATCTCTGACCAGGTACCCAAGATACATTTGAGATGTACAAATGCAATTGTTCATGGCACTTGTTGAATATTGCAGATTTTATACCTGAATGCCTGATTGATATTAGCCAGTTAATCCTTTAGAATTCCCATAAATTAGCTCTGAGACTTCTCTTCAGTGGAGCATTGGGTAGTTTGTTACTTGGATTTTACAGTTATTGACACCTGATAACCTTTTCAGGTGCCAGTGTCATCAACTACAGTCTTAATCAGGAAAATTTAAGCAAGACCTCCTCCCAGCCCTGAGGATAATGGCCTTAAAAGCAAAAGCTCTGGTGTCCTATTTCAAATCCAGTGGTTGTCCCTATGATCTCTCAAGGAATAGCTGGTCATGCAGACTTAGATTAGACATGGAGCTAAGTACATAGCTGGCTTTGTAATACTGCATACAGAAAGTGAGGGGCCTACATCAAGCTAGCTTACACGTTCAGCTATCTAACACCCTAGGATGGGGTGTGAGGAGCTCCTGTTATTCCACTGGGTGATTGGACTGAATTCTAAATCATAGTTCCATTATATTTGAGAAGTTGTGGCAGTCCAGTAAATTTCCCACTGGATGAAAAAGGTAATCATCTCCTCCATTTTTTAAAAAGGGAAATAAGAAATACCTAGGGAGCTACAAGCTACAAGTCTCACCTCTGTGCCCATCACAATCACAGAGAGGATCCTCCAGAAAACTATGCTCAGGCATATGGAACATAAGGAGACTGGTCAACATAGCTTCGTTAAAAGAAAATTTGCCTGATATATTTGGTGGTTTTTAATGACAGGGTTACAACTTTGGTGGATAGGGAAGAGCAACTGATATCATCTACCTGGACTTGTGCAAAGCATGTGACACTAGGTGATCCTTAAGGTCGCTTCCAACCCAAACCACCCTGCTTCTGTGATATACAATGAACAATTGTTTTCTTTCCAGAACAAGACAATATAACTATTGCTTAGCTCAAGTTGTTTCAGTAAATACCGGGTACTGAAGCAAGTTTAGATTGAATTGGCTTATTAATGCCCACAGCTCTCAATCAAGCATGTTTCCATCATAACGCCCTTAAAAGTTTTATGTTTGTGTATTAAGCCAGAAGTTCTTTCACAGATCTGCTTTTTTAAAGCCACAGTCAAAATAAAGATATTAAAGTAATAAAGGCCTGGAATCCAATAATAATATGTTAATTCCAATGCCACAGAATGGTGAAATTCCTTCACATTTCAGCAAACAATCTTTCTTACTTTCTTAGGCTGTGATGACTAAGGCAGTCTCTGAGGGGGTGGAAAGGCACATAGAAATGTTCTGGGTTGCAGCTTGTTAACCATTCCAATGGAAGCAGCCTACTGCCTCTAATGAGCTCACTGTTTTAAAACAAAGATATTGCACCAACTGTAGAGCTCGCTAGTGCCACCAATTAGTGAAGATATAAGCTTGGTTATTGTTCCTTCTAAGGTAAAACTGTCATTTGTGAGCATCAAAGTTACTCTCATCACTGCTGAAAGCACACTTCACTGTACCATCTCTGTGAAAAATTATCCAGAGGATGGAAAAATAAAAATATATAGTATATTAAAAATAATGCTATGACAGCTGCTATCCAGGTGCAGCTGTTAGCTCTCACTCTTCTATAAAGGGTCATTTCCAACAAATTATTCTATTTCTGATAAATGATTCTATGATTCAATTTTCTTAAGCATGAAAGTTTGTAAATGTGTGACTTTTATATTGGACTGCCTGTCTGCAAGGCATAATGTTTGATTGAGTGCATTAGTTTAACATTAGATATTAGGACAAAGAACAAGATGGAAGATTCCAATACAGTGTCAGACACATCAACATCACCTTTTCTCACACAACAGAGAAAGTCAGTCTGAGACTAAGAAAGAGGCTGTTACTGGAACCAGTGGGAACATGATGACCATGCTAAATCACTGCACAATTGGGTGAGGCACACAGAAAATGGGGAAGTCCTTGGGGAAGCAGCTCAAGGGTCTAGGACAAAAAGCACGTTGAGAGCAGAAACTGGATAACAGGGAAGAAACACTGAAATACTCCCAGGTACAAGCTCAAAAAGCAACCCAAGTAAAACGACTAGGACAAAAATAAGTGGCAGGCTTTACCACTTATTTTTATCCCCAAACTAAAAAGAATGAGAAGATGAATTAGAAACACATTGGGTTCTGCTCATATGACAAACTGAAATCTCCACAAGAAAAACACATATGGGCTTGTAGCTCCTAAGGGCGCAAGAAAGGCAGTCCTGATTGAGAACCTGTAACTGACCATGAAAATCTTAGTTCTGCCCCCAAAGAAGAAGTAGAAATCACAACATTAAATAGCACTTTACCTCTTTGAGGCTGGAGCTATTAATTTACCCCTGGTACATATACACGTACACCTTCCTTTATTGTCTGATCGGCCAGGTTGCTCCATCTAGGAAGTGAAAAGAAAGCAAAATTCTAGAACACTTCTGCCTTCTGTATAGAAAATATATAGCATTTACTTAGGAAGTAGCTTTCTGTAAGTAACCCATGGCCCCAAAAGAGATAACTTTCAAGTTGTAGTTTTGCATACGGTAATTGACATTTGCTTGCATTTTATAAAATCACCTGGTTTAAACCAAACAACATCTGAACCATCTCAGACTGCTGGAAACTACAGTTCATTGGGAATTCTCCAATGACATTTGCTTGTCAAAAATGCTGGTTCATCAAAATCTATAAATTGTCCCCAGAGTATTTCAGCTAACACCTGGTGACATCCTGTCTGTTAGGCAGGTCTTAGAATGTCTGGCTTCTTGCCAGCCTGTCTGCTGAGCTGTTGGGAAGCCCAGTTTCCCAGACTGCTGTATGTCCTTCCACTGAAGTTCTCAGTACTGGTATTTATCTGCAAGCCTTGCCAACCCCGGTCAAACCAAAGCTTTTGGGATCAACAACCCTTGCCTCATGCCCAAAAATGGCTTGTACTATAGCTTGTAGGTAGCTGCAGGATGACATCTGTCATCATACTGAATCCCAAAGCTTTCAGATGCTTCTGAAATCTGTTCAGGCTGCCTGTCTTCAATACTGCTCCAAAATGTGGGAACAAAGTGGACTAGAGATCTTGCATCCTCGCTCTCAGGACAGATAGTACTGTGGACTGTGGGCCTTGGAAGTCCCAGAACCAAAAAAATTCCTTCCAGTTTGATTCTCCTCTGCAAACCACAGCACTAAAACTGACCAAAATTATGTCAGACACCATCAGTCAGTCCCTGCAGCCCACTTAATTTCAGCTATATCATGTTTCCTGTGGTTTTGGCTTTTGTCAAAAATAGGGGGCAGTTCTCCCCTCTTCCTTCCTCCAACCTCAAAGAAAACATTAAAATCTGTGGAAGAATGATTTTTTTTTTTTCCAGTGAGCTCTACCTGCAGAAGCAACATATTTGGCTTTTTCATGACAGTATCCAGAGATCTCTGTAATGCAGACATTGGTATTTCCAGGTCTGTTTTCTACAGCTCTTCTCTATTAGGAAGAGATTTATTTTCCTTTCACCAGGCAGAGGAGAATGCACCTTGCCCTGCAGAGGCATTTTAAACTTTTGAAATAGCCCCTTCTATTTCCAGCATTTTGAGATTGCTTCAGTCAGTGCTTGACAAAGGGCTGGTGCAGAAGCCCCAGGAAATCATAATTTTCCAAAACCTTTATGCTAAGTCTCTCAACTCATGCTACAGAAGCTAATACAGTATGAACAACACTCATCCTATTAAACCTTTGGGTTCTTGTGTCTAAAAATTAGTTCCTTCAGGGTTTGTTTGTTTCTAGATATCGTGTGCTCAGCCCAGGATACAGAACATTTCGTCAAAAATATGAAGAAAGAGGCAAAAGTATCTTTGAGAAGCGTAACTGAAATACTGCCAGAGAGCTCACAGAATGTCAAAATGGCATGCAATATGCCCAGACTTGTTTTCCTTTCCAGTTAACTGAGCATTAGGCATAATTTGGAGTCTGATTTAGTACAAAATACACTGTCATTTATTCTACAGTAAAAGCTTGCACAAGGATTCTGTAACACTGAGCCTGAGTGAGTTCTTTGCTAAACCATGCCCCCAAGATTCCCAGTATGCATATGTAAGCATGGCTGGAAATGGGGAAAGAAAAGGGGACAGACTCCTTACCACCGATAGGTGCAGCAGACCAGAAGGTCACAGTGGAGGGTGGGAGGAAGCACTGTTCTGCTCCATTTGGGCAGAAGAATTTTCTGTTTGTTCAGAAGCATAAGAAACTTTGAAACACCATATAAGGGCTGGGACTCAGGCCCTGCTGGAAAAACCTGCTGGAGCTGAGCTCTGTGCATAACTCATATGAACATTAATGAGAGTTAAATGCACGTATTGAAAGAAGAATAGACCCCTTAGTGATTTGTCAAGATAAAATTCAAAATAACTTTGAATGCTCAGAGGTAAATATTAGGTTTAGGAATTAAAAACAGCAGAAGTAGTGGAACAATTGCCTATAATGAGATCCAGGAACAATCTACCCACTGTACCAGGTTTTCATTAGAGTTATGGCCCCCAGCCATACCACCTTGGGCTGTGATCTTAAAAGCTAAGACCAGTTGGGCTGCTTAGCATTTGGAAGAGAGACCTCCAAGAAAGCTTACTGCTGCAGGAACAGCTTAGTGATGCAATAGACAATGTTTTTCCTTCTGATTCAGTACTGGATTCAGGTGTTAGGAGATCTGAAGGTCTTTTGTGTGAGATCCAAATCTGAGGATCTGATGATCTGTGATCAGTAAAGCATGCCTGTTATTTCCCATGAGCGTGCAATGGCACTTTGAAAAGGCTACTGCATTTCACTGTAGAAGTGGTTGCATGTCAGTAATAGATAAGAGCTGCCAATATAATGTAAGGATCAACTTCACAGTGAAGTTGAAAAGCTAAATTTGCCAATATGGGGTAAGTAGTTTAAGCCACAAAAGTTCCAGAGAGGTGTTAAGAAGCGTTTGCTGTATTTTTTTAAAGGGTGTGCATATACCCTAAAAACATTGTTCCATCTCAGAGCTTTACAAAGGGAGGGCACTTTTAACCCTGGGTTTACTGTTGATGTTACCACATTCATAATTATGTAACACCTGCATGCACAGCTGAGCTGCCTGTACAGCAGCACCTGAACTGACAGAGCCCAGAAAACGGGTTTTAGGATCAGCTCCTGAGGAAGAGCACTTGTCCAGCTGACTGGGAGAACAGCAAACCTGTCCTGTCCCCACTGCTAAATCCCTCAGATGTTAGTCCTGCAAGGAATCAAGTATATTTAGTCATAGACATTAAATAGTTCCCTATATATGAATCTGTGTGACTAGCCACAGAGCAAAAAGTTAAAGATGCCTCTGTGTCCAAAAATTGAAAGCATAAATGAGCAGTACAGCTACATATGTTCTAATTGATGTTCTTGATATATTAACCTGCCCAGTTCTCATACAGAGCACTGTACTAACATTGTTTTGTTTATCCATGTAGGACACGATCCTGCATACTTCTGAGAGCCCTTGAGTCTGTAGTGCTCAAAGGGCTATTTCAGTGAATTCATCAGGAATTCACTGAAATACATCAATTGGGGTTCATTGAATTCAATGATTTGAGAGCATTTGGCATCCCTTAGGAAGCAATTAGCACCTTGCAGAAAAGGGCCTCAGACAATCAGGTCTAGGAAGTTCAGACAGGTTTTCCTCTGGGTTTGGGGACAGTTACTATATGTATATAATAAAGACCTGCTTTAATTTTTTGCTTCAAATTTAAAATGCAATTTTAAACAGAGCTTGAGCTGTCTATTAACATTTGGTATCATGCTAGAACTGGACACAGCAAGTCTCTGATACTTGTGAGTAACCTACTGGTGATTTGCCAGAACTGAGCTGCTAAATTGATTTAATGTGGAATTTTGTCATAATATGACCCAAACCAAACATCTCTCCCCTTAAGTGTGATGCTTTTATTTGCATTATGTAGCTGAATAAAATGGTCTGTTTCAGACGTCCATAAAATTTACAGTAGTTGCTCATCCCTGACTTGTTGCAGAGAAGAAAGCCATGAGTTTGTTGGCCTTTAGACTCCAGGCTCTGTCACCACTTGTGCTTGTAAGCAGGCTGAATTTGCTTGGTATTCCAGAGTTACCACTGACTTCATGGGAACAAGCAGGGTCACATAAACCAGCTGGTGATACATGTTTGTGGGGAGGAGGGAAAGTGACAGCACACACTACCCACTGTCTTACATCAAAAACTCTTCCAACTCATTGTACAAAAGGTTTGGAAGCTGGAGCTGTAAGAAAAGTGCTTCCTTGATTTTTATATTTTTCTTTATACTAAATAAACTTAGCCCTAGGACTTCACTCCTCTTGCTGCAGGCATTCCTCTTGAATGAGCATGCCTGATATCTCTGTCTCTTATCATAATGCTGAGAAAATGCTGTCTGTTCAGCACAATGAAGGCTTTACTACACAAAATGCTGGTTAGGCTCCTGTGAACTGACAAATTGCATGTGAAATCAGTTGTTCAGGAACACCCTGGTTATCTGCTTAAGTGTAAAAACCTCAGAAAATTTTCTACAGAAAAAATGGTGGGTGAGGAAGAGACATTAAAAATTACTAATAACCATTTAAACCACTGATAAGGCAAACACTTCTAATATATGGAAATACAACCACTTTTTCCCCAGAAGTGCCCTGTATCTGCAGTAGCTTCAACTTCATTTGGGTAAATTAGACTTTTCTTCCTTCCTTCACACAATATCCAAAGACCACTATAGTCCACAGAAATTATTAAATCAAATCAAACAGGTTATGGATTAGTCCCTTAAAGTCAGACAATTTTGCAGGAAAATGAAACATTGTAATAGTACACTCCCAACAACAAAGTATAACATACTCATAAAAACCAGAGTGCTTTAACTCTTGCACACTGCTCCTCCTTTGCTTTGCTGTTTTTAGGTTTCTAACTACAATTACTACTAATAGCAGCTTTTAAGACAAAAAGTTAAGTCCAGTATTCAATATAGTCAGAAGAACTGAAGGAAGCATGTTCCCATTTAGTTTCTAAATGCTGTTCTAATCCCTCCTAAAATCAGAGCCGCTTCTACAGCACTGCACAGGAATCCTTCTGCTTCAGAAATACATCTTCTTTATCTATGCAATAGGCAGCTCAAGGCAATAGAAAAATCCACATTAGAAAGAAGCAAAGTGTAATGCTTTTATAGCATCCTATATCAGCCTTCACACCAGAAAGATGTAAACCACCAAATGTCGAGAGAGCGTATTACCCAGGATAAACTGAGCACTGCTGCCACTGTCACTGCTTTAAGAGATGCACACTTGAAGCACGAGAGCAATAAGTGAAACTCCTGTTTACATTTTTTTTAAAGAAATGCACACCCACATTTTTTTCCCCAGATAATGCTGTGAAGTTCTACCAAGAGGTTACTCAAAACAACTGCAAATAAAGTGCATGTACATAAATAACTTTGTCTGACTTTTTGTTTAATGTCCAAGATGATTGGAACAGATTGTATCATGAACTACTTTCCCTTTGGCTAATTAAATAGCCGTCTCCACTTACCATAAAGCATATTCTTATTAAAACAAGTATCTATATTCACTCTGTTGGATAAATTGCTTCCAAGTAAGTGCCATGAAGCCCATTACATTCCTGCTTTAGAAATGGATCAAGTCCAAACACACAATCAAAGGATTTCACTGGGATTATTTTAGATTAGAAAAACTATGTTACATACCAAAGTACTCCAGCAGTTTCTAGCATATTCAAAAAGGTAAAAAAAAAAAAAAAAAAAGGAAAAAAGAGGAAAAAACCTTATTGTACTAATCTAAACATAAATGGAAATCTGTTTATGCAGAAATCAAATGTCATGACTAAATGTTATCTCCCATACAAATCAAATAGCTATTTCAAAGCTTAAAACCCAACAATATAAAAGAAATAACCAAGTTCACTAACTAGCTGAGTAGGAACTTATTTCTTTCCACAAGTTCCTTTTTAAATTGAATTGAAAAGACCATGTTATGATCGACCATATTAATGAGTCATTATTGCATAACTGTATTTTTATTGCAGATATATTACCTGCTAAATGTTGCTGTTTTTCCAGAAAAAGTTCACAGTACAGATTCTATGGGAATGTTTCCTGCTGACAGTTCCTAAATCTTTCAGAAGCTGTCAGCAACCTCAGAAATCAAGTCTGCAGTACCCTAGCAAGCAGAAGCATATGCACAGGCTTTCTATTTTTAAGCTGTAATCCAAACCATTAAAGAAACACCTTAAGCATAAAAGATTATTGAAAATAAGATGATCCTATCTCACTTGCTAATCTAAAAGGCACTGTCAATTACATGTAATCTAAGCTGCACTTTCTACAAATATAATTTGACATTTAAAATATACTTTTTTCTCTCCACAAACTTCTGCCCAAACTGATTATCCTCAGACCCACATTAACAAATACTCATAACTAAAATAAGTAACATCAAGTAAAATAAACATTTCCATAAAGAACACTGATCCATGGGGAACACCCTGTTATTTCTGTTTACCTGTATCCAGCTTGTTTATAACACATTCTTCATCCATGCAGCTCATTAAAGAGTGGCATATCAGTCAGAAGCTTACAAGAAATTAAGCAAAAAGGGCTATAATTGCAAGCAATTACTAAAGATGACCAGACACAATTTTGAAGAGTCCTTATGCTTCACTGTAGTGTTCTTGTTCTGCTTTCTACATTTTTTTTGAATGAAGACACAGAGGAACCAGACCCAAGTAAGAATAATTCTTTGCTAGAAGTAGAATTGTACCAATACCACAATGTCTTGTTATACAGTGAACATGAGCACAAACATTCCTTACCAAAGCTTACTAGAGAAAGCTGATTATCATTGTTTCCATCAAACCAAGATTACTTTCTTTTCATTATAGTGGTCATTTCCAAAGTGGTGCTTAAGAATTTACAGCACAAACACTGTTATTGGTTGACTGGATTTTTATTACTAATTTCCTCATTTGCTGTTATGAAGATTTGTCCACATAAACCTGGTACACAATCTCATTACTACATTTTAGCATGTTCCTTTGTTTTGGATTTTAGCTAGAAAACTTTTTCTCAAGAGCATAATAGACTCTAACATACCATATTTCCATGCTGCTTTTTAGCTGTCCTGAGCAATCAGAGTAGCTAGGAAACTGCCAGAGTGGAAAAGGGAAATTTCCTCACCACAGCCAAGAATTTGAAGGTTTTATTACCTCTAAACTAACCTCTCTCACATTCTTCAGGACAGGACAAGGATCATAGTCCAGAAATCACAGGCTGGCAGAACATTTTCTGTGAAGACCATTTTGCCTGCTGATCTTTGCTTAATAAGTAACAATTCAAATAGATGTGGACCATCTATTTGATAAGCAGTCATTTCCACCAGTCTTGCAGATGCTGCTTTGACACCAAGTTTAGTAGTCCAGCCCAACATCTGTGAAAGCTACTGGCTACTCACAAACAAGGCTAAAGCAACTTCTAACACCTGCATGGAACCTCATCTGAACAAACTTCAACTGTTTGGAAGGGCAGACAAAATCTGCAGGTTTTTAATCTAGTCACAACTGATGCTGCATCTTCAACAATTCCATATTCACCTCATTAAATAATAAGTGAGAGCAAGAATTATTTCTGAAAAGTACTAAGGATTTTTTTTTTTTGGCTAGTCTCAATGAAGCTTCCCAACCAAACACTTTACTATAGCTGGCATGATAGAAAATGTTGTAAACACAAACCCCATGGTCATATAAATGTTGCTTTAAAACTGAAACCCATGAAATGAAGGTGAAAATGTGGATTATGATTTGCCTTAATGAGAGGAAAGAAAGGATGGATCACAAAATATAAAGCATGTGCATGGAAGTACATGGGTATGATTTTATACACAGACTTATACATATCTATAGGTATGCATGTATACACTTCTGGTCTGTATGTATCTTAGGCATTAGAGATATTTTTCAGCATGTAGAGGAAACCCAGTGCAAGACTTAAATTTTGTGTAAGATTTACAATAAGTAAAGAATCTAAAAATACTTATAGTTCTTATTATTTTCTCATTGCCTGTTGCCTCTTCTTTGCTATGGATTGACATAAACATCTTCACATGAACAGCAGAATTTTGCCTTCCACCCCAATTTCAGGTGCAAAATCTTCAGCTGAACTTTAACAAGCTAACACTAACAAATCTGTTCCTATGTTTTCTGGGGTAATAGCACACTTTTAAGAAAGTGTTGGAAACAGCAAAGCACAAATGCTCAACAGAATATGGTTTGTCTTATGCTGTCAAAAACTTTTTAGAAAACCACCACTCCGTTTTGAGAATTACTTTTAGGGCTTCAGCAAGTCTACAAAGCCCTCCTTACTTTAAGTTCCCCACCTGCAAAGTTGAGACAACCATCATACTTAACTTCCCCCATAAAACCCCTTGGTACCTATTGAATAAAACCACCTAAGAAACTGGCACATACAGACATACATACGGATGTGTATCTATACATACATGTGTATGTACATATGTATATTTGCAATCAGCTCTATAAGTGAATTAAAGCTATGGGTACAGATCTGTGTATAAAATGGATTGGCAAGTTAAGAGTTCCTACAAAAATAGAAGTAGAAAACTATCATAATATTTATGGTCAAACTTTGTTTAATAAATCCTACAGAGTCTTAAGTCTAGCTTGGCATTATGCTATATACATTGTATTTTGAATAGACAGAATTTCTACAGAACCATCCATTAAAGACTTGACACAGAGGTTTGTCTTCAGTCTCAAATAGCTCTAAAGAAACATAGCTATGAAAAACCACCAGCATTGCTACAGTTAAGTTTCTCCAATATCTCATACACCACTCACCTAGTTGCAACACTTATGATTGGAATGGGTTGACTAAATTTTTTTTTAAGTTTTCAAGTTATTTTCCTTTGCATATATTGAATTGAATTCAACTACTTTTTGTCCAAAAATTTGTCATTGCTTCCCAAATGGATATCTTAAAGGAGCTCCCAGAACCATTAGTCAGATACTTTTATAAACATACACTGAGTTTGAACAAAGCAGGGTTACATTCTGTTCTAAGTGCATTAAGTCTTCCGAAAAGGATTGATTGTATATGATACACACAAGCTCGCTTACTACAATTGTTCATTTTTCTGAGGTGAATGTTCAACTGTATGCCTCAGGGCACAATTATTGGTTTGAATCACGTTTTGAGGTAGTATATTTTGGTGAGTGTGTGGTGGTTACACGTAGGCAAATGCAGACTAGAGGGAGCCGAACAAGAAGCAGCAAGATGAATGCTAATATTTATGAAGTTAGAATCCAGCTACAATTTAGCAGGTGCAAATGCAAACTTCTAACAATCAGAAAAAAAATACAAAACTCAGTAAGAACCAGGTCAGTTTAAAGTCTGCCTGTGGTTAAAAAAAAGCAGGCCTAACACCTGCTAACTTACGTAGCAGATTTTATGCCTTTTATCTGATTTTCTCCATATTTATTTATCTCAGCAGGCATCTACTATCAGCTCTGCTGACTGACTCTGCCCTCTAGGCAGTCCTTGCAGGCATCAGTTTGTCCTTCAGACATTCATCCTTCCAGTACACCTCATTTGTAGCTATCATAGAATATCTCTTTTTGTCCCTCATGGTCCTTCATGACTTAGACCTAGTATCTGTAAAACCCTTGAGATTCTGCTCTCCAAGGAGCTCAGACTTGTTTCTTTCAGCTCACAATATGCTGTGCTAGAGGCCAACTTTTTTTTTCTGTCAAGGTTTAACAAGCCTTGTAAAATGTGTTACCTCAAATCTCCTGATTTTTATCATGAGGTGAATGAACTACTACTAAACACTTGGGAATTGCTAAAATGGGAAAAAAAGGAATTCCCTTCTGCTTCGGCCTTTAAGTCATATTTAGTAGTGTATTTCAGTTATTTCAGCCTTTCCTAAGAGCAAGTCCTCTCTCCCCTACTGTATCTTTTCTTTAAAAAAATTCAGCCACATGGTAGTTCCTTGTGAGTTTTATCTCTTAAAATCTGTTATTCCCTGGGCCAAAAAACATGATGAGAATCTATAGCAGAAGGTCATGGGAGGTATCTTCTCTCATAAGCAAGGGAACAGGAATCCATGTCTCCGTTGGACAATTCCATCTAATCAAGAGCTGCACCTAACTGATAAGACACCCTTTTGGTCTGTTGTACAGCTGTGTTTAGGACTTCCTTTAAGCAGTAAGGGATTTACACTTATTTCTTCTTCCCCTCACCAGGGGTTACAGTGGCTGCCCCTTAGAATTCTACCAATACATCATGCTCAGAAGAGAATGGGATGGAGTTAAACCAGAAGTTTCCTAGATATGACTGAATGGCCCTGTCATTAGATGATCACATTGACTACCTTCTGCTTACATTTAGCAGAAAATCCTATCAGTCATCTAACAATAGAGGTCTAATAGCTCTCTGGCTTATGGCTGCTATGGCTGAAATAAACAATGTATCCATCCAAAGCAGCAATACCTTCTTTATTAGGGCCTGAACACATATTATTCTGAAAGTCACATTTCTAATAGAATCAGCATTTAGATTTTCCAAAACCCTTGTGAATAGACACAGCCCAGCAGTTAAGGGAGTCTAACTTGCCTGTATTCTGGTATTGACAACAAGAATAAAGAAGTAATTAAATATTTTATAAAAATAAGGTTATTTCTTCAGGCTTCTTTCTTTTTGCAGTATTATTTATATCAGATAAAAGATCCATCTAGTCAAGTGTCCTGACTCTGACAATATCCATGAGACACTGAAAACCACATGAATAAAGGTAAGCATGTAGTAACATTACCCCAGAATACTTCCCCATCATGAACACTAGCACTGGAGTTGTATACAGTAATCCTTGATGCATTCCACCCCCCCAGGTCTGATCTCACTCTATCATTTTTGAACTTGTGCAAAGTTCTAGCACTATGTGATAAGGATTTCTACAGATCTGCCTCTTCTGCTTTAGTGGATTGCCTTCAGTGAGGGAACATCACTCAGAATTCCAGCTTCTTTTTACGCCATACAACTTCTACACATTCTTGAGAATAAACAAGAATTTTTTTCTCTTTATCAAACACTTCTCCCTTTAAAACACTACATTTATGCCTATTACATAAAAACATCCAAATAAGGCTTAATATAGTAAAGAAGAGATGGCAGAGAAACTAAGTGGTGTTTGTTACAGGAACAACAAAACCCCCCAAACAATCCAAGAAAGAGGTTTCTGTGTTGCTTTCTTAAAAAATATTTTCAGTTTATCTGGTAGAATACAGGCCATGAGGTGCCATTAAACACGTTCAGCCAAAGCACAGGCTGCCATGGTCATGCCCAGGTGTCCTCATTGCCACCACTACTGCTCAGGGTCCTTTACCACTGCAGGAAGACATTAGCCCTTTTGTGCCTACTGGCTTCAGAGGTACAGAAAGCTGAAGCAAAGGATGCAATGTCTTATAAAATACAGGAGACTGTCTCAGACAAACTTTCTACTGTGTTTCTACACAGGGACTAATGCAGAGCAGTACACAGTTCCTACCATCACACAGTAATTTCTTGTGAAATCTTTCCCACCCAGGCAGCATGGCAAGGCAGTGCTGAAGACAAGAGCTTCCAAGAGATACTAGAAGATACAAAGTATAAGCTTACACAGGTGTCTTGTACAGGTAAGCACCCCTCCACTGGCCTTAGGATGATATCTGCCCTCCAGATTAGGAACAGGACCTGTACATACACGCTCCAGAGGGCACACATGCACACACTGACACATTCACAGAAATGCAGAAGATGAATGCCAAGCCGTAATACTGCAGTATTTTCCCTCTAGAAGTGTATCAATATTGGTTTAGTTTTAAAGTCTATAGCTGGTTTCAACTGTGGGTCACTCCAGCTTCATCTAATGGCACATTCATTTATCAAATATGCTGTACTACATCACCAAGAGAAACTGTGAGCTCCTTTCTAAATCAGCTGTATTTGCCAAGAATATTTTGGGCAATGCCACCTGCCCAAGGAATTATTTCTGCTAAGATGTGTCTTAAAGTCCTCTTGGCTGTGGGGCTGCTTCCACTTTTCAGTAAAATCAATGGACACCCTTGACTTCAGTGACAACAGAGTAAAGTGTCATACCATAAGAATATAATGCCCACAATATTTGTCAAAGCAACCTCATTCTGAGATCCTCTGTCACTGTGAGGAAAACCCAATTACTGGCTCCCTTAAACTGAATTGTGGTTTAAGACAAAGTGCTAAATCAAATTCAGTCATACACAGCCTAGGATTTAAATATGTATTTTAAAGTGAAAGTTAGATAGCAGTTTAGGTATAACATCCATCAGCTAATTCATGTTTAAAATAAGTCTGATGCAATCTGAAATATGTAGTATGTTTATACTTCAGAATAAAATGTTTGTTGGAATATCTGAGGGAGTTCTGTTTCAGAAACATATAACCCACAATTGTTCAGCACTCAGTGAGTCCACTTAGAGAAGCTTTTTCAAAGCTTAATTATATAGCATGGGACTGGGTGGTATGGAAATACACATGTTATTAAGGTCAGCTAATTAAAATGCATCAGTTCATATCTGCTGGGATGGAGTTGGAAGACCTAAATCACACAAGGCCTTAGAACTGATGTATGAAGGACAGCTAGACTGAGAAAAAGCTAGTCCAGGATGGTTAAGAGATGGTACATGCCAAAGAAGAGAAGATAATCACTTGGAAATTGCATTAGTCTGGATTTTACATTCCCTTAAAATGCACCTGGAACTGTCTTGTACCAGTAATCTGTTTCCTGAAATGCCAGCTGCCCATTTCATACTTTAAATGCATATTTTTTAACTTCAAGAATTATTAAATAATTAGAAAATAAAATTAAAATTAGTATAGCAACAGTACACAATTGTTTTTAACAAAAACCTTATTTTATGCAAATACAGGCATAACGAATAATATTATATTCATGGCTGCAAAGATTGCTAGCAGATATTTGAATGTCAGACTTTAAAGATGAGGATTTTTATTAAATTCATACTTAGAAGATTTCAGTGGCAGACAACTTGATATACTTCTATATCAGAAGCAGTACAATGTAATGAGAAAGAGCTGATACCTTGTGAAGTCAACATCATAGTCTGTTCTGGTACAGAAGAAATTTAAGTGATTCCTACTATTTCTGCCACTTACCTCAGCCCTTCCCTTTAATCACACTTTATATTTGTGTTGATTCCCAAGTAGGCCACTGAAAGCTTTTTTTGCTGACAAGAAAACCAGGTACTGGGGTCAGCCTTTCAACATCGAAATGTACAGCTGGCAGGTAGGATTAATCTAAAACTATCCCAGAACTCTCTTAACTTTTAGAGCAATTCCTTCATTCCCACTAACAACACCTTTTCACCCAAGTACAGTGAGTGTTAAGCCTCACAAACCATGAAAACTTAAGATAACAGTGGCTGTACATCAAGGTCCATCAGGTGGTAGATATCAAACTGCTGTTCTCAGTGCTGTGGGCTCCATATATTAGCAGTCAGAACAGTTGAATCAGCACACAAGTCCATTTCTTGAAAGGTATTAATCTTTTTAAAGGTGAAGAATTAATAACAGTGAGAGAGAGAGAAAGGGTGAGAGTAATGCAATCTGTTACAGGACTGGGAAAGTGCAAATGAAGATTAGAGCCATAGTTAGCTGTCGCAAGAGATTGCAGCCTCTGGTGAACAAACCTCTCAATTCACTGCCATTTGTCACTCTACTGCATTCTAGCCTAAATTACATTTAAAATAATTTTGAGACAGTGGAATTGTTCATAACCTGTGTATAAGAGACTATGTGTATGGCAGGGAGGCTAGAAGTAATGAAAAGGGGGAGATAGATTCTTTATTGATCAACATGTACACTTTGCAGAAGAAATAGGCAGAAGGGAGCAAAGCAGTATGGATTTTTGAGCTTGTATTAAACTACGAGATGGAAATAACTGCAAGTACAGGACTGTCTGCAAAAAATCAGAGACTCAGCAGGGCTTTTAAAATAATTTGTGTTTCTCTAATTGTAGTCTTTTACTTCAAGTGTTTCAGAAAACACAAATGAGGACCAGGAATAGATCTACAGAGGAGATGCAAGCAGGTCAGGTGTCCTAATGTGGTCAGCAGCTGTGCTAAATGCTCATCGGACTGGAGCTGAAGGACAACAACTGGAACCTTCAGTTTAGAAGTCATTTCTCACTACTTCCCTCTGCTGCTGAAATCAACCCTTCAAGGATGATGGAGCCGTTCTGGGTGGGGGAATGTGCCAGGCTGAGGACTCAAGGCTTTTGCCAGCACCAACACATTCAGAAACAGAGGGGATGGTGGTCCTGGATCTCAACACCCCGTGCCACATGGTGCAGTAAAAGTTTGCTTAAGGTGTCTGCTGCCAGTAGAGCTGCAGGACAGAACTTTCTTTTGACAGCAAGTACCTAGCCCAGTGAAACAATGGATGACTCAAAAGAAATGTCTTCAGCCAGGATAGTTCATGCCACATCCCATAAGAATAATTGTGGGATTGATTTTGCTTGTGCTGTGAGGACTCACAGCTGTTATATATTTTTATCCTTCCTAATACATACTATGGACATATATATATGTGGATATTAATCCTATTCCTTCATTTGTTTTACCTAATCCAGTTTACAACTTCAAGGATAACCTGTGCTAAGGGAGCCCATACACTTATTCTATGATGAGGAAAAACTATTGCTACAGTTGTGTCCTGTCTTTCATCGTAACTTTGTATCCCTTTATTCTTGCCATAGGAAGGAAGATTCACAGGTGCAGCTGAGAGTGTGGCCCTAAAACCCTCTGTTTTCATTTACCTGTTTTGCCAGTTGCTGAAGTGCCCCATGAACAGGCCTAAATCTTCTCAATCTTCTTCAAGCTTAGTGGGAGAACGCAAGTGGAAGAGTTTGCAAGACTGAAGTCTAAATATTTCATTTTAGTCTTAGAAATTAATTTATGAGCAATGACATAACAATGTAATGGAAGATTTTTTTTTGTTACTGTTTCAGAGAGAAAGCATTCAAAAAGCACTGTAACTATGTTGTATGGTAAGTAGCTTCCATACAAATGAAAACTCTGTAGACAGTTAAACAAAATAATAGTTTAAGTTACATTATGCAGTTACAAAGACATTGTATGATTAATAAGTTAGAGTACTTGATCATAAATCCAATTAGAGAGAAATTAACAAAGGTAAGCAAGGCTAAAAGATACAATTTAAGATGGATGTGAGGGGAGATGGAGAATCAGTGAAGCAAACACAGAAAAAAGCTTGGTTGGTGCTGGTGAAGCACAGAAGGGGAGTCTTGTGATGAAGAACTGTGGTTAAGGACAGAAAAGCTCTTGGTAAAAAGAGTAGGAAAAGTAACAAAGAAGCTGGTGTTCCACTGCCTTGCTGCTCATCCTGTCAATTTACCCCTAGGGAATGGGATGAAGTACAGTCAGATTAGACTGGTAGTACTTAGAGCAATTGATTTTGCTCAGAGAGAAAAAGAGCTGGAAGACATGGAAATAGAAGCAGAACAGGTTGATTGGATCTGAGAGGACCACTGTGGCCACAGCTGCAGGAGTGGCAAAGGCACATGAAGATGAGAGGATTTAGTGAGCTGATATAGAGCAGCAAGCTGGTTTGTACCTGGCACATTTCTATGCAGCAGGAGCAGAATTGGCGCTCCTGGAAGACGCGTGCTGTACAGGTGACATGCACAGGCAATGTGAAAGGTGATACAAACCAGGTCACCTACACCAAGGTGAATTAGTTGCAGTCAATCACTTGTCCCAAACTCAGTCTACGCATGTCCTGATAACTAGTGAGAGTCCTTCACTAGAGATTCTCAACTGGCTTTTCAAAGAAAAATTTAATGTCAGCTGCAACAATTAGCCTAAATACACAGTGTCTGAACCTAAATTCAGCTGTTTACTGTTTTCCCAATTAGCATATTGTTAACAGGCAAACCAAGCAAGGCATAACCAAATCTGAGGCATAAGAAAAGTGATCTCTAAACTAGGTTCTTCACAAAGTCCACAAGCAACTTTCAGCTTCCTCCTTAGTCAACAACAAGGACTAAGGTAACAAAAGCTTGCAGTGTGTTCCAGGTATAGAGACAACAGATGCTTTCTGGAAGTCACTTGTAGTCTGGGCAGTAATATATTGACACAAACTCTACTGATCCAGAGGCCATCCTGACACTAATGACAAAGGATTTTAAGAACTCTGATTTTTTTTTTCAATTTTGTGACGTGTATCTTTGGTCTGGGGACAATGCTGACTGGGATCAGCACCATTTTCCCACACCTTCTGCAAAGAGAAATCCCCACTCTAGCACCAAATATCCTTTTTAATGGTAAAGGCCTCCTCTCCTTTTTACTTGCTCAGGAAGAGCATCATCTCTCACCTCACTCACCCTATGCCAACTGCCACTGACCATGGGTGACTAATTTACAAGGTATTTTCATTAGAAGGCAAAAGCAGAATGATTTTACATAAAACAGTATCTGAATATGAAGTCATGTTAATAGATGCAGACTGAAAGAATTCCTAACTGTGCTGCACAGACCCTTGTGACAAGATACCATCAGTTAACCCTTTGAAATAAGCAGCAGTGACCTCCCACTCAGTATGACAGCCTGCCACTACAGTATTGGACCAGTCTTTGCCCCACTTTTCCTCGTTCAGCACCATATGCTGAAAGCATCTTCCAGACAGAGCACCTTGTCTTTAAAACTAAGATGCAACCAGAAAGAAAATGGGAAGCAGAAATACAGGAATTCAACCTAGTTCAGTCTAATTTTTAAATGAAGTCAGTGGTTTTTTTACTCTAGATGCCTGCTTACTTATTCAAGTCAAGTTCACTCTTAGGGGGATCTTGTCAATAAAGTCAAATCAGGCTCTCTGTGAGCAGGGAGGTTTTTGAGGGTCTTTTTTGAGGGCTTCATTAAAAGCAGACAGTTTCTCTAACCTTTTAGCAGAACCTGTTATCTGATGACGTGAATTAAAGTCTCTCAAATGACTAATAATCATATCAAGGCTGCCATGTCAGCTTGTAGATTTGAATAAGAGGGTCTGAAAACATTTGCATGCCTCGATGTGCCAGTGCTAAGAAGCTAATGTGATAGTGCTGTCATAAAGCACTGGAAAGACATGACTTAATGTAATCTGTCATGTCATATGCTAATCTTCAGCCATTACTTGAGTGCTGTAAGTAAGTAGAAAGCATTTGGGAGAAATCCTTTTCAATTTCTCTGAGTACCACTTCTGCTGCTGGTCAGCTCAAATGGGTTTTGTGCATTTAATGCGGAGCTCAAGTCAAGTTGGTTTAGGTCACACTTAATTAACCAGCACATTGATGGGTTGGGCTTGTACAACATTATGGAAAATGGGTATTCCTGATATTGCCTAACAAGTAAATATTTCATATGCTGATGGAAAAACCAAAACCAAATAAAAATAAGACTTCCTCAGTCCTTGATAAGAAGGTGCCCGTTTTACAAAACCACTGACTTTTTAGAAAGATCCTGTTTTCTATGCATTTCAGCACCTCACTTACCTTGCATATAGAAATATGTAAGGACAGTTTAAACAAAGATGATTATAAATAGTTAAAGATATTTCCATTTGTAACTGCAAACTTTTAAAGCACCTAATTCGGACTTGTCATTTGAACTACACTAGACAAGAGGCACCTTTAAACACAATGTGCTTTTTAATAAGAGCAGAAAATTATCAAAGGGAAAATTTCACTTTCCTTATTTGTTTTAGAAAAATGGCACCAACATTTTTCTAATATAGAGAAGGTAAAGAGGCAGAAATACTCACAATGCTAAGTACAGCATGTGGAAAAGAAAATGAAACATATTAGTGAGAATGACAGAAATTTCAGGACAATTTTAGCAAAGTGTGAAGGGATTTTGAGTCAATACTTGAAGGTTATTTTAATAATAGCTACAGCCTATTCAAATAAAAGCTTAAGAACCCAGTGCCTTTTTCAGCTATGAAGATGTTTAGCAGGGCTTAGCAGTTTGCAACCTGCCCCAGCTAAACCTGATGCCTTTGTGCTCAAGGATTGCAGATCATTTAGATTAGGAATGCCATAAAGAAATGTGGGAATATTACATCAAGAACAAGAAAACTTGCCATATTCTGCTTTCTTGGTGGTCACATTGGAATAAAATTTTAAGAAAGTCAGACATTCACAGATCTACAGGAAACAGAGACAGACAGTCTTTGCAATATTAGGTCATTATGTTCATTCTTTTGCCAATGCTGGAATGCTCCCCATAGTAAATTCTGAAATGCTTAATTCAGTCTAAATTTGAAACAACTCATTTTAATAGGGCTTCCACCATTCCCAAAGAGAAAGTGTAAAATATTCTTACCCTCCAGCATCAAGTGTGGCCATCCCTTTTTCAGTTCTAACCCCCACCCTGCCTTGCTACAACATGGGGAAAACTGGGCTATATTTCCAAGCCTCAGTTTCCCTCGCTATTAAAACACTTAAGAGCTTCTGATCAAGAAACTGATAAGTTCTTCCCCTTCTGGAGGAATAAAAAGATACAAAATATGCTGTTAGGTCTGTGTGGGAACAGTAATTCTTCAGCTCTTTAAAAATAGGATGTTTATTCACAGCTAAAGATGTCCTTCCCTACCACTGAATGGGTTAATCCTTTAAAGACTAGTCTTTTAGAGACTTTTTTCCCTGAAGTTCTTCATGTGCTAATGACACTACAATGAAATGAAGTCCTCTGATGCTCTGCACCATAGAGTGTGGTGGAAGGATTTCCTCCTATTTTCATTAGAAATTCCAATTGCATATGCAAGGACTTAGGGCAGACGCAAGCCCAGGACCTCCAGTCTTCACCAGTTTATCAGTGCAGCAAAATGAAAGCTCAGCTTTGTGATCTGCCTGGCTTTAAGTCACCTGAGCACTTCTGCTGTAGAGTAACTCAGGACCAAATCTAGCCCAATTTTACAGGCAAGAGTTTTAAAGAGTGCCCTTTACTGACTATAGAAAGTCATGTCTAACAAATGTCACTACCATGAGGCTTCCTCAGATAAACAGCCAGAATACATCAGCCAGCCAACTTATTTGTATTTCTTTTTACTCTTTTCTCATATAGAGCATTCATAATTTCAATTTCTTAATTTTTGTTAGTGTTATTTTTAGTCTTTCCAAACTATTGGCTGACTAGCTTTGGATGTAATGGAGTCCAGAAGCATTGCTAAGATGAAGCTCCTCAGAGTAGTGAGAGGAACTGTGTATCTAGGAAGTGAGGATGATGCATTTCATTGTCCTGTACTGTATTTGACATTCACTATTTCACTCACCAGCAGAGAGAAGGGGTTATTGTCACAGATTAACAGACAGGCAAGCTAGACTTCAGCTATATTGACTTGGTTGTCTGATACTGATCATTGTCAGGAAACATGTTTTTCAGAGTATATGCCTTTTACTATAGAAAAATATCTATTCAAACTCACACTGGGCTTTGTTTTTGCTGTATCAACTGGAGCTGCAACTCCAATTTTGCATATAACTTGAGTTCCATCTGCACAAAGTACCCAAGTTTTGAAGGAGGACCTAATACTTACTAATTTTAAGCCACCCTATCAGTGAGATGACTTAGGAGGTATCTTAAAGCACAGGTGATACTCTCAGTCTATTTCCAATACATCATTGGCTTCTGAAGGCCATCCAAATTCCACAGGTCAAAATTTGGTTTACCTGCTGAGGATACCATGAAGGTGTGTTCATCACCACCTGTGATGGTACCATCCAGCCAGGAGGAGTGTGCTAGAACTACTGATTTCCCAGTCATGGGAAGAAGTATTTTTAGGTATTGTCATCTGCGTTGGCAGGATATGACTCAAAGTCTGTGTGCATGATTACACACACAGAGTTACCTAAACAAAGCAATCAAGGTCTAGGCTAGCTCAAAATTACTATTTATTGGTCTATAGAGTGGTATTTATCAAGTGTCACAAAAATACGAAGCACCAAAAAAGAGTGTCAAGATATCCATTATTGTAAAACACTTACAATTGGCTTCCAAAGTTTGTAATAAACTTTTAAAAGAAGGTGAAATGTATCCTAAATTTTTCATGGTTTATGTTCAATAGAGTATAGGAAATCAGCTCAAAATGACAGTATTAAACTATGAATGTTTGTGTGCATCATTGCAGATAACTACCTGAAATATGTAAATCAATAATATAACAGATGGGGAAGAGAGAGATTGTTTTCATATGCAAATGGAATGACTTAAACTAGTACAAATCAGAAATCAAGACTGTTCAGCAAAAGGTTTTCTGAAGGTTATCAAATTTATATTTATTAGTGATTTTTCCATCTCATTGAAGACAACATTAAGACTGAAAAATACAAAAGTGACATATTCCACTTTGCTTCTGCACAGAGCAATATGATCTCCTTCTTCAGCAACATGATGCAGCAATACCAAAAGGAGACAGAGTTTATATACAGGCTAAGTCAACTAAGATTCAGAAATAATAAACACAACCTGATTATTAACACATTGACTGCAAAAAGAAGCAATTAAAAGCAGAGAGAAGAACAAAACTGCTTAAAGACTCTTCAGTTCATTTTAAACTGTTTTCCTTCACCTGACTTTTTCTAAGCCATTTATGGTTTGATCCCTCTGTATGAGAGATCAAAAGAGATTTGGTGATACTGGAAGACACCGTACAGGCTAGTTTTATAGGACTCTTATATCAAGGTGAGAAAAATACATTTGAGGATCCTGTTATATCTATTTGCCAATTTTGTGGTAATTTGCTGATGAGTTTTCTTACATTCTGTTATCTGGATTAATGAAATTAATGTGAACTAATGAAAGAACAGTGTTTTACATTTTCACTGAAATATTGTTCTATTTTTTGATATAACACAAGAAATCCATACTCAGTATTCCCCAGGCCTGACAGGATAAAATCTTCCAAATTGGGAATGAAGAGAGCTATTTCTTCATTTGGAAAACCTAGCATTTAATCCCAGATTAATCAGAAATGCCTGGACATAAGAAAGTCTTCCCACACATACCACCATTTTCCACAGGCTGAATATTTGTAGAACATCACAGATGTAGTTTCCTGTTCTCTAGATACATCTGGTAATGTCATCAGGCACGGTCACTGGGGTGGGTCCCCCCATTTTCTTTGGCTCAAGTTTTGACCTCCCCTAAAAGAGGTATTCAAAGCCAGCAGGCACCAGTTTAGTTCCTTGCTTTTCCATAAGCAACAGGGCTAATGGCAAACAGTCAAAATATTCTCTTAGAAGCTTGAAGTTGCATTAATACGAGCTTGGGACTGTACCAGGGCTTTGAATGCAGACTTTAGACTTTTCTACTGAAACACTACACATATGAATGTTCTGAAGCTTTCATTACCTGCAGGCTTTTTTAAAAACAGAAGTATGTTTGATTTGGATGGTTGCATTAATTTAGGGGATATTAATGGATTATACCCACAGTCTCAATAGTAATTGCCAGTTGTCTACAAGTAACTAGCTCTATATGAAGGCCAAAATTATCAAAGCAAACCACAAACAATAATTCACAAGTGCAAAACATGTGCTCTCTGTTTATCTTTGTAGGTTAGTGCCTCTAGTCTAGGCAGAAATTTCATTACTTCTCAGATAAAATGGTAGCAGTTAGAATTCAGAAACTCAGCTTTATTTAGAAGTGAATGTAAAGTTTTGGGGAAATTGTTGTGGCACGGCCAGCTTAGAGATACATGCATATTTATACCCAGACCTAAACTGAGTGCAATTGAAAGACAGCAAGAGAAAAATATACTGGAACTTCCTTAGTCCTATTGTACAGGCAAATAGAGGGCTTCAGATTTTCTTTCAAAAGCCCATCACCCCCAAACCCAAGCTATAGTGTGTATATATATATATATAGATAGATACTTGAACATATGTGTGCACATTTTGTGTAGAAACACAAAATGTGCATTATTGTTTTATTGTATAGTGCTAAAAAAATAGACTGCAAAGTGAAAAGCAAACAATATTAAAACCAAAAAATGTAAGAAAAAAGTTCATCTGAACTCTATGGGCTGAAGCATCATAATGCAAATTGCTGTTCAGAAGCGCCAGCCTAATAACCAACATGATAGTTAACCAACAACAATAGCAACAAACAAAAAGTGCATCTGAATAGAACAGATCAGTCCTGAAGTCAGAAGAAAATTAACTAAAATATCTAGAGAGGGCTCTTGTTTTTGCATAGAGTTTCAAGTGAGATTAATATACCTTAAAACTTTTGCAAATAGCTACCAGGGCAGATGTGCCCTCACAGGAGCTTTTGTGTCTGAGTGTTTAACTACCAATGAAGTCCGTTCACAACAAAATTGCAACTTGCATTAACTGTGACTGGACACATGCATATCAGGATTCAATGCCTAATGCTACTGCAAACTCAAGTTTGTGAAGTCTGCCAAAACACCTACACTGTGCATTTGCACATAGTCTACTAATTGTTTCTCACAACATCTATGCAAACAGTTATAAAACTGAAGTTGTTGAGGTGCAAAAAAAGGATATGCACCAGCCACACCTGACTGGAAACATAACCATCAACAACAGTTACACAACACACAACGGCTTCTCAGACTTTTATTCAATACAGTTTTTAAAAAGGTATTCTTTTCCCTTCTAGGTGATTTTTCGTATTTTATTTTCTATTTTATAATAGCTATGTATAGTATGGATCAGAAAATGCCTGTATCAACACAGAAAATCTTTCTGGACAGGAATATTCAAATGCTAATACATAGCATATGTATTTTCAGAGTAGCTGTAGCTTGAGTACTCTGGGCATCTTCAAAAATAAAGTTACATCCCTAGACTGAAGTCTCACATAACAGAGTTAACTTCATAGTGTAAAAAACAGAACAGAATAAGAGTATGAGCAACCCTCTGATAATTTGCTCCTTGTTGTTTCCATAACTTTGCAAAAAAGTTATTCTTTTTCTTTGGGAAGCTGACCCTTTGAAAAAGTAGAAGTATGTGTTGCATTATTTACTTCAATGTTTTGAAATTTCAATGTCGGCAGTCACTCTGACAAAGAGCCAGGCAGCCAAAGAGCAGGTGGGACAGGGTAAGAATGTGCTAACAGATGCAAAAGTAAAAACTCCACTAGGCAAAAAAACCAACACATGATCTCATTAGAGCAGTTCTGAAAACTGAGATGCTGAAAGTAAACAACAAAAGACTGGGTATCTGGAAAGAGCTCCTGGAAGAGTAGAAGTGTAATAGAAATGCCTCCTTCAGGAAAAGGAGGGCATAATAGTTACTCCCATTAAGTTTATGCTTTCATAAGGCAGGACTCCTGTTAGCATTGTGTTTTCAGATCGGATGAGAGAACATAAATCAAGTTCTAAGCATGCAGTTGTATCAATTTGGAAGAAATAAATTATGAAGAGCAACATCATGAGATGTGAAAGCCATTTGATCTTTTAAAAATCCAAGTTAATAAATATTAAATGCAATTTGGTGAAGCATTCGCCCATAAAGGAAAGAAAGCCTGCAAAATGATAAAACACTGTAGTCTGCTGATCAAGGAAAGATTACTTTGAAAATATATTATATTGAAATCTTTGCTGGTAGAAAGAGAGCGTTACTCTTCAGATGGAAAGCAGACACGCATTCTCATGTGAATTTAGCAGTCTCCAACCACATCGATATGGCTAGGGTATAACAATCTAAATCCCATTTTATTTTAGATATGAAATGGGATCACTGCGTTTCTTAGGTGTGGAGGTTTCTACTATCTGAGCCAAACTCAACTTCATGGATGGTGAAAATTTTTTTAAAGGATATTAGACTTCAGAATAGCTGTTACTAAAGGGCTGTTCAGATGAGCTTTGAGTCAAATTTCATCTGTATGGTAAAGGCTTAGTCCACACAGGACTAAGGCAGGAACAGACACCAACATCCCTACAGGGGGATCACACACTCACTACTTTCTCCATCTCTGGAATTTACAGCTATTACCATCATTACAACAACTTTCCACATTGTTTTTCTGTTTTGAGTGCCATTTCATTATCTGCAGAGTAGACAGGATTTGTTTATTCTGGACAAAAAAAAAAAAAAAACAAAACAAAAAAAAAAACACAACACCTATAAATAAAGTCTTTTTTTTAATATGGAAAAAAAAATAAAAAAGCACAAAAATTCAACACCAACCATACAAAGCTAATAGAGAGAGGAGAAAAAGCAACTAGTCTACCAAAATGTTAAACAAATTAGGCCAAAATGAGTCACCAGCAAGATCTTCAGATGTGTCATAACAGCATTTAGCTATAACAGAGGGTAAAAATGGCTCTCTGAAGTCCTTCCACACTTCCTGTTTAGTCCAGCCAAAGATACCCATGGTCAAGAACTGAAATTCTTCTCATCTAGAAGGACAAGTATCTTCCAATACACTACTGTGTCGCCTTTAGGGAAAGCAATGTTTCAAGCAGGCAACATTCTTTTCTACAACACTCTTCTAAACTACCCAGAAAGTTTGTGAAGGTAAGCTGAAGGAAAATTACTTTATTTATCAACACACACTCCCCTTTCTTTTTCACTCCACCTCTTCAGCATGCTTTTGCCATTATGGTATATTACCTCAGGACTCCTGTTTATCCAAAGTTTCTTCCAGATGTAAGAACTAGGAATAAAGTGGAGAAGAAATGGGAAGAGGGAAAAATCTCAGGTTCATGGCTTATGTGCATATGCTTTTTTTTCCCCTTCCTACTGCCTTCTGCCAAATAAAAATATATTCAGCCTTCTATTGTATTGAAATGTTTCAGGCAGTTCATCAGTCTATCACAGCTAATACTAGTTTTAGTCATTAAACAAAAAGTGAATACTTTTCCTCTGGCTCTTTTTATATACACAAATCACTCCTTAAAATTGCCTCAAAATTCACTTTCAAGTACTTTAACTGACATTATCATGATCTAGAGAACTCAGTTCCTGTAGCATATGTAGGTGCTACTACTCTTCTCTTGAAAAGCAAAGACTGTTTATATTGAGTGTCATTCATTCACTTTCATCTTCACCCCCACAGAAGAAAGTGCCAAGATTCCACTTTCAAAAGGATCAGACCTTTGACCAATGTGGTTTACCCCACAGGCTGAGAAAGGTTCAAAAGAGCAAAAGAGGAAGTCTGACCTACTCTTGTTCTGCAAAACAGACTGGAAATGCAAACTATTAAGAAGAAGCATGGCTTCACTACTCAGCACACAAAGGGCAATAATAAAGAATGCAATGAATGAAGTGCTTCCCAGACCCTCAACTCTTAATCCTGCAATATTGCAAATAATGATGAACAGACTTCTCTCAATTTTTAATTAATAATGTCTTAATTTGGGGTACAAATATTCAAGATAGAAAGTGCAAAATCATGGAGCAGAAAAAAGAAACAATGTTTTGAACAGAAAACAGAAGAAAAACAATGTAATAAGGGTAAAGGTGGAAGCCTGGGTACTGTGGTCACTGGTAGTGAGGTAGTTGGGATTGAGAAAGACTGTTGAGGAGAGCAGTGTAAACGGGGTGTTGAATGACTTAACCACTTATTTCCTTGCTCTTTGTTTGTGTTGGCATCCAGGAAGTCCAGCAATCCTAACTAGAAGGTGATAAAATCTGAGTGTTTGGCTGGGTAGACAGAGAAGTAGACCAGCAAAAGTGTAATATACATCAGCACAGAGCATAAATAACACTGGCTAAGAAACTAAAACAGCTTTGTTTCATACATCACAAAGTAGAGACAGAAGTACTATGTAACAATATGACACAGAGCTGAATAAAAGTGAAAAAAACAAACTGAAGATTTCTGTGACTTTAGCTCAAAAGGAGGCAGTAGCACTTGCAAACTTATTTAAATGAGGTTCAAGATACCTTACATATCTCTGCATACATCGTTCTGTTAGAAAGTAAAGACACACTGCATAAAAATTTCAGATATGGAGTCTGGCTAAGCCAGTCCAGCTCTCCCACAAGGAGAGCCTGCATACATTCATTTCTTAAGAAGGATTGATACCAGGTCTTTTGAGCTCTGAAGGAGCCAAGAAAAGATGTCATGTTCAAAAACAGTAAATGACAATATGGAAAAGAGGTAAGCAGACTATGTTTTGTAATAATCCATCTATAACAAACCATCCAAGCACATACAAATCACCACAGTGAATACTACCCATTCAGAAAGGCTCCAAGAGTACCCACTTCTTGTTTTTTTAAGTGGCAAGATACCTAGTGTTTTCTCATGACAAGTTCTTTGTCATGAAATCCCAAACTAGTACAAGGTAAATTATTCGTGAGCTTCATCTAAAATTGCAAAGCATATTCCAGTGAATCATACATAACATTTCCATGCTTCACAAATTGCTGAAAAGAACTACTATGCAATGCTTAGGAAACCACGCTTAGACTGTGCTGCAGTATCTGCTCTTTGTTTTTCTGCTCAGTTCTGTCTCATTGCTAAGCTCAGAACACTCACTGCTCTGAAAGCTCTAATTGATACTCTGCTGGGCTGAAGTGATCAACATCTCAGTGATCTTTGCTCAGTTGTCTAACAAAAAAAAAAAAAAGAGGAAAGGCAAGTATGGCAATGGATAAATCCAGTCTTTATTGACTGGAGATGTTTGCAAAAGCAGAGAGAAGAATAGAGTGAAGGTATTCACAGTGACAATGTCTAACAAAGGAGAACAGCAAATGCCCTATATCATCAGTAAATAGAAAGGCTCTTCTTAAGGTTCACTTACAGGAAAAAAGTTTTGCTCTGTGAACAATTTGGAAATGTTTTGCTTTGTATTTCTTACCCCCAGTTTTTCATATCTTGGTTCACTTGTTTTTGTTGGGGTTTTTTTTAAGTTTCCCAACTTGACCTTGCAATTGCAGACCTAAAGAAAAACAACTGTTAGTTCTTGCTTCCTGTGAATTGGACCACACAGCTGGATCTTCTATTTGTTTAAAAGCAAAGGTCTAAGTTCTGGAAGATGCTGAGTGCTCTGAGCTTGTTAACTTCATAGATCAGAAAATCACTTGACAGCAGTACAGATGCAATTATTTTTTGATTACTCGGTCTGCCGTCTCTCTGTCTCTCTCAAGCAGACTTTTCCCCTCCTAGACTGTTCTACCCACCTCACTATCTCTGTACAACCTCTTCTTGCTTTTCTCTTCTGAACTACACATGCATATATGGAACAGCCCCCAGGATGGTAGGGAAACAACCCAACCGTTACAAATTCCCCCATTTTCTTTACATAGATTCCATAGTCTTTATTACCAATAAGCAGGAAAGATAGCAAGGTAGTGACTAAGAGTGTCCAATAAACATTTCTAGCCAGTGTAGAAGCCAGGGCATGGCCAGAAACTGGACACTTCACTGTATCATTTTTGGTTTTGTCCTGTAACATCAGCAGAGCTTCCTCACAAACTGCATACATTAGGAAAAAGCCTTTTTTCATGGCTGGACTAGTATTTCTAAAGCATTGTAAATTTTCATACCACATTTTAAACTGTAAAATAAATTTTAAAACCTGTATTCTAGTCAAGAATTTACTAATTCAAATTTATCATTAGACAAGTGACATATCAAGAGCTTAATGAAAAAGTACTGGGGTAAGAGTTTGGTTAAAGCCAGGATTTCAACAGGTACATTTCAAAGAAATAATGCAATTATAATTAACCTATCTTTAGATTTGTGCAGCTGAACACAAATTTTAAAAAGTCTGCTACAGTAGCTTGTTCCAGACTTCCTTATCTCTGTGATATAGAGTGTATGAATTATATATAATATTAGCCAAAATCTAAAGGTATAATAGCAACAAAACCAACCCCTCCATACAAGTTGAGAACTGTCTTTCAGCCAGTATACATGATTGTCTACATAAATTAATGAAATGAATACAGAATACAATTAACATTTTTTCTTAATCTATCTTCATTTTCTAAGCAGCTCAGTTAAATAAAAAAAGAGGGGCTGTTTCTTTTTCATTGCTGTTAGTTTCACATGTGAAACAAAGACAGACCAACCTTAAGCCTTTTGATAAATATGATACCGTGGTAACTGCAGCATTCACTTTGTATCCCATTTCTCCAAGTTCCTGTCAGCCAGATGTCACTTGCAATGCAAACAACAGAAAAATATGAAATAATAATTTCATACATCATCTATGTAAGCACGAGCCAGTCAAACATTCAATACAAATTCAAACTGCTACTACACATAAAGCAAATATCATCCAAATAATATTTAGAATGATTGAAAGGCTTTTGATTTGGAAGTGTATTCTCTTAAGCTAAGTGGTCCCCAAGACCATGCAGAAAATTCAATTGTTTCATTTTAAAATGTTTTCTGCCCAAAATTATATCAAATCCTAATGTCTCAGTAGAAACACATGGGATTGGATTGCTGACTGGGCGCCCAATGTCAAAGAGGAATCTAATTTTCCAATGGCATTTCCTCATACTGTCTCACCAAAACGCAAAATTGATAAAATTTTAACGGATAATTTTCAGAGCAGGACATTAGCTATCATGCTGGGAAATAGTGCAGGAGAACACCATGTAGCATCAGAAAGGCAATGTATCAGAAAACAGTTTAAATAAATATTAATAAAGCACATGCCTTACATTTTCTATTTTCTCTTGCAACTAGAAACAGAATTCAGAAGGTAAGTTTTGCAGTAACAGGCACATCACTCTTCCCTTCTTTTCCAGAGCATTTTTTACAAGTGATGTCCTTAAAATATGTGTGTGATATATTACTTAAAAGGGCACAGTGTTCATCTTTTACTGGGGTGACACAGTCACACTAAACACAGTCCTCTTCTCATTGACATCAATTGTGAAAGTCATATTGACTTCAATGACTATATCGCTAACCACTCCATATAACAAAATGTTTTTGTTAAGTAACTCTACAGAAAAAATTGCAATGCTGGGATAAATGAAACATCACCCTTCTGGATCTCCTGATGGGGCAAGGTATTGCAAGCACTTAGCACCAAAAGCCATGACAAGATGAAAAGGGCTAAATCCTACTCCTGATGACAAATAAGTTATACTTAGGAAAAAGGTACTAATTAACTGTATTAGGTTATCACTCAGTAACAATGTAAAGTACAGGTATGGAAATGTGCTATTTAAAATGTGTTCTTCTCTGAATAATTTTCCTTTCAATTAAGCTAGGTCATTAATCATTTAAATCTGAGACTTGTTTAGAAAATACAAACGGACAGGTAAAAAAAAGTGAAATAAGATTTTACTAACCTTCGTAATTTATTTTGAATTCATAATGAAAGTGTAAAACAGCAGAATATATTTTGAACTAGATGGACTCAGCTTTCCAGCACCATTTCTTGTCATTTATTACTAGTTGGGTTTTGAAATCTGCATATGTATATATTCAGGGTCTTCAGGTAAGAGCATATGCTGACAGAGAAAGGAACAGTAGCACTTATGCTTATGAGGCTATATCTGCTTTCATCAAGAGTTAAGTCTTCAAAAACTTTCATAAATATCTAAGCCAAACTTGCAGAACTTAAAAGGAAGGACCACAACAAAAACGACCACAACAAAAGAAAATCACAGTGATTAAAATGGAGGTTGAATTTTCTGAGGGAGAAAAAGCCTGCCCATGCCACATGCCAAGTCTACCACAGGTTGGTATTTTTCTTTAACAGCAAACGGAAAAACATCTCTGAAGTCCTCAGATTGGCTGAAGACTTGGGCTTGTCATGTAGACAATGATATTTCCATAGCTACAGATTTCATTCAGAAATGCTCACTTTTCTTTCACTACTCAGAGGCCAGAGCCATCGTGAAGAGGAATAAATTAATATTTTGGTAGAACTGTTTGTAGAGCTGGTTCACTGCACCTCTCTTCCAGTCAGCCTTGGCAGGACACTTCTCCAGATCTAGCCAATAAAACGCTTTTGACACAATGCAGAAGTCATGCTGGAGCTTGCTAAGACATGGTTTCCCCAAGCCCCAGCTCTGAGCAGAGCACAACAAACCTGTAATTGCCCATCTCATGGGCCAATCAGTGAGTTATACCTTCCCCAATGCTTTTGACATTTTTGCCACACCAGTCTGCCAAACTGCCACATCTAGTCTATCCTCCACAGCAGTCACCTTTGCTCCTCCCCTTCAACTCAAAGGAGTTCCCCTTTCTAAAACAGGAGGGAAACAGAAAGCTAAAAAATTGGAAGGTGGTACTGGAAGCTTCTTTGATGTGTCTGAGTAGGAGAAACAAGACCTCCCTGGCTCTCTTGTTCATCTTTTCTGCTCCATCTTCTACAAGTGGAAGGCAGTCTCCATTCTCTCTGTTAATCAAAGGCAGCAGAAGAGAGTACTGCTTGCATTGCACAAACATTCCACTGGGAAGGATATCCAGTGCAGGAAAGAAAGGAGAGAACTGAAATTTCCAGAGAGGACTGAAATTCTCAGAGGGTTGGCAAGGTGTACTGTCTTGATCTGGCTATTCAGAGTAATGAAATCTAAACAGACTTTTATTAACAAATCTTTTCACACCTCCCCTGCTCTCAGCAGCTGAGCTCAGCACTGAAAGAGAAACTATAATGCAGTAACTTTGAGAAGCTTTCTGTGCCTCTCTCAAATGAAGCATACATTGGTTACCTAACTGTGCATGAGTACAGTACAGCACCAGCATCAGCTTCTGCCAAAACCCTATTACTGGAAGAAATTGCAAATTTGACAGATTTGCCATCCTAAAGTCATAATGGCCTAAGAATGAAGAGGAGAGTGAAACAAATAATTCCCTGACCAGATTTGCTCCACATCCTAGCTGATCTGTGCTGATAGTCTTCAGTAGTAGCTCAAGGGCTCAAAAAAACCTCTTTAATTATCAAATTGACTTATAAGTCGATTTCCAGTTTTACAAACACCACTGAACTTTTATTTTAACCAGAAAAAAAAAGTACACTGAAAACACACCACAGCTGCAGACATTTTTCTTTCTAATTTAGAGAAAAAACAAGTCTGAGATTTACAGTTTTACCTGTCTCTTTTTCTCCTCAAAAGCATTTCACTTCTCTCAGTGCCAGCTGAACCTCCCTTTTCTAGTTCTTTCCTTTTAAGACTTTGAAGTTCCTTAAAACTAAAAGTGGCCTAGGTGGGTAACTATCTGTTCAAGACTTTGTGGGATATATTCAGAGTAGCTAACACCAGGTGGGTAGATGCAGTTTGAATAACTGGTATATCTGTGCAACCTAATCCCATATTTTGACTACTCAAATGACATACCCCCTTGTATAACTTGCTGATGGTTACCTGTATCACGCACTCCATCAAATAAAATCTGAAATTATTACATTAAGTTTCTCACACAATGAAGAAGGAGCCCTGCATACAGAAATATACTGTGCTGGTTTCCACAAGCTGGACCTACTGATCAGCTACAGGGAGAAATTATATCATAAATAGCATTTCACAATATTTAAGCTTTAAAACATGCAGCTGGGCACAGGTTGGTTTTATTTGTCTGTATTCTCTTTGCTTAAAGGTTCTTTAGAGATACATTTGCATCTCCAAGACAAAGTACATGTTAATTACCTCATGTTTGTACTGTACTTTCAGGAAGGAAAGCTATATAAGTGCTAAGTGCTATTAGCATCATCCCCTTCTATTTTTCTCATTCAGCTTTTAAGTGAATATAGTGCTTGTAAAAGTTGTTGGATTGACAGCCCTGGAGACTGAAGTCTAAAGTGCAGCACACCCGCTGAGCCAAACAGAACTAAAATGTACAAAAGCTTCTCACCAAATTTTAAATACATGCTTCATTTAGCTATTGTTCTATGATGGCATGTAATACTACCACTGAAAGTTTTGCTGCTCCCATTTATTTGTTCTAAACATCAGTTCAGACTCTTCCTTTATTTCCTACTTTTAAAAAGCACTTCTTGCTGACGGGCAACACCCCAGAGACCGCTTCCCTGCCTTCAAAATCCCACGTTCCGATGGAATGCTGCTGAAGCGTAACTTCATGCTGCTGCAGTCAGGTACAATGGTGCGTCCTGGCATTCACTTTGCACATCACAGAAAAGTACATTAGCTAATCTCACACAGTTTTAGCTGTGATCACACTAAGTGCTTGTCTGCAGAAATGCTACTCTGTATTATAATCTGAGGCAAGGAGGCCTCTAATGGAAGATCTGCTCCTCTAGACAAGAATGCTAGTATTTTTTAGAAAATGAAGTCAATATTTAAATAACAATTCAATGATCCCTGAGAAATGGATCATCTTATTTTTATTTAAACACTAGATTTCCAGGAGTACATCTCTGACCACTGAAAGAGATCTGGATACTTTTAATTTACTTTTTTGAAATCCTTTATAGTATACCAAAAGACAAATCCTACCTTCTAAGATGCCTCTCTTCGCACAAGTACATTCAGATCACTTGTAAAGCTTTCTCTTGATTTCAGCTAGGGCCACTGCTCTCTCCAGGAGACTGCCATTCCTGTAAATAAATTCTCTAAATTACACAAATGCTTAGTGACTGTTAGTTTCACAGTCTCCTTTTATCCACTGTCTGCTTGCCTCCAGGTGGGACCGTTTGAGCTTTTAAGTGAAGGGACTGATCCTAGTTGAGTACAGTGAGCACATAAGATGCAGAACACCTGCAGTGTGTAGAGCTGATACTAACAGCTGCTGCTTCAGATGCTTCCAGAAGATTTCTTCACTCGTCTTGACAGGCTCCAAAAAGCAACTTTGGTGCCTGGGTCATCTTCAGTCCTGTGTAACTTCAAGACCTGGCACTTACAGAAAGTAATTCCTTTCCAATTCCAATTACTTTCCAGTTCGGGAAATTTCTCAGGGCTTCTTGTCAGGGCATGCTAGTCTTTTATGATTTCCAGCCTGCAATGCTGCTCCTTTCTATTTCATCTTGACTTGATGTCATTAGTCTTCTTCCACAGAAACCTGAGCATTCTTTTCCTAATTTATCTAGATGGTACCCTGACAGCAGCTTCTTTGATCAAGACTTTGCCATTTATGTCTCTTCTCCCGTTAATCATTCTCTGAAATGAGACTTGTAGTAAAAAACAATTAAATCAAGTCTGACTGCCTTCAAATTTCTTGGCTTTCTGGGATTCTGGGTGCTCACTTAGGCCAGGCCCTTTGGAGACACTGTGCTTTCTCTGGTATATTAAATAGGCCATTTGGGCTATTTTCTTTTACTAGAAGGTCAAAACAGGTTTTACCATTGGTGAAACTAAAGAAACATTTACAGGATGCAGCTATGACATCCAGATACTTCTTTGTTTGCTAGTTCTCCCAAAAAGAATTCACCATTTTCTATTAAAAAAAAATAATTAAATTTGGAGGCAAAGTGGCCAGACAATAATTTTTCTTGTCTTTGCTTCTTGAAAAACAAGAATTCCCTATTATGCAAAACATCTATGCTGAACTCCAGGTTCCCAGCTGTTCTCTTTCCTTCAAATATTGATTTTCAGTCAGTTAATATCTGCAGAGAAACAAAGTAAAAGACTAATGATTTGTTCAAAAGTGATATTTAAAAAAATCTTTTTAAAAATGTGGTCTACACTTTATGTTTATCTGTCTCATGTTTTGTGAGGTCTGATTCTGAAGGAAAATCTCCAGCTTGTACAATGCTTCAGGATCTCTTCTCAGCAAGATGTCCCATCTCCTACTGGTCAGACTTGTTCTCTCTTGCAAGTTGAATTCCAACTCCAAGGCATCTGTGGCGTGGTTCCTAAAAGTCTAAAGGGCCAGCCATGACCAACGTCCTCATTTCTCTGGCCAATGGAAGTGTGATTAAAAGTACAGCTTATCTGTGAGATGAAACTTCCATCAACCTGAGATGATAAAATAAACTGTCCCCGGGGAATAATAAATATCACAATATTTGGCACCTTCCTCATCACTGAGAAGCACATTTCCTTATGACTTTGCTGGCATAAGCATGGATATAAGTATGAGCCTAAACTTAAACAAACTTCTTCCAGTTTGACATAAAATAGGAAAAAAAGTGGCATGATTTTTGATGTGCAGTCACATTATTTGGTTCAAGGCCAGAAGGTGTTGAGGTTTTACAGTGCTCAATATACTTTAGGCATCTGTGTATGTCTGTGTATATAAAATAATTCTAATACACCATACAGATCTACATAGATACGGAACAAGGTCAAAAACAAACAAACAAACCAACATTAAGACTTTTTTGATATGTATGACAGACCAACATTTGTGCTTAAGCCAGAAATTATCATCTAGCTTTGTCAAACACCACTGGTTTTTACAAGAAATAGTCTGATAAAGTCAAGGCAAATCATCATCTGGTTTCCTCTAGTACAAATGGCTGCATATAATGCATGTTCTTGCTATTAAGTCTAAAGCATTAGAAGACTGAAATGTTCTGTATCTCATCTCAAATTTTCAAACAATCCAATATCCAGTCTATGTATAGATATATCCTTGCTGTTTAATCTCATAAAAATCAATCAATATTAATGTGCCTGCCTTAAACTTTTAAGGTCATTGTCTCCCTTCTGACATTTTTAACTACATCAACATCACATTATATCATTATAGACTCATGAAGCAATGTACTTTTACATTTTTGCAAGATAATGTCTCTTTTGTGTTTCAGTTTTTATCATAATATAAATCTTGAAATGTAATTTGCATATCTTTTGTTTAGCAAAGGAGACCCCCATTTAAGACTATGTAATTTCAATACATAGACGTAAAAGTGGATGACTTTTTAAAGGAAATGCACAAAAATATTCCAATTTATTCTTCAACTGAAGCGGCTGCTCCATCAGTAAATTAGTAAATTCCCTTAACAATACACTTGCTAACAATTATGGTCTGCCTTCCCTGGGCTCACTTGACAGTAGGGTTGCCGTCTGTTGAGAAGTCCATTCATGGATTTAAAGGGTTATTTCTAGGCTTTTACTTTAAACACTGAAAAATATCTCTTTGCTCTTCAGCCTTCCCTCTACTTGTCCTGTCTTTCCTGTCCTCTGTTGATCTCCCTTCCAGCACCAGTGTACTCCCAGCACTGAACTGTCCCTCTGCGCCAGCAGCCAAGCCCAGCAAAGGCTTTGAGGCACATTCCATTCCCAGGAAGGCTAGCCTGTTTGTAAAGCCCAAGGTGTGCAAGCAGAGAGGAGGGAGGACACTTACAGACAGGAACAGACAGAAATGAACAGGCTCAACCAAGAGATTCAAAAGAAGCCATGAAGGAAACAAAATCAAGACGATGAATGGGAAAGGGATGGTAGGAGCTCTGGCTCTGGATAGATGGATATTTCATGAATTCCTTCAATAAATAGGGAACCTCTAGGGAAATTCAACACCTGGCAATCTTAGTGGATAGTGGTGCTGCAAAGAAAGCATAATGTTCACCCCTCTGGTAAATTCAATCAATTAAACCCCCTTAAAAAAAAGGCCCTCTCAGGCTTTCTGCCCAGTAAATTCACAACAAAAAGCAGCTTTAATAAATGTTATAAATCTCACCTCTGAGCCAACAGGAAATTCAAATGTTTTGCATGTGCAAGAGCCAGGGAGCTGCTGAAACAAAAGGTAAATGTGGATATTAGAATAGATTATGCCCATACTCAGACTGGACAGCAGTAGATGCTGTCAGTCTTCAGACTCTATAAGGTTCAGAGATGACGGTTTTTTTAAAAGCACCCTTTCTAATGCTATCTTTGACCATTTATGTCTGTGTTACACCAGAAGTATCCTTTCTTTATAAGTGGACAAACTTGTGATGAGTTTACTGGTTCAATTAATTCAGTATTACTCCTTACTCATGTACAACCTTATTGGAAAGCAGTTTTGAGTTTCAATGTTTTAGACATAAACCTAAATAAAGAAATGGCAACAAATATCTGTGGTTTCTAAAATGAAAAGATCAAAGAAAAGAGACTGCAGAGAATTTTTGATCAACACCTTGACAAGGGGTGTTAGTTTTAATAAACAGTAAGACTTTTAGGCCATTATTAAGTATGAGATGCAGTCTCAGCTGTGTTTCTAATTTCCTTTCTTGCCTTTACTGCTGTTGTATAAAGCTCTGTAGTGACGAAAAACATTTATTGAAAAAATCTGAGCACAGCATTCAGGTTTACGTTACTTCACCTGCCAATGAGAAATATTTGCCTCTTTGCCCTCCATGACACCAAGAGCTGCAGGTACATTCTGTATATGGGACAAATCATTGAACAGAGATGCACTTCTAGAAGTGAATAAGAATTTCTTTATAGAGTCTGAAGACTGAATGATCATGGTACACAGTTCCTTTTGATTGTTGCTCTTTTAAAGCCATAGATAAACACAGCCAGATCTTTGTGCATATTTTTTAGAAGGGAATTTAAGTATTTGAAAACAATGCATATCTGGCAACATATCCTGTGACAAGGAGGTTTTATGAAAATTTTCTGGGGAGATGTTGTCTACCAAGCTATAAATACTTCACTTTTTGTCTATCACACACCATGGGCTTATGAAAGCACAGAAGACCATAAAAATAGGATGAAGAAATGGGGAAGGAGAGACACAAGGTTGGATGGAAATAAGCCATATTTGCTGCTTGAATTTTTCATAGGAGTCAGTTCATTCTTCCACTCTTAGTTTTTGGGGCAGGTGGCCAGAGAGGGTTATTATGAGAGAAGTCTCTTCCGAAATCTCTTCATCACCCTCAAAAAAAGCTGGGAATTAATTACTTTATTACAAGAGGGACACAAGAAACAAGTGTCTCTGTTATAATGACTCCATCTCTGGCTTTCCACCCATAGTAATTTTCCTTAGGAGATTATCAAGATTATTAGTAATTATTACTAGTAAGCCATTACTATGAATAATAGTAATTACAATATAATTTAAGGACCCTAGTCATAACCACTGTGGAAGACTTAAAAGCATAGTGAAGGCCAAGGCTTTGCATATGCCTGAAAATGAAGAAACACAGAGTTACACTCCAGAGAGCACAACACTCAAAGCCCTTCAGCCCTAAATGGCCAATGGCAGCATCAAACCCAGCACTTGTCTACAGACAAATGACTGACAATTATTAACAACCTTTTATTACTTTTAAAAGAAAACAAGATGAAAACAGGAGGATTGGTGGAGCCACATAATCCCATCTCTAGCCCCAAAATGTTCTGGTTGTGTGACATTTCTGTTTACAATAAACACTGTTTTAAAGAGCAGCACAGATCCAGACACCAAGTGGATCAAGGACACATAGAGAACATTCAGCCATTATGGATATTCTGTAGAAGGGCAACAAGTTTTTGTCCAATCCAGTTTGCTTGTTCTGTGTCCCTTATTCGACAGAATTCTAGTTTTTCCTTTAACAGAGAGCAAAGCCCTGCCTGCTATGAGTTAATGTCTAACATATGCTCAGCGTGGACACACCCTAATTTTCCCACTTTTTATGTTTCTTTTTATGGTTTTCTCTCAGGAACACATGCCCTCCCTTCTCCTTTTGCATCAGTTCTAAATCCTTGTCTATCTTGCTTTCCATCTTCAGAGTCATGACAGAACTCTTCTAAAAGTACTCTGCTGACAATTTCTGATCTGGTTTTCCACTAAGATAAGCAGAACTGCATTTATAACCTTTTAACTTCACATATAACTTCATAACTTTAGTTTACAACTATATAAAATTTTGTAAGGTTTTATTTTTAAAGGATGGTGTTATCTTAACATAAGCTATGAAGTCACTTGATATATATATATATATACACTATGTGAGCATATATACATATTAAATATGTATATCATTACACATGGACATATGCTTCTGAAAAACATGACGAGAGTACTTTTCATGCTATAAAAAATGGTATTTGCAACTGAAGTCCAGAATATATTGCAAAGGGTATTAAAATGTGTATAGTTCTATTTAAAAGAAAAACATTTTTCAATGTAACATGCTGCAGCTGCGTTTGTTAAGATTTTCTGACCATGGGGGTCACTGTAAGAAACACAGCACTACCTTGACAAAGGTGACCAGAAGCACTCTGCCCAGAAGTGCTCCTCCCCCTGCATTAGAGGAGGAATTGTAGGTCAGATGCTCACAGGCACATCCATCAAAGCAAAAAAAAAAGTTTTGTTATACTATATTGAAGAACCTAAAATCACTTCAAAACTCTTTACTACTTTGGCATTATATCTACTTAATTTCTGGTTCAGTCCACATGCAGCTGAATTTTAATACACAAACAATGGCTCTTGGTTGTCAAGCCCCACACACCAGTTTACATGAATTTAACAACACTACAGGGCTTCAAAAGATAAGCATTCAGGGCTGGAGACATGTGACAACTGTGTCAAAGCTTGCACAACGCACAGAGCACTAGCCAGTTAGGCCAGTTCTGTTATCTTTTCCAATGCCTCATTCTTAAAAATTAGCTAGGCCTGATAAGCCATATCTATTTGCATAGAAAGCTATCCTGTTTAAGTCTTTCATGTTGCCTAGGTTAGGCAAGTTCTAAATTTACACCATAAACAAGGTACTTACTAAGGAGGGGAAAATGAACATCATGGGAAGCCCTATTCATTTCACCTACGAAATTTTGGAGTTTGGTTTAGAGCTTTAGAGTTTTTAAATATATTTTCATGCAAAATTTTTGCTTGTTAGCTCATTTTTTTCCCAAATTCAGCTAAGATCTGCTTTGGATAGGAATTCCTGTATGACAGTATTTTTAAAGATTTCAATTTTGATTCATGGAATTTATCAAGCTATTATACACCCCCATTCCCGTATGAAATTCAAGCAGTGTGACTGCTTGAATTCACAAATTTCAAGCAGTGTGTTCCCCAAAAGAAGAAAGGAAGTGCAGAAATATAGTTGTTGAGATTAAGCCTCAAATTTGCTTTAACGTTTGCTCATTTTTAAGAACTGATGCACTCAGTGCCCTAGTTCTACACCAGCCCTGAAACAGACATAAGAACACATTCTTTACTTTGTTGCTGCATGAAACCCTTTCTACATTAAACATTTTTGTTTGGTCCTTAAGCAATAAGTTAGGCAGAGGCAGTGTGACAGACAAGTTGCTATTTCAGATTTGAAACAGCACCTGGAGGGCCAAGACCTTTCCCACTTTAATAGCAGACAGAGAATCATGGCAGTGATCAGGGTCATACGGTGGGTGAGGAAGTCACTGATACTGAAGGATCAGATGTCACTGTGACAGCTGTAATAACCAGGGCTTACTTCCTTCAGCTAAAAAATATCCACAGAATATGGTGAATACACTGCTGCAATATGTACCTCTTCTACCTTTGTGTCATGCTATAAACATTTAACTCCTGAAGGCTCACAGTGCCAGAACAGAGCAACTAACCCTCACAAGACATTATAAAGGAGATATGACAGAAGAAGAGGGGTTTTTTAATCTCGAAAATTCAGCAGAAAAGTTATTATTTGCCTGTTATTGACAATTCATTCCTCTGAGATAAAAGAACTTGGTTACTAGAGGATCCAAAGGAGACAGCTGGCAGTGATGAACAAAGTAGCATTCAATTGCAGCAAGTGAACATCATAAAACAGGCACCGCTGGATTAAAAAGTAACCTTAAACTGTTTAGTATACACAAAGGCAGCCTAGTCAAAACACTTCAACAATGATTTAAAATCTCAAGTTAGAGGCCAGTTTCAACCTTCAGGGAAGTCTTCTCTATTCATAAGGAGCTTAACTAATCAGAACTTTTCATTACTTATCAGAACTGGATGCAGTGTGTCACAGCATGATAACTGAGCTCTGGAAATGTAACAAAAGATGTCTTTTTACAAAAATAATGGTGAGACTAAACCCCAAATGTTAATCTTTGAACTTGGTGGGAGAATAACATCCTGTTACTCATTAAGTGCTTCCATTAGCATGCAGGGAGTCCTAGGCAGGCAGCTCCTGTTTGTGTTACTATGATGTGGAGGGCAGCATGTGTACGAGGAAAGGAGCAGATTTCTGAAACCTGGTGCCAGGATGCTACACAAAGTGCACACCAGGAAACAGCACAGGCAGTATCAGACACACTGCATTTCTGCACACAGCTAGCTATGGGAAATGGGAAGTATACCTGAAAAATAACATTACTTTCAGTTTGCCTAATTGCTCCGTATTGACAGCCTAGTGTTTAAGAAAACATGCAGTATTTATTTTCTAACATGATAAAAACTCTAGCTTTAAGAAAGCTTCAGAGTTAGAGTTAAATGGAGCCCAAAAAGGACCAGATTTCTATCTGTGTTTTCTTCAGTGTAGTTCCAGATGCATTAAGACCTCAGCAGAGACCTGCAAATATTATGTACGGCTTTCTTTTATCTTCTGGAAAAAAGGGGGGGAAAACAGTATGAAAGAATGAGGCAGTGCCAAACACTACAAGAAAGGCTTAATAAATAGAGCCCAGGGTCACAATGTTGCTCTTATTTGCCCTGAAATATATCACTGAAGTTCTGTATATTCATATTTGTTTACATTATAAATGTACTAAATGAGCTAATTATAGTGATCATAATTTACAATTAAAAACAAACAGTTAGAAATTTCAAAGGCTTTCAATATCTTTTCTTTAATCATTCACCCAGGCTCAAAATATGCATTTTTTAGATTAAAGCATTAAAGTTGCTAATTATATTCTCAGAACTAACAATTATTTCTTTACCCTTTTACTACCTTCTTCTGGCAACAAAAAAATGTCAGCACTGATTTAATTTTTTGTTATTACCGGATTAAAAGAAGTTTCTAAAATGCAATTAAATGTGCCCTATAGCTATAGTAACTTTTCTATCAGCATCCAAAGCCTCTTCACTAAAACAACAGCATAAAAAAATTATTCAGACTTTCTAGACATACTTTTTTCTCCTTTTATAACACATTCCTTTGGTGATTATCTCCAATGACAACTCAACCATCTTAATGAGACTCTGTGCAAATCTAGATCTTGGTAAAAGGGAAAAATGAAAATTAAAAAGGTTGTTAAGAGTGCAAAATCCTGCACATGTCAAGCACTGGTTCTTCACCTTTGGAAGCTCGGTTGAAGTTCACCCTGAGGCCCTAAGTGAAAAGTTCAATAGCCTCAACTATTTTCCTACCTGATATATCACAAAATCAGTTACTTTATGATGGCACATTTGGTAACCTATGCTCAGAGAGAATCAAGTTTTTTCCCATTGGGAATTCACCAATTACCTTCTCAGTAAATTATTCTCAGATAAAACAGAACTTCTGTGCTATCAGCAGGAGTTTCTCCTTTTACTGCCTCTCTTGTTTAGTAGTCAGGCTGGTTTGGAACAGTGATGCTGTGCTCAGCCCATGCACCATTAGCTGCTGTGTGATCACAGTGATCCATGGTGACAGGACACCAAAACATGATTCAGTGCCCACATTTGTACTGGTTTGGAAGAGAAGAATAGTCACTGCAACCAAAGAAAAATTGTAGCAAGGAATATAATTGAAATTCTACAGTTCCTCAAGGATGTGGCTTCCTGGAAGAACCTGGAATGGTAAGGCCCTGCCTTTAAAGTTTCACAGTTGTGAACATGATTTTCTAACTGCTATCAACAGCATCCTTGGCCAAGGCTTCAAGAGCACACTGATCTACCTCATTAGTAGCTCTCCCAAATTTACATTTGGTGTTACTTTTATAACAGCTTGTTGCTGGAGTGGATATATTTACATTAATTACTTAATATTGTTTCCAATTTAAAGACATAGTTTTCACGTAAGTGAATGCCAGTCTAAATAATAAATACACTGAGAGGAATATGCATTCTGTATGCTGCTTCTTAAGTCAAGCTCCAGTCATTGCAAAGGACCATTCCAGCCCCTCCAGTGGTCTGTCCAAACTAAGCTCATTTAGTTTAGTCTAATTCTCGGCAGACAGAATTTTGCTTCATAAAACCACCAGCAACAAAATTAATGCTAACCAGCATCCTCTGTCAGAGTTGGCTGATGGCACACACATTCATTGTCTCTGAAAGGGATTATTCAGTCCAAGCATCAACTAAGTCAGCAGTGATACTGTCCCCATTGTAGTAATTTTGTGGAATCTATTCTGCTTTAAACAGACATCTTCCAGATTAAAATATTGAAAGAAAGAGAGACAGAGAGTTGACAATCTAACAGAATTTTGATCTTATTCTCCCTAGAGTAGAAATGTGGGGAATGAAGACTGTCCATTGACTGGATCAAGTCAGTAAATGTTGGGAAGGAATCATAGAATCATCACATGGTTTGGGTTGGAAGACATCTTAAAGATCGTGTAGTTAGTTCCAACCTCCTGCCATGGCCAGGGACACCTTTCACTAGACCAGGTTACCCAGAGACCCATCCAACCTGGCCTTCAACACTGCCAGGGATGGGGCTTCCACAGCTTCCCTGGGCAACTGGAGGGAATATGCGAGATCCTTACCCACTGAGGGTAATAGGGATGCCACTTGTATTGTAGGCAAATTGTCCAGCCATGTCCTACTGAACAAATCCTACTGACACCATGTGTAGGTTCAAGGCAACATTCAAAATTACTATTATTCTCCATATTCACTGGAATTACTCAATTCAGGCTGAATCTGGACACTTAAACTGTATCATACAGGTACACTTTCTGAATAAAGAATTAATAAACTAAGAGATTTTCAAACTGCACATGCAAAACATTCCTGTATGGTACACTATTCTGTTGTTACAATCTTCAGAAGATAATATCCACCTAGTCCAACAGCTGACAAAAAACAATTAAATCAATCATGTCACAAAAATGCTAAGATAACCAGATGAGCAACTAGTAAGGAAATTTTAGTAAGGAAATTTTAGTAAGGATTTTCCCAGGTGTCCTGTCTACATTGGATATCAGGCTTTATCTAGAGTTAAGGAAGCAAGAATCCATTACAGAGAAAGTCCATGGCATAATTAGAAAACAATCAACACTTTTTCTAATGCTGATTTCTTCTTCACTTTAAACTGCTTCATTGACTTTAATTAAACTTGCCCTGGGTTATGAAGCTAGCAAGCTACAAAAACATTTGAAAATTAAATAAAATAAAAGCACCTTTCTTGTCTGAAGGGTTTTTGCTTAGCTGTACTACACTTCTGACTTAGAGGATTTTCGAATTATTAGAAATGCTGTATGTGACACTGCAGGACTGTTGGTTTAGCTCTTGAATTAAGATGACCTCCCACTCCACAGTAAGAATCACAACATTGAATTGTTGAGATTATCTTCAATGCTCTTCATCACAGAACTACTCTGCTGGTTTCTGAGAAGTGGTGTGATGCTGTCACCACTTACATCAGCCCTCCTCCCAGTTTTGTCTAAGGCCAAAGGAAAGGAATGTTGCATATTTTGAATACAGGCAATTTCATGCCAATACCTCAGGCCAAGGTTAAAAGTACATGACACAGACTTAGGAGGAATAAAGAGATGGCCTGGGTCCTGCCCCAGCTCATGGGAATATGACCAAAATTCCCAAGAATGAGAGTGAATGTAATAACTTATAAAGCACTGAGAAAAAAGAAGGCGGGAACAACCATATCAAATATACTCCAGCTGGGAGTAATATAGGATCAATAGATGTGACCCTCACTTTATTAGAAATCTAAATAAAATAAATTCTGGTCAAAGATGGGCCTGGTAAAGAATTAGGGAACCTCAGGTCTGAATTAATTTTACAATTTAGTCTGTCTCCATTTTGAGTTGCTCTCTTTTTATCCTCTGAAGAACTTCCTAGAGACAATTGAGAAGGGTTCAATACCTGTACTTTTTAGCTCTAGAAAAACCAAAAATATATTTTGGAAAAATTCCAAGTTTTGCTATAAAAGCAGTAATTACTTGCAACTGCATGCATGTCTTGGTGTAGAGTATTGTAGTTTAAGCTGAGGTTCAAAAGATTTTAATTCAACTTTTGAGCAGCTTTTCTATTTCTTTTTTTTTTTTCCCCACACATCCACAGATGTCTGAAAAAACAGAATTTTTATGCATAAGAATGCTACTATCCTCTACTACTCTTAAGATGTTACCTAGATATCCTCCCTAAAGTCCAAGGAAAGGTCTTCACAGAAGTCAGTGGTATCAGGAACAACCATATATATCTGCAAATTTAGCATATATAAGTTGTCTACAACAGAATACCTTAAAAATACATTAATTGCAATTTTTTATATCTTGAATATGCACATAGCATTGATGAAATGGGAAGAGTTTTCCAAACTGGCAAAGACAGGCAGTACAAGCAATCTATAATAAGATACAACTCTACTTATGTCCACTCAAGCTGTTTAATACCACAACAGAATTACCCCATGGTTTATGGACATTTTCTTTCACCAGAGTCTTTGAGAACTTTCCATTAACTTCAATAGATGCCAAAACAGGCCCAAGAGCAGGAAATGAAGAAATATACTGCACCCAAATGAAATCATTGTGGGAATTCAGGTAGGCAGAATGTAATTATTCACACTTGAATCTGGATAGAGCAGTAGGTTTATATCCCCATTCTGGCAAATATATGAGATATATAATAATCAAGAGGAGCAGAGCTGCTGGCTTTCCTCTCGGTCAAAAGAAAAGAATAAAGGAGGAGAATGATCTGTTCACTTGATGCTGAGTAAAAGGAGTGACATTTATTGCATCATCTGCAAGACTTGCCAAGAAACAAAATGCATTAAGTAAATAACCACATTTGAAAAACTAGAAATTTTGTTCTCTGCTGGTGCAAATTGAAATGTATGGTTTTCTTTCTTTTGTGTTCGGTCTAGGGAAAAATCTTTAGAAATTAGTGTCTTTGCAAAATACTGATACTTATTATTTCTAGATTCATTGATAGGTGAGGACACCAAGAAGCACTGAGAAAAATGATGGATTCTCTTGCAAATGTACTGGATTGTAAAATAACAAAAAGTTCCAAATCTTGTAATAGAACTGCATTACATTCTAGCACTGTGGATCCATTTCTGAGGTGGAACATGACAGCTTTTTAACTTTCTACAACAATATGAGACAGAAGAATACTACATTCAGTTGATACCGCAGGGTGATTTATGGAGGCAGAATGTAATAATATAAATTGAGTTTCAGAAAGACACTGTGACTAATCTTACAAAAAATGCTACAGGATGTTTAATAATCCTGGTGGGTCAGAAGCTGTTCCTCAAAAAATTCTCTTAAGACTGATTGTTATTAAAGTATGTACTGCATTTGGTTCATTTTTCATTTAACTATGTAGTCTAAAACTGCTGTCAAGTGCAAATATTTGAGTTGTAATTGGATACCCATACAAATGGAATAGAGCCACCAAACCTCAATGAAAATTACAATCATAGAATACTTAAGGTAGTAAATGCCCTTTGAAAAGCCATAAGACAAGCATCTGTCCCCATCTTTTGAGGTCTCCCTAGCAGTTCTCATGGGTGTTTATTGTCCCATTAATCAAAGGAGCAGGAATGAGGCAGCACAGTACAACTCCTTCTTGCATTCACTGTGTAACCCTTCTCCATAGCCTCCCTTCAGCATTTAAGGCTGTGCTAATTACGGTGCTTATGAGTGGCAATTCTAAGACTGAAGTGAGCGGAGAGAATGGGAAACCATAACATATATAGTTGCAGGGCTTGATTCAAATGCCTTAGAAATTAGCTGAAGTCCATGTTTTACCTCCAAGGCCTCAGTGCCAGTCCTAGTGGAGAAACAGAGCTGTTTTCACAGTACATCTTTCCTTGCCTGAAGAGAGGCTGTGACTGCAAGAACTTGGAGCTCTGGTTTGAGCCAGCATAGTTACTCAAGGAGATGAGGAAGAAACAGATGCCATTCCATGGGCCTGACATACACCAATGCTACAATCCCAGCACTCCTGCCAAGGCTCCAGGGGACCGCAGTGTGGTGGCCCCGTGGCTGGCAGGGCCAGGCCTGGCAACCAGGGAATTGCGGGCACCTACTGAGACACAGGGCTGGGCCCGGAAGGCAGGGCTGGGGCTGGGCAGGCAAGGCTGGGCTGGGCTGGGGCTGGGCCCAGAGCTGGGCCTGGGCAGGGCAGGGGCCAGGCCCGGCAGGCAGGGCTGGGGCTGGGCTCAGAGCTGGGGCTGCCAGGGGCTGTCCAAGGCCAGGGAGCCCTGAAGCCGCTGAGGCCTGCTGATGCCATCAGGACCTCGACTCAAAATAAAAGTACCTGAAACAAATCTTACACTAGTTTTGTTTCAGAGGGCTTCCTGTCTTTCCACTGTGTATTTTCTCCTGCATTTTCCCTATGATTTAAAATCTACTTAGCCTTAGCTTTCGGCACTGCATGCAGCTCTTTTCAGTTCACCCTTGTTAATGAGAACAAATGAAAAAGTACATTTGTGCATTTTCAGAGGCTATCCAAATGGGCTGAGATCCACTTACATGGCATCCTTTCCTTGGCTACACAAAAACCCAATATTTTTGTAACTCTGGAAAATTTGCTCCACCTAAAAGTTTGGCTAACACTAGCATTTTCATCCCAGATTTTGGGCTTCCTACAATGCCATAAAGTTTTTGTTAACCAGCCCACAAGTTCCTTAAAGAACGTTTCTCAGACAGTACGTAGCAAGATGTTTAATGTGTGCAGTATGTCAGGTTTGGTCCCAATATCTCTCTTACGGCTCTCAGCTTTTTTCATCACACAATACACTATGTGGCAGAGACCACCCAGCAATTTTTTTTTTTCACTGTATTTCACATTACCTCTTTGTTAAGTTTAGTTGTAGACTTCAGCTCCATAAGGTAAAATATTCCTAGATACTTAATAGCCTGTGGTTTTCAATCTATATTTAAACCCTGCCTTATCCACTGATCGTACAATATGTTCAGGGACATAAACTCCAACTTACCTCAGTTGATTTGGCATTCAGACACACTTGCAAAATTCTCAGCTAGCATCTATAGATTTTTTTATGTTCTAGGAGCTGAAATAAAAATACCATTTATACTGTAAGATACTTATTAAAGATGAATGAACAATGCATAGCAAATAACTTAGAAAATTAATGTTTACTAAATATCCATAAGCAGATCTCTTATAATGATTTGATTTCTTTGAATTTATTCAACATTCTCCAATTCTTACAATTTTTATTCATTACTTTTCAACTTATATATTTCAAATGTTCAATAGTCATTAGCCAATCTGTATAATGTAGTTCTGATGAATGTGTGTGAGTTGTGATTTTTAAAGTTTTTGTTAGCAAAAGTTGAGTATATAACTCTGGTGACATTAATATTTGTCTTGGCTTTGACAAACATCTGTGCAGTGACTTCTGACATAGTTACAGCCACACTTCCATCTACCAATGCAGCATGGCATCATCAGCGCAGTGCTGTCCCTGACTAATTACCACCATCAAGATGGAGGATGTATAAACTCAAGTGTAGCATCAGGATGGCTCTCTTGCTTTCAGAATCCATGCTAGAAACCTCTTGTGATCAGCCCCACTTCCTGAACATGTATTATCCCTTCTGGAGTTAGCTTGATATTATTTGTGTTGTACTCCTACATCCAGCACTGTGGTAAGGGTCCCATGTTTTCTGGCTACCAGTGTCACCTTCCAAGTCAGCTCTTTTAGAGCTTTTCTCCTTCATAGACTTAAAGAAAGAAAGTCAATATGAACATGAACTTTCTTACTCTTTTGGGACAAAATTTAAATACACATCACTCACAAGACTGGGGACAGTATTATACAAAAGTTATCTATATCTGTGAAACAGTTTTCTTAGAATTATCCTTCTTGTGTTAGAGGGGTCATTAAGTAATATGACCACAAATAGGTTTGGTACTCAATTAAATTAATTTATTATGCACATATAATCATAATTTATTATGCACAGAGCTACCAGTACTAACAGAGATGAAAAAGAACCAGAAGAGGGTTGTTAGTTCATTGTTAATGCACTTAAGCATCAACAGGTGTGGTCAGCTTGAAAGAGGCAGGTATTACCAATGTACTGGTGCTGTCATAGAAGAAGGATGTTCTGCATAAGCCTTAAATGTAGACTTAAAATTGACAAGCTGTTGAAATCCTCTATCAGCCACCACCTTACAAGTATTCTACATCTGCAATAAGGCCGGAAGTGCGCCAGAAAAAAAGCCTAGTACTTAAATATGTGGGTACTAAAACACTTGAACTTAACTCTGACTTCTGCACATTTAGGTTTTTATGTTCCATAAAGATGTCATTTTCAAGGCAGGTGTCAAACCCTATTTCTGTCCCCTGTAGTTACTGACTTGAAGACACTCATTTGGAGTTTCAACTAAACACAGCACCATCAGATAGCTGTCCAGATAAACTACTTTATTTGGATCTCCAGGATACAGTTCTTTCTTTTAAATCTTCAGGATACTGAAGATTTAAAATCATCAAAAGTACTAAGAATCAAAGTTCTTAATTTTGGGACTATATAAGTTAATGAGAAAAAAACACAATGTGAGTACTTAAACAGAATAGAAAACCATATTGAAAATGGGCAATCTAAACAAAAAGTCTGGAACAGTATGGTATTTTTTTACTACAATATTTAATCCAATTAGTTTCTAGTTGATGTTACATATGAAATCTAAAAAAATCTTCACTTTTCTTTATGTTTTTCTGAATACACTTCATTGCTTTTGAAAGCAAAGGATTAATAACACTTGGAATGGGAAAGCCATGTAGATTGGCACAGACTAAATCTTCCCTCAGCACAAAGCTGGTTTACTATATAGGGCTACTTTATTATACTGGCTTGAGTCCTGAGCTACGAAAACCATTCTTTGCCAGTTCTCAAAAGTCACAGATAGAAAAGATTTGTAAGATTTCTTAATTCCAGAACGCTGGGATCAACATCAATTCAGCCCATGTAGTAGTTACCATAGTTTTTCCAGTACACTGTGTATTCTGCACTGAGTAATAAGCCCATCTAAGGATGAGAACTTACTTTAGTTCTTAAATATCCGTTCCTCTACTTAAATAGATTGCTCCTAGAAAAATTAATTTTCTTCGTATTTTCAAAAATCTGCTCACATCATTTCTCCTAAATACATATTCTTTTAACAGTCCTGCACACTGATGGACAGTTATAGTGAACTGTCCCAAACAAAGAGGTAGTTTCATAAAACAAATCACACAGATTTACATATCTGACCTTTTCTAAATTCCAAATAAATTCTGCAAAGGAGAAGAGATAGTGCACTAACTCAATTTGCCCATGAGATAGAAAGATCAGAATGGATCTCTCCAGAGAAAGCAGTATGCTAAAGCCAAAGTACAAAATGTGAAATTCATTCTAGTGCAGAATGCCATGTAGTTTTGTCATGGTCAAATCCCACACAGCTCCTGGTTTAGGGCTATGTCATTTCACTGGATACTGGCTTGTTCTTTACATGACATACATTTCACTCAGAATATCTATAAAAAAAAGAATGGCCCCCTCTGGAGATACACAATATGCCAACAAAATAATTTCCTGGGCTATTATGCAGGCTGGAACACTTTTCCATAAAGCAGAACCATTATGTTGGGTTTTATTTTCTTTGAATTCTGCCACTACTTTGTAGCGCCTCACAGCTACTCTCCCAGTCAGATCTGCTGAGTGGCAAATGCTTCTTTAAATCCCCTTGCTGGTGATCACGTTCTAACAAGGGCACCACCATTTTCTGTTTTGAAATAAATCACTCCACTTTACACAATAAAATTAGTAAAAATGTCTAGTATAAAAACATCCCATTAAAATCTACTGAGCAAAATACTTCTATAAAGAAGGAGATTTGAGTTTTTGAAGAAAGCAACTAGAGCTGTGCAATGAGTCGATTTCACAGAAAATTTCAGAATTTGGTGTTATTTGTCTTTGGAATAAAAATCCCCAAATATATTAAGATCTATCATGCAGCAAATTCTGAAAGAATTTCCAGTTTGCAAAACCAAAAAAGTTTCATTTTATAATTTCCAAACGTCTTTACAATGTGTGAAGAACTCTCAAACTCCTCATGTGCTGGTACTGACATGACTTCAGATCCCTGACTACTCATTACATACTTGGGCCAGAATGCAGCTAAGCTCCTGCACACCTTGGGAATTCCAAATGAACATCAGTGCTTTCAAGCCAGCCTGAGTGGTCTCTATACTTGACTCTCTGTTGTCGTGGAAGAGCAAGGACACAGAAATTCTCGTGGCCCAGCAGGTTCCACCAGACTGCCAGAGAGTCAGGAGTGGAGAGGAAAGCAAGCTGCTTTGGTTGGTCATGGAAATTGAATAAACTTTGCCAATTTTTTTTTCATGCTTTGCATTTCAGAGTTGTCTTTTTAATCCTCTTTTCTTACCTGCACAAAAGGCAACGTCTAGGTGATGGTCATATAAAGAAAAAAGCACCAAAGTGCAGTGAGATCAGATTTGCTTTTAAAAAACTATTTTTTTTTCTTGAATGTGGAAATACATAGGTGGACTGAAACTTATTGGGAACAGAAAGCTTGACTTCTTATTTGCCTAACATTCTGGTATGAAGCAGTTAAAATAATAATGCACAAAAGAATGACTTTGCAGATCTTGCATTTGCAGCAGCAAATCTGGGCCATGCCAGAAAGCACTAGAGTAACCTGGACTGTGTGCTTCGGACTAGTAATGTGCCACGCATGACACAAAATCCTACACCTCTCGTGAGGGAGTTATTTTGTCAGTGAAGCTTCTCTAACCAAAGAAGACCTGTGTCAAAACATTCTTAAACCTATATGTGATTTTTAAAGCTCAATCCTCCCCAATGCAGACACCAGACCCAGCACTGCAGTGCAGAAGTGTATTATGTGTGTAAGAATGTACGTTAGGAAATTACACCCAGTCTGGCTGCCATACCGATATCAATGCAGCAAAAAGTGTATGGTAGAACAGAAGGTTTTGTGCTAGAGAACAGATAAGTGACATGGATTGAAATTATGGTAAATTTAAATTGATGGCCTAATTAGTATTATCTCTTTTTGTATTCTCTGTAAGAAATATTATCCAGGAGGAACTCATTTTGCATTAATGTTGATATAAAGTGTAATTCTGTAGCATTTTCATTGTAATCTGGCATTAATTAATGCATCATTATTCCAAAGTGTTAATTAAATTATTACAGAAAGGGACATCTGACCCAGTTCAGAAAGAAAAAAAAATAAGTACAATGCATGAGAATTAAACTTTCAGAGGTCTGAAATACTGTGAGTTCCCACAACACTAGGTTTGTGTAGCAGCACAAAAACAAGATAAAATATAGACATGATATATGACTCATAAACCACAGTATGACATCAACATTTGCTCATTCACAATGGAGTCTGATGACAGCATCAGAGCCTCAAAGACAGGCAGACATCAGAAATCTGAAATTACCCATTTCTAATAGGGTAAATTAAATAAACTGTACACTGAGTATCATGAATTACTCTCAGGGAATTCAGGGAATTGAACAGGGTTACAAAAACAATCACAACTTCTGCAGGCTCTATTACATCCCCTGCTGTTGGGCAGGAATACCACTGCTATATAGGCACTGGGAGTGCCAGGGCAGTTAATTGGGATGAATTGCAAACAATCCTGCACTCTTCAGTGTTGATTGTCTTGACCTTCTGCCTGCAGTCCTAAGGGGCTTCAGTGAAATCTCAAATCAGCGTTTCAGTTGTTCTTGTTTCTATCAGCTGGGTGGTAGCTGCTTTCATATATAGGCAGGAGAAAACCCAATCCTCTACCAAAGGATGTACAGTCAGATCTGATGCCCAGGGAAAGCTGCACAAGTCTAATCCTGACTTAGAGAATTGTCATTTAATCATGCGCCTGAGAATTGCACAAGCAGACCTCTCAGGGAATGCCACTGCAGCAAGTGGGACTCTGCAAGGGGCCACACAAGCTCTGTGGAATTGGGGTCTTGTTTTCTTCAAGAAAACATTAGTCTAGAGCATGAAGCACATCTTATGTGATGTGACCTACCTGCCAGCTATACACCAGAGTTGCACAAGATACTTCCAGGATGTGACTTCCATGAGATTCAATGTCTACACTATCCAACAACTCTGTTTCAACAATTGTCACCTTTTTTTTTTTTTTTGTTATATTTGGGCTTGCATTGAAAGATCTTTAAAATGTGAAAGTTAAATGAGGCTCTTATAAAGAAGTGGTTTGGGTGCAGTATATTAAAGGGAAACTTCAAAGGAGCTCAAGATACCTTTCAAGCTAAGGTACAAAAATTTAAACAAGAACAAAAGCTTCTCTTGTATTTTGAAGCATTAATTGTTCCACTTCTGTTGATGTAAAGTGAAAGGAGAAGCTTTTAGTTAAAAGTACGTAGTATCAACCAACATGGAATGTTCCAAAGTCTCATGGAATAATTTTAGCTTTGATATAATGGCACAGGTGGATCTCAAATTATAATGCCTTCTGTAGCATATGCAATAATTTTTGTTAGCTGAATCCATTAGACAAACATTAGTGCTTGAAGAGATAATTGGCATAAATAAGAGTTTCATCTTTTATATTTATAAGATATTTCATATTTATAAGGTATTTCATAACTTTGTGAGTGGTGTTTGTCACATAACTTTGTGAGTGTTTGATATTTCATAGCTTTGTGAATTAAGTTTCCTATATCATTACAGCCTGGTTTTCAAAGGATAACATATACAACATTGAGCTGTTTGTTCTTTCACCAATCTGTAAGTTCCCCTTCTTTAAGGAAGGGGCAAAACTGGAAGGACATAAAGTCTGACATAAGTGTAATGAAAACTGGCAACTGCGTAGTAAAGAGAAAAACTGGTGCTTCCATGGAAGAAAGGTTTCAACTGAGAATTTAAAACTTCTGTGGATTATCCCTGGCGGCCAGTCTGTGAGGAGTTCAGTGCCAACCACAACACGTTAGCTTGCCTACTTGCAATTAGTCAAGGTTACTGTGGAGGGATTTATGAGACATATGAAGTAAATACAAGTCTCACGTGAGAGCACATCATGGAATGCACTCAGAGAACAGTGAGCTGGTTTTGTGCAGAGGTAAAGGTAATTTGGATACAACATGCAAAAAACATCACATGCATTGGTGCTGCTGTTCATGAAGAACCCATTGTGGTACAATTTGAGCACACCTGTTGATCAGCTCGGTAGAAAAAAATACATTATATACATTGAGATGCCTGATTTTCTGCATTATCAATAAAATATATTCACCAATAATTTTAATCTAAAATGCATTTAACTCTGATTCATATGACTGTGACAATAAAAAAAAATTATTTTTCTTTTCAGTTTTGCTTTGCATCATGACAAGAGTATTCTTACTTTAAGCAATATTTAGGCCAGTGGAGACAAGAACAATTAATATACAGGTTTTCTTAATGGCAGATGCTGGTTACTCTCACTAGGAAAAACACTCCCAATTTTCAAGAACGTGATTTTTTACAGCTTTTGTAAGCTTCAATTGGATTTCTATGCACTAAGAATGTTTGAAAATAAGGCCCAGTTTGTCTCCATCAAGACAATACCAAGCTAATGGTATAATACATATGTACACATACATTACTTGGACTGAATGCTGTGTTTCAGCCCTACATTTTATGGGTTGTCAGTCAGTGGAAGTTAGGAGCAAATGAGCCTAACAAATCCAGGAGAATCAGTTATCATTTTAAAAAATCAATAAATATAAATAAATACAGCTAAATTCCCAGTCTCTCCTTTTTCCAGCTAGAAAATACAGACCTAGTTCCTTGAACAGAGGTGCATGACAACATCAAAAGTTTGTTGCTGTGCAGAAGATCATTAATTTAGAACATTATTATAAACCCTACTGTCCTGTGTGTTGTTTATTTTTACAGGGAGCACTGCTAAAAATGCAGGCTTTACTATAGATACATACATACATATATATATATACATATAGATATATATATAAAAGACTTATTTTACTACTCAGCTTTTCCTAACAGATGTTTGAGTGGTCAGTCAAAGCTCCAGAGATACACAAGTTTCATCTACATGTATGCAAAAAATTAATTAGAAAAGTATCTTATTACCATCACTTTTGATGATTCTTTAACAAAGTGACAGGGCATTTTCATTATTTGCTGTGTACTTATGGATAATAACAAATTAAGTGCTGATCAATCAATATAATGATCCGTTTGACCCATAAATAATAAGAAGAGAAGATTTGCAGAATTTCTAATAAAATTTCAATCCCAACAGATTTGAATTCATTACCTTTGAAATATAAGGCAGACAGATCATTTCACTAACATGGATCCGAACTTGCAGAGGGTAAATTATCAGAGGCCCCTGTTGCTTTCATGCAGCCATACAATTTTGTTAGGAGTTACAGGGAAAAATTAATAAGCACTTCAGAGCTCAGAATCCTGAGGTACAGCACGGCTTAGACCTTGGCACAAACTTGGGAACATGCCCTGCTTGGAGGATGTATTCTTTCAGTTTAAAGTTTATTAATGTTGTGGGCAAGGTTAAAAGCTCAGCCCATGTCACAATGCCAACCTCTGAAAAACCTCAGAACCTGCCAAATGGTCTGAGTTTGTCAGCGTGCAGTGAGCATGTACCTTCTTTAGATATTCAGTGCTAATGAATGAGTTACTGGAAATGAACATTCCAGTGCTGCACTTCCAGCATTCTAATACAGTGATTTCCCTTCAGGAGGAATTAGGAATTGCCATGGTTCTCTGTATGGTCAACAAATACAAGATCATCATGCAGCAGAGTCAGTAAGCACAAGAAAAATCTTCATTTCAGGTCAGAGTCAGTGCATTGAATCTACTTCCCAAAACCTCACAATTGTAGCTCAGAGATGAAGCTCTTCTTTTCACTTCTTTCCAGTCTCATTTCTTTCCAACTTGGACTCACAAATCTTCTAGCTCCTACAATGAAACTTTGAGATTGAGCTGGTAATATTACTGAAACGCCTGATTATGAACCATGTTAATCCCAGCAGGATGTACCATGTTTATCTTCTGTCATAGGACAGTGTAAAGCAATATATAGATCCTGGAGCTAAATTTAAATGAGTTATATTCTGGAGGGAATTCAGCCCTGGAAGTATACAGCCCCATCCTGCTGTAGCTATATTGCTTTCTACAGCACAGAGCAGTGTACATGTGCCCATCCATTCCCTCTGTGACCATGATGATGTCATGATGTTCAGTGGAAGAAATGGAATTAGCTACAAGAATATACAGTAGGAAAAAAAAAATAAATAAAAAGAGGTTCTAGAAATATAAGAATACTCAAGACACAGCTACACTTAGTTTCAGGAGACTGAACAGCTCAAATTGGGTTTCCTTGTTTTGGTGTTTTTTCTCTCCCTCACTTTGTTCTGTTGGGAATCTGATGCTCAGCAGAGCATCTTCTAATTCCTTTCACCTTCTTAATTTCAAAGTATCTCCTTGCAATCCTGGGCAAAGTATCCTCTTCTCATCAAGAAGCTCCTGGTTCAGGTTAGACAAAGTAAATATTCAAAAGCTATGAGCCATTGTCTGTTACCAAGATTTTCAAAACTTGTGAACTGATTCTGTTCCTCAGATCTAAGGCCAGAACAGCTGATTTAACTCTGAAATAGCCTTTTAGAAGCCATGCAAGGATTACAGAGATAAACATAACATAGACAACCTTCTAAGAAAACATCAAAGAGATCAGTTAACAGATCTGGCAAAATCAGGTAAATTTGCTTAAGAAGCAAATCAGAAGATTGCTCAGGATGATCTCCCTTTCAAAGGCATTTTTATACTTCTAAGCAAGAGAATTTGAATACTTCCACAAGGCGTGACCAGAACAGAACTGCAAACAAGCCATTATCTAAACCAAGACTGTTTATTCTGCTCAACTGGAAGCCAAGGATGAGTATGCAGGATTTAGTATTTTTCCTCTCTAGTAAATCCAATTTTGTTTTCTTCTTCAACATTCAGTACTCTTGCAAATGTTCAGGAGCATAAAACATGTCTTTTTCTTTGCTGGTTTTTATTTTGTCCTAATTCTGTTCCAAAAAATGGCAATCACTTCTTTTGGCCCCTGTGAATTGTATGCTTAGGTGAGGTGATGGGAACACAAACACAAGCTGATGAATACGTGAGTATTACTGGTGTGGATGTGGGTGCAGGAGATGGCAAGTGTACTGCAGAAGAGCAGCTGCCAGAGGTAAGCATACAAAATGTGGCTCCTACACAAAAGAATGAGATTTTCAGAGAATCTGGTGGAAAGCCTGACAAGTACATTTTGTTGCTGCTAAAAGAATTTATTTCTGCTGAAACCTATAACTCCTGGGTTAATAAAGTGAACTTTGATGGGACTAGAGGGAAATATGGGCTTCCCAGGAAAGTTAGGACAAACTTAGATGCATTTCTAGAACACAGATTTATGGAAGTGATTGAGGCTGATAAGATCAAAACCCAAGTTAACACTTTCCTTTGCTTTCCTATCACACACTAAATAGATCTCTGCCACAGTTGGCCTGCTACCAATAAAACTAATGACGCCTATAAACAATACATTTCACAGAATCATCAAGCTCATACAATTAGTATCCATGCATGTTGTTTTGCTTTGAATTTTGAAGGATTTTACAGAACCTGTTATTATGTTACAGCTAACTGACTACGAAAATAGCCAATGGCTTCTCAGGATTGACTGCTAGATCACAAGGAAAAAAGAAAAAATAGCAAGGAAGTCAAGGAAAAAGGACTCAGACAGGATCTGAGGTAGTCTGATTAGTTTTGTACCTTGGTAAGGGTCTCCAGAATGAGTAACAATGAAGGATCTTGAAGAGAATGACTCTGCTACTAGTTGTAAAATGTATGCATGTGTCCACTATGCATTTATAAAATTGAAAAGCTATAACTGGTGCATTATTTATTCTTTTCCTTCCTGCTTACTAATGATGCAAAAAGTAAGCACGATATGCTCTTGTTAGAGGGACAGTCAGTACACTGCTGAAAACCTGAGCAAATGAAAACCATGAGTTTGGCAGAGCATGTTAGAGAAGAACAGTCTTTTCCTGTTGGGAAGGGGAGGCTTTGTGCGCGCGTCCAACACACCCTTTTCTGAGGCACCGAGGGCCAGCTGAATGGCCTTTCTCTCAACACATGCACAGAGGAGACTACTGAAAAAAACCAAATACCTGCTAGGCAGGGATGTGGCAGGTATAAATCCACATCTGCATTTTGGTCATGTGATGGACATATTTCCTAAGGTTCCTCAGGGAGAGTAGTAAGAACTCTAAGGAAACGAGCAGTGTACAGGATTAATTAATTGTTTCCATGGAACAGATTCAACTTGTGGGCTTAAGGTCAAGCTAGAAAAGGCAGGTCTAGGGCTAACATGGCCTCTTTTCCTCATAAATTTAGACTACAGGTTAGCTTACGAAATACAGGCAGGAAGCCACATTTCCACTACCTCTCTATTTCTAACTTTAATGTTTAAATGCCCATTTCTATGTTTGGGGTTTTTTTCTTTTATAAGCTTCACAGCTTTCCAAATTCTTTTTCTCCTTTATTTTACATAGGAAGTGTTCAAGTCCAGATCTAATTTATACCATTTTGTTTTTTCCCATAGCCTGCTCCAAGCTTCTTTTTTGATGTCTTTTTTTATATGCCTTTTCTAATTCAACACTACCTGCAGGTAGATTATTCAGATATTTAAAAGTTCAACTATGCTACATATGGCTCTAAAACTATAAAAGGTAAATACAATTGCTTCACTAGGTGTTTATTATTTAGGTGTATTCATGTGCATATATGTGTGTGTACATGTGCACGTGTGTGTGCGTGTGCATACAAATATATTAACTCCCTGGTGGTACCAGATACATTAACTTTTCCAAACTATCCATAAGAAAATGTATATTTTCATATTTCTAGTTCAGCCATTCAATATAAATCAGACATCACAGACATAATTAGACAACAATCTTTTAAATGCTTCAAAACTAACTGACTAGAGTGCCTAAAAATTAATGTTATGAATGAATATTACACATTGCTGTATTTCCTGAGGAGCTGCTTTTTAAGAATCCTGGGAAAAATTTGAAAGATTTGCAAAATTGGTACTGCATTTCAGATATTATGGGACTATTACATTTTAGATTCCATCTGCAACTAAACTCTTTGTTTTAGGCCAACTTGCAAATGAAGGAAGTATCTCCACTTATCAATTTAAGTCTTATTAAGGGAAGAATCTTAGTAGCTTCTCATGGGTCAAAGTCTTTAACCAACATGCATTTTCAGTCTTGAAGTTACTTCAGTCTGTCAAAATGTTACATTTCCAAAACAAAGCATTGGAAATTTCTAGAATCAATTCAAGATTGTCTTTCTGTAATTCAACATTTACTATGCACTCATAATAAATAACTTAGAATTATTTTTGTTTTTAATATCTGTATTGCAACCCTCTATGGATCTATTATTAGTTTGGTATTGGCTCTGAGCTAAAGCAGGCCATGTAGCTTTATTATACATGAGGACTGACTTTCCCAAAGACCTACCTGCTTTTCAAGTTTTACTGGGACAGGCTTAAAAAATTATAAACCAGGGAGATACGATATGTTAAAATTAAATTATCACACCTACTTATTTCTACAATCCTCACTATGAGCAGTACTGAAAAATGTGGATGCTTCTATTCTTGGTCTTTGGCTGGTCCAAAAAAACATAACTCAGTTTTCGCCCATGTCCTAATTTAAAGGCTTCCCTCTCTTCTAAACAACAGGATTATATAGAAAATTGAAAGAACTTTCAAATTCAGAGGCATACACAATAGCTCATTCTTATTATTAACAGAAAACTTTAATAATAAAAGCATTTAAAATTAAAGGATTTTTTGGTTTTGGGTTTTTTTCCTTAATTCCTATTTGGAAAAAATCCCATTATTTATGAAAACATGTTTATCTGTAATTTGTTGCACTGGTACTAGTTATGCATGACTCTGATGACATCCAAGGCACATGGAGCAAGCCTCCATCTTCCCCTGGATTTCTCAGCTCCTAATGCCACAAAAACTGGAAGATGAGCATCTGAATTTTACAAGCTGGTTAGACAGTATTGACTCAAAGCATTTTTTAACAAACTTTACTGAAAATTTCATTGAATCAAGCATATTGTGCCTTAAGTCAAGAATACATGTAATTCATTTTGTAGACCATCTGTATAAATAAATGCCAACTGAAACTATCTGAATTTCTGGTCTGAGTTAAATCTTATATATTTAGAACCACAATATGCGAGTGACACAGTAGGATCTTGTTTATTGAGATACACAGTAGAACCTTAGGAACTGATATTACAGTGGAAAGTAATCTAAATTGCTTTCACAGAATTCCTGCTACTTTCAAGTAATAAAAATGTTACACTCTACACTCTAAATAAAATCTTAGTTGCTATCGACAGTTTGTATGAGATTCAGTCAGAACTACCAAGCTGTGAAAATAAGGCCCAACTTCTGTTGTTTTTGTTGATACATTTGGCATCCAATCATGAAAAACAATGTCCATGTCAGTAAAATGGCCTCCAGGCATTCAGTATATCTACATCGAGGTTAAACATCTATGTGAAGATGTGACAGCACACCTTATAAAAGATATTATTGAGTAATATAGACTTTCTGTAATAACCAAACAGTAAAGAATATAGCTTTTTAAAGGTCTCCCCATGGCTGATCTCATGACTCAAAGATGAGAGACTGTGCTGCAAGCTAAGTAATAAAATCTGGTGGATACTGTGGGCTAGCTTGTGACAAATCATATCAAAGTATTATTAAAGAAGGAACTTGAGACCCAAGACTATTATTGATTCTTGACAGAATTTCTTATAAATAAATGCTGCAATCTGATCCTGGGCTCCCAAGGCCCTGGTAGAATTCTGATTATTATAGGGCAGGTTGCAAAACAGTAACATTATTATTAGTGAAAGTTGAAAGAAGCCTATTCAGTGTCAAACAGGTAGCATGGTCTAAAAAGACCAGTAGGAAAATGTTTTTCCCAGGCCTCATACACCTACAGCCACAGATTACTGTTTAAAATGGCAAAATGATTTCTGAGCTTATAACAGGGCTGTGAACGTGTTAGTGGAATGAGTCCGTGACCCTTTAGAGCACTAAGGACACACCTCCATTAGTGTCCATATTCCTGCACTGAAGAGGCTGATACAGTCAACTGAAATGACAGGGTGATAAATATAAAACCACTATCATCAATAAGACTGGAATGTAAAAGCACTTAGTTTCAGCCTAAGTAACTCACAGAAAGTTTGGTTTCAAGAACCAATGTATCATCCATCACTACTCTACCTTCTGTTGACAAAGTAATTGTAAGATATCTAGAATGGAGGTTCAATATGAACTGACAGTTTTGAAAGGAGGAATTGTGTGCTGCACTTACTCATTAAATGTATTTTCCTCCACTAAAGATGTTTCCTTTTTTAGTTTATGTATGAATAACTTTAGTTAAAGTTCCCTTGACACACTGACTTTGCTTTGAATAGCACCTATGTTCATTAACATAAAACCTGAAAGAAAATAATTTTAATGTAGCTTTTTTAACACTTCAAAAGCCTTTAACAAATTGATCGAGTACAATTATGTATTCTAAAGGGAATTTTAAAGAGATCACACAAGGTTGAAAAGTTCTGGGTAATAAAAAGAAAAAAAGCTAAGTAAAAACAGGCACTCTGCATGGAACTTTGACACACAGTGGAAGAAAGTAATAAAATTATATATATTAAAAATCCTTAACATCTCCCAATTTTAGACACACACATACAGTTATTGTCTGTATTACTTAGAGTGTGGAAAATACCATGCTTACTTGATAACGTGGAAAAAAAAGGTGTAAAGGTCAAGATAGTCAGAAAATGGAGAGAAGCTAAATTACCAGTCCACTTACTACTGAGACTACTGAGTCAAGGCAAAATCTGAACAACTACTTAGCAAGGAGATCACACCAATTTATCAACATGGCTGGTTGCCTTTGGGTAGGAATAGATCTAATCATGGCATTCTTCTTTAGCTAATGGCATATTATTATTGGCATCATTTTAAAAGACTGCATGATAACAGCATTCTTTCAAAAACCTTATGAACTAAACAACACATTGCAGCTAAATGGATCAACTGACATTGAGCCATTAACAAATGAGAAATAGATTCTGATCTGCAGGAAGCTGTGTTTTTTCCCTTGCATTTTTGAGTATAAATTTATATCTGATTCTTTTAAAATAATAATTTAGATGGTGCTTTCATCATTACAAAGTACTGAAATGAAGGCACATTGGCTTTACTAAACATGAAGAAGCAGGACAAAACCATCAGGAGGTGGAAAGTACAGGCCCTATGGCTTCAAGCTCTAAAGCCCTCCACTTTACTCCACATTGAACAGAGTCAAGCAAACACAGATATTCCTTGTTTGCACGAAGTATTTTCCCAGAATGGCAGAAGTTCTCTTTAGGAGGATAATACCCTTTGTGTCTACCTCCCTCTCAGCAATGCTGAAAACAGACATAAAATTGCACAGTCTGAAAACTGGCTGCACAGGGAAGCAAACAGTGAGAAGAGGAAGAAAAAAAAATACAAGGCTGAAAATAGACTTTGGCAACTACAAATGAACCTAGAACCTGTTCTCTCCAGTGAGTCTCTTTATACTATTGAGAAGATTCTATGGATGGATCTAGCATACATTAAGGGATTTATACAGTTCTCTATTTTCCCTCAAATCCTCTCTGTTGCACACACAGAATGAGGGTTTCCATGTAGGAGAACTTCAACTTAGCTTCAATGTTTACTGAATCCAATGTTTTCACTGCTAGGCTTGACCCAATGGCTTAGTTTTAAGAGAGCAGATTTGACCTGCCTATACTTTGTATCTGGTGACAACACTGGGCACAAGGGATACATGACTGATGGTTTGCAACAAAATAGCTATTACTTGGTGTGAGATCACTATCATAATTTGAACAAGATTTGCATTTTGCTGCAGATAAGGGGGAGTCTGGGAGTAGGGAGGTGATGGCGTCAACAGCAGGAGTGTGGGAACAAGACCAAGCACAGGGAAGGTAATCTTTATAGAAATCTCCTAATGCTGAAGGAGTAAGAATATGGAACTTGCAATCCCACAGCCTAAGCACTTCTCCTCCCCCTTCCCAAAAACTCTTTAGAAAGGACAGAAGAGACTCCCCTATCAATTTCAAATACCCGTGTCCCCCCCCCCCCCCCCCGCCCCAAACTGTCAGAGACAGGGATATAGGACCACAAACTGAATGAAGAAATTTTATTTTCCAGTAATTCAGAGCTGCTGGCTCAACATGAAAAATGTTTTTATATTTTTCTTAGGAAAAAAAATAAGTTTCATAATACAATGTTCACATAAACTAAGTATTAGATTAGAAGTATATCATATCTTAAAAAATTTAAAAGTCTATGAGTTTATGTTGACTAAATAGTCAATAAGAAGAGGAAAAAGACCTCAACAATATTGGCATCAACAAACCAACAGCACTGTGGATCAAATTCTTTTATACATATGCACACATTGCTCTCACAGTTTGGTTATGATGCACAGAATGACTGCAGGAATAAAATATCATTCAGTAAAGTGAGGATGACAAAGTCTGTCAAAGGAAGGATGTTAGAAGTAAAGATAAGTTCCAGCAAAGTATCAGCTTTGGCATGAGTACATGTTTTGTTTATCCATAAAATGACCCTACAAGATGGAGGATTTTTCTGTTAGGTTCCAGTGAGCTTTTCTGGATGGGCTGGAAGGGATGTTTATGTTTTCAAAACTCAACGATCTCTGTTGAAGCCATTAAATCAAAAACCCAACCAAACCAAACCCAGATTAGTGCCAAGCAATCTTCAGGGAGGAGAGAATGAATATGATTGAAGCTGAGATTTGAAAAAACAAATCTGTGTGTCGATAAATATAGTGATCAGGAAGAGAGAGAGGTGTCAGACAGAAAAACCTGCTGCAATGTTTCTTGCTGCCAGCACACCAAAAATAAAGCCTAGGAGAGCCTGAAAAAATTGTTAGGGAAATTTGCAGAGCACTACAGATTGATAAAGTTTTTATCTTCAGAAGTGTATCATTTGGGTAGACAACAAGCAACAATACAAGAGTCCTACACTGAACATTCCTATAGCGAGATAAGCTGCTTGTATCTCCAGCAATGCAAGATCACAAATGCTGCATTCTTCTCTACCACATGCTATCTTTTCCTAGTGTCAGTTTTGTCAGGGATGAAGTCAGTTTAGGAGGTTCCTGACCCTTCCCTAACATGCTCCTTCTGCCTTCCCCCATTTCTGTAGGCACATACTCTCATGTTTAGACTGTAGTTGTTGAGAAGAAAAGGAGACAGCAAAGTGGCTTGGATTAAAACCCTCTCTCCCTCCCTTAGTATCTTCTCCTCCCAAGGCTTACAGCTCCCTTCCAGCAAAGGTAAGGGAATTATCAAATGGGCAGAAAGAAGCAAATGGCACAGACAAGGAACTTCACATCCAAACCTGACTGCTCAGAAAACTGCAGTCTCACTCTCTCTTGTGAGTACAGACCTTGGTATTGAATTAGGAAGCATCATCAGACTTTTAATCACTGTTTACTTTAATTAAGCACAGGGTACTAATGTATTCAGATAGTAAATGCCAGTCTAAACAACACAAGTAATGGCATTCAGGCTACCTCTGGGAAAGTCTGCATCGGTATCTAAAAAGCATAGCAACCTCTGTCTTGCTTTCCTCATTCCTGTGGAAAGGGCTGCAGAAACGGGACAGACACTGGCAACTCATACTTAACTCCTTCTCTACTTAAGACTACTAAGAATTAAGTAAAGACAGCACTTTAAAAGTCAAAACACTCATAAGAAGCCATTACGTTGCCAAATTAAGGTGGGAAAAGTTACTGGATTAAGAAGAGTGAGATTTTACAACATACATCAGGAGATGAAATGTAGGAATAGTCTCAGCAAAAATAGAGATAAGGACTGAAAATTTTCTGTGCTGCAAGAAAGAGAGGAGGAAGAGCTGGATATCAAATTTATAGGTCCTTTGAGCTCTTGAGTAAGGAATTTGGAGAAGGTAAAATGTCATCATCAGTCTCAGCTGACTTGCTATTCTATTGCCAGATGGGACCATTATCATCTGATTGAATTATAATCATGTCAAAACTCTACTTGGATCCAGGAATTAGCTTTCAGGAAAACCCCGAGTCAAGGTAGAGCTTTCCTGCCTTTGTGATCCGTAGAACACATGATCTGAAATGGGATTTAAATATGTCTTTGGCTCTCTGAAACACATCAGTATGAACGTGTATTACTCTTGGTAACTTCTGTGGCTTATCTCTGTATTTTCCTTATCTTTGCTTCTTTCTAATAGAAAAGTTGGTCACCTAAAAGGAATAGGCTTTAACAGTATAACTATTAAATTAAAAGCAACTATTTAACTAATAGTTTAAAATATGATAGCTTTTTACTCACTGGCAATTCTTGGGAAAGGATAGATGAGAGAAGATTCATTTCGGAATTACTTGAAAACAAGTCAAAAGCAAAAAGCCCAGCAAAGCAAAAAGTCAAATGTCTGGTTTAGACCACATGCAAATTTTAGATAGCATTTCAGCACTAAAGGCATACTTTGTCTTGGCTTAGGCAACTGATTTTCCTAAAATACAAACTTATTTCAAATAGCAGTGAGATCTGACCTAAAAACTTGTGCAGTTCTTGATAAACTGTCTTAAAAAAGAAAAAGTAAGCTTGTAGAATTCGTTGTTATCATGGAATTTTCAATTGTGAAACTTTTCATTTGTGAATAAAAAGGTTAAAGGAGAAAATGCTGAAGTATACCTTGTGCTCATTTACTCAATTCTTCATAGTGTTTTAGAAGATGAGGAGGTAGTCACAGAAACTGCATTTATTCCAAGAAAAATTTTTGGAACAACAATTTTGGTGGTAATTTCCAATTAGGCACAGGACATGTTACTGCTGCTGGCAGTAACTTTCTCTTTGAAGGAGCAGAAGTCAGATTTCTGACACACAAAGCATTTATATCATCTAATCAGGAATAGTTCAGCGTTAATTTTAAATTTTAGCAGACTAAGGGCATTTCTAACAGAATTGCTCAGAAAGTGGCATTGGTTTCCACAACCCTTTTACGTTCATTGCTACCAGAATTTATGCAGGTAGGTTTGCAGCATCAAGAAGCTGTGAGTTATCTCTCTGTGTCATACACATATCCACTACAATTGGATAATTATTCCTTTTCCAAGAATTAACAAGTGTGGTTATGCAAGTCTTGCATCATTCTCATACACTTTTCCTGGAAGGAATGCCTGGAGCTGTTCATGCACAGTATCTCATTGCTGCTTCCAGATGTATCTAGTATGGACAGCACTGTATCTTTGTGCTGTGGCAAAAAGGCACAATACAGCTTTCTGTTTGAAAAGCACTTCCTTAGCATGTCACAGTTTACCATTGTCTAATCTAAAATTTATTATAATTTATTTTGAATACAAGTATTTCTGTATATTCAAGATGTATGCTCTTATATTGTCAGTGTAAATCACAGGCAGTGTAGAAAACAGCATATTCTCATTAAGGGAAAGCTCAGCTACAAGTAAGTTATCCCAGTGAAAACACTTTCATCTGCTAATGCCTCATAATCATAAAGAATAAGGAAATAATTCTCCTCAGATGGGATTTCCAAGATGAGATTTATAAAAGGGTGCCTAACTCCCCTAGATATTACAGCCTCCAACAACAGATACAGGCTTAGAGCGTGTTTCATTTACAGATAAAAGCAGAGGAGGCTGGATGTAGCTTTCATTTCCAGAAGAGCTTTGTTGTGGTTACTCCACTGAGTAGGAACTGTGATTCCCTGCAACATTTAGCCCTTGAGAAAAAGAAGCAGGAGACAAATCATGTGAGGAGTGGTAGGGAATAACAAAAGATTGAACAATTCTTCGAGCTTGAACATGTTTCAGTATATTTTCATCTCTGTTTGGCCAGGTGGTAGTTGAAACACATTAAATGAAAAGCTATGTGGGAGTGTAACACTATGCTACAGTTGCACTTTGTGCATACACTTCTTATCTCTTCAGGAACTTATTCCAGATGTTTCAGGAGAGGAAAATAAAACAATTATCTTGGTCATGTTTTAAGATAAGCTCTCAGCAGGTCTGGAAAATGTTTTAATCTGGCCTTCCAGCTCCTTCAGCAAATTCCCTATAGCATTAATTTTCTAAAACTGTTTATGCCCCATTTTATTTTCTCTGTTATTTAATGTGGGGAGGGAATTCAGCAAACGTGATAATAAAAACACATAAATATTAAGTGGAAAACATTTTTAGTGTTTTACTTCAGTAAAATATGGCAGTAGACTGTTGGAACTCCTATACATAATTAAGAAAAAGCTTATGATTTTAATTAATCAATTTCTCCTGATACATAGATTATAAAATGAAGTTTTACATAAAGAACACTTAAAATCCTTATGGCAAAATACAACTTCATCACCATCATTACAACATCAATATTTATCAGCTAGGTAGGTAGAATTCTGCTTGTTAAGTCAGGGATAGAGGGAAACACTAAATCTCATGAGATGCTTTAAAAGTAAGGGGAAATTGCATCAGCTATTTTAAGTTTCTTGTGAAAACCAACAATCCACAGAGCCTGGGTGAATCCAAACAAATGAGCAGTGAATCTACAGGACAACACATATCACCTGTTCCTTATAGGGAGCTGTTAGAAGAAAAACTTATTATTCAAAATGCAATGCAGAGCACAGCAAGGCATTGTGGGACGGGACGGGACGGGAAGGGAAGGGAAGGGTTGTGTCGTCTCTGTCATATCATATTCATAGGTTTTGCGTGTAATTCTCAGACTTTCAGGTCCATTCATTGATCACTTAATGAATATCTGACATCTCTCCCTACTCTGCTTGCTACAGACAACCTGTCTCTTCCAGCAGTGGTCAGCACACACAATACCAGGACTCAGGGTCATTTCTACCTCTTTTGGTTTTGTTCATTCAGTTGCACTGATAAACTCACATTTCCAATGTTAGACAGCTTACAGCAGCTGTCAGTACCATCACATGATATATGATGCCACAAATCTTGCTGAATTGTCCTTCTTTTCTTCAGTCTAGGACCTTTTCAGACATTTTTTCTAGCTATCCTGATTTCATTACAGCAAATGTCATATCTCCTTTAGCTTACAATTTCCCAGTCACAGAACTCAGGCAGCTACTTTAATGTAATGTTAAATTTTTAAAAATACTTTCACATTATATATCCATTCGCTTTTTAAGAGTAATTTCAAAATACTGTTATGTCCTGACCAATTTTATTAGTACTTCTCCCCCCCTTTCCTCTGATCAAAATTAACATCTGTAGAAAGAATATACCCTCTCTTTTAGAGGATTACTTTTCATCTTGAATCATGCATAGAATATGCCTTCTAACTCTATCTAGTGTAAATAATGTGTAAAATAATCAAAGCATCATCATGACCTGACAGCAGAAGCCTTTTGATGAATAGGGTTTTATGTAGGATTATCATATGACATTTCCAAACTACATTATATTTGAGTAATATACTATTGCATTAAATTCTTCTATCATGCTGGATTTGTACATTTAGCGAGTTATCAGTGTTCCCCTTTGTGGACAGATTTTTACAGCAATTGCAATCAAAAGCAGAAGAAGTACAAAAGGAAAGCAGTGCAGAGGAAGGATATTCTACTAATGAAGAATCAGATCTTGTTCTCGTTATGTTGCGTGATTTATTCTGCTGTTTAGTTCTGACAGTGCTGTTGGATTTGTTCAGTACACCAGATGATAATACAGTCCCTAAATGTTACATTCCAGAATGCTGGATACGCTGAAGAACACAGTGATGTAAGTACATATCAGCTAAGTTGCAAGAAATCCCTTCTGTCTCACATCACTACATGCCATTCACAATAGTCAAATTCTCTTCATCCTGCAGTTTCTCTGCAAATGACCTAAAAATGCAGCACTTTCCCCAAAATTCAGCAACTACTGTGAATGACACCTTCAGAGTACATGCATTGCAGCAAATGACAGCCAACTGGGTGACAGCCACGCCTTCATTCCAAAAGCAATCACACACCTTAAAAAGTGCATAGAGAGGCTTTTGTGCCAGAGCAAACACAGAGACTTATCTGGTCTTTGGCACCCATAAAAAATTCAATTCATTGAGTTCCTCAGTTTGTATCAAGAATGAAGCTGAAACATCAGCACAGAGAATAATACTACAAAATGACAGGACAGGACAGGATAGGATGAAATAGTCCTTGTTCTTAACTGCTGATTGATTGTCCCAGCTTTATGTATGGCATAATGATGGTGATGGCCATCTCTCAAGAACATTAAGCAATATTAGCTTACAGTTGCAAAAATAAAAAAGCCTATTTACAATTGAGAAGTCTTTCAGAGAACAGGTGCAAAACAACCCAAACACTCATACACCCTCAAAGGAGTGCTTTAGCATACCCTGGATTAAGGGTGCTAGTAAGGTAAGAAGAGAAGTCCAAGAGTAAGGTAGCACATAACAGTAGAAGGGAGGAAAAAAAGAAAAAAAAAATCTGACTTAGCATGGTCTTTTTCCTTACTAGACTCAGCTCTACCATCCTATCTTGTGCTGCCTTACCCTAGCTCACAAAAACCCCAATATTTACCACTGGTATGGAGCAGTGTACACCAAACAGCAGATTTTTAACCAACTGATTTTTCACAGATGAAACCATTCCAGGACTTTATCTCTTTGAAGAAATGACTCAAACAACAGAGTTGAGGAGAAGGAGGAAGGATGGAGAAGGGGTGAGAAAGAACAGAAGAGAGAGGTGTGATGGCAAAGACCATATGGTGATAGAGACTAATGCAGGGCTCAGTAGTGTCCCCAAGGCTGGTGGTCATCCATAGCCAAAAGTCAGAAAGGCTAAGATCCAATTCCCACTTCCTACCATGCTCCAGAGGTGCAGTTATACGGTGTTTCTCAGCCAATGAACTCCCCATGCAAACAACCCTCTCACCAGTTTAATATAGCTCAGAATTCTAACCTCTACTGTCATTTAAAATATGTTACTTTTCCACCCAAAATGTTGTGCACATTCCTAATTAAAGAAAACATACATCACCTTCTCTGCCCTGAACAAATACCGTCTATTCTGCATACAAAAAAAGAACATTTAAATAAAATAAAATAATAAAACAAAGTAAAATAAAATAAATATAAAACAATAGCTTTAAAACAGAATTATCTCCATTTACCCTTTCTTTATCAAGAATAAGTCTCTAGATGTCCTTTCTAACCTTTCTCATTCTGTGAACTAGCTCAAAGAATCATGGCCTCTGATGGAGCTTAATTGCTTATCACAGTCTAATATCTAGTGGAAATAGCCAAGTATAAAATAATGCAGTTCAATTGATATCAGATTGCTTAAGAACTTAAAACACTTTGGCTGCTAAATCCCCTGTATATTCTCAATTATATCCACCAAATTCAGAGCTAACTGACAATTTACCAAGTGGTAAATACTATCTGAATTAATCTAGAATAGTAAAGATTATTTTTCAACATTCTGTTCTAGCAATTATTTCTGTAGCCAGTTTTTGGGTGAGAAAATGTGGTACTAGGTTTTCAACTTTTGGCAATAAATATAACCCATATAACATTATACACTGAAAACATGGCAAAAAGAAAACCTCCCTTCCTAATAAATGTGAGTTGAGGTAAGTATTTCCTGTTCAAATTAGTATAATCATGTCTTAGTTTGGAATACTTTAGTATCACAAGTGATAACAAAAAATATTTGGATGAATACAGTAATGAAGAGGTTAAATCTGATTGTAATTAGATTTCGGTATGCATGGTCATGTGGCTAATAGTAAATTTTCCTTGATTAACTGATCCTGTTTGTTAAGAGCTCCTATTAACATTAGCACACTCTATGTCGGCTGTGGAGACACACCATGGACCAGTGCAAGATTAATGAAGGCAGGTACGCATGCTGATTAGAATGTGGCAGTTTAATAAACTCTTCTAACATTAAATTATTTAATGCATTCATGCTCATGTAGGCTATTCAATGGTCAGCTTGACCACCTATGTGTTAATATTGGGAATTGAAATGCAGAGGATGGAAGAAATATAGCAGTGGATGAGGTAATTAGCTCTCATGTCTGATAAATGGGGCAATACCTATGTGTATACATGTTTTAGCACATCACAAATGGTGCTTTCATTAACTGGAATCTCTTGCTGAAAATTTCCTGAACGTTTAGTTTGATTTTGATCCCATAAACAATTCAGCTAACTACTATATCCAGAGTCTATTTAATATTTGAAGCAAATCTATAGCGAGCTATAGTGATGAAACGCATTGTTAAAGTACAACACAAAAATTATCACTGAAGCTTTGAAGTCATTTCAGTGTTCTTCCAGTGCACTGCTTTGAAACAAAGAAAATATTTAATAAACATTACCTGAAAAGTTACATGCTGTGGGCTGACTCATGTTTTATCTTGTGTATTCCTCTCCCAAGTGTCACTAACAAGTGGTTGTTACATTTGCAGGAAACTTGCTGACAAAGACTTCAAGCCAAACAGTTGCTTTTCCAAGCAGCACCAGCATCATCTAAGTGTGTACTTGGGTTACATTCTGTCTTCTTATGGGACAAGTCCCATGTCACATACTGCATCAATTCACATTCAAAGCAACGGAACACAAAGGCAAGGCTTTGATGTAAGGTGTGGGTCAGATAATGTGATGCATTTTGCCTCCAGTGACATCCAAAACACATCAGCAGGAGAGCTGAGGACTAGCCTCTTAGTCCTTCTGCCCAACCACTTTTGCTGGCATTTGAATATCTTTTCAGATCATTTAGTAAATCTAAATAAATGACAGAAATGGCTGATGGGCTTCAATTCAACACTATGTCCAGCTTGAAAATCCTTAACAAAATATAACCTTGCTAAAGCACTTTGGTGAATGAGCACTTTACTTATTGACTGTGGTCTCTGTCCTTTCATTTACAGTAAGCCACTCATTTCAAATAGCTTTTCTAACATTTTAAAGATTAAAATGTTATAAAATGAATAGCTTTAGTACTGATCAGCCACATAAGTGCATATTACTAGAATTTAATTAGCCAAGCTATTACGTCATTCCCAATCATACAATGTGACAACATTGATGAAAAAACCCCATCACTCCAGGCCTAGGAATCTTTCCTAAACATAGATTATTTCCTAAACATAGATTAAACTCAACAGGATTGGGGTGGAAACTGCACCTTTCTGGATAAATTTTGGGTTCTATCACTGCAAAAGATTTTTAAAAATCAGTGTATTGAAGGTGTAGTTGAGACAGGGAGGCATCCATAAATGTAGGTAGCATTTTAAGGCAAAAATTGTAGGACATTGTTAGCTGCATATGCTTCCTTAAGTCACCTGAAAGATTCACAGCATAGCTGTAAAAGAAGAAAGGAAGAAAAAATGCATACAAAAAAAATCCAAACCAAACCAAACCAAGACAAAACAAAAACAAGACTTCAGAAAATGAATTGATCTAAAAGAATGCTTTTGCTGAATCTTGCTTGAAAGCACGATGGAGGCATGTAAGCAATGAGCAGAAAGCAAGCCTGAGTTTGTGTAAGCTCAGAGTCTAGATAATGTCCTGGACACACTGCTACATGGAGTTTGGTGATAAGAACAGAGGAACTCTTTCTGGCTGGCTGATATTTCCTATGTGCAAGCACAACAGGATTTTATCAACGAAAAAGATTACTTCACAGAATTACCCATGTCGATTTCTACCCTAATTGGAGCTATCAGATGATCCTAAGTTACTATCTATCTGTCTTCTTGGATCAACTAGAGTGACACCATTTTTCATCTGCAACTTCTTAAAAAATTATTGTAATAGTAAAATAAGAAAAAATATGTCCCCTTATTCTAAGGGAACAGACTTCATTAGCTTCCTTCCCTCACCTTGCAATGCAGTATTTAATTTAAAAATCTGCCTTTTCTGACTTGGATCTCAGGCAGTCATACTGGATTTCATCTGGTTTCACCACATGTCCCATGCTCTTCCTCTGCGCCGTGTCTGCTCCTTGAGACTGGTGCTCTGCTGCATGCCAAATGGTACTCACAGTGTGCCTAGAAAAGACTGCTAATCATCGGGTAGGGGCAAGGAGACTGGCAGTAAGAGAAGAGCATACAGATCCATTCCAACTCAAAGACAGGAAATAAATGATTTGAGGGGACAGGATCAAGGGAAAAAGCACCAATAAAAGTAAAGAAAAGTAAAGCTGTATTGAAGAGATGAAGATAATGTGAAAGCAACCTAAGGAAAATGAGATGGAGTCAAAGTCATAAAAGGAGGATTCACATGCTTGCAAGCTTTGACTTAATCCTTAGCAGAAGCTCCTGAGCACTTGTTGGAATATATATGACATAGTAGAGAGGAATTCCAAGACAGGGAAGATGCTATTTCAATTAAAGGGAACCTTCCCAAAAAATCCTTTCAGAGTCTGTGTGAACATTAAGAAAGACCTGTGGGTGCTGGTAGATCACAGAGCACCATGTCTTTGAGGCCATGTGCCACACGATGAGCATCCTGAAGTTTGATTACTCGGCCTGATTTGACAGATCTGGAGATAAGGCTAGATGATTCTAAAACAGGGCTGGATTAACAGGAGGCATTGTCAGCTGAACTGCCTACATCTTCCTAAGCAGCTTCCTTTAGTTTGTAAAGGCTTTGACAGTTGGCATTCTCAGATGCAGATTTTTAGAACAGAACTGCAAGGTGTGAGGTATTGTATTCTCTGACAAGCCCAGGATTCTGAATATCACAAAGACACAAGGACTGCATTGCATTAGGTAATTTTCTGAAGTTGCTGTACTTATTCCTGTGCTTGTCTAATCCTCTCTTCTCGCTCCTCTATAATCTCTCCAGGTCCCCCTCCAATGCCCTTCCAATTACAGTTCCATGCTGCCCATCATGTCGTCAGTTGGGAGATACTAGGTTTGGATTAGCACTAAATTCCCTTAAGTCTCTCAAAGTCTCCACCTGGGTATGAAGTAAGCCTGAAACTTTAATTATATCTGCCCAGCTGATACAAGTTTTTTTCTTCCCAGCTAGACATTTGTGTTTCAGGAGACCGGACCAGTTAGCGTATATCTTCTGAGCATGAACTAGCAACAAATTTGAAAGAAAAGTTCCCTGAACAAATTAACTAATACTGTTTGGTATTTTTAGTCTTGAACTGCGGTGGTTTTCTAAGCAAATGGCACATTTTTCACAAGTAGCTAGTGCACAAACAGCTCTCAACATAAATTATGTTGAAGTCTGCTTGCTTTGAATGATCAGTTAAATCAAGCAGATCATGGTTTTGGTGAAGTTGCCAAAATTCTTACATCTACATATCTATTGATTAGCTAAATCCTCCTGAGAAAGACACAGGGGCAGTTGAGCGAGTTCAAGCTTTGCCTTCCTCCAGAGCACACCTATGGCCACTCCACAGACACAGCTGAGAAACAATGAATACCATGTTCCATTTCCAGCATTTCCTCAGTTGTACTGTGCTCTACTTGCATTATTTCCATGAACCGTTTTGAATCAACATAGATTTTGGAAAGATAAGACTCTCTTTTACTATTTCAGAAATAGAATCTCTTTAATTTTCTCTTCTAGTATCAAAAATAGTAAAAGGGTTTATTATGTGTCAGGAAGTCTTCACAGCCTAATCTGACTTAATTATCAATACAACTAAAATACTTTTAATAACAATAAAACAGCACAAATCAGTAAGGTCACATTAAAAATCCAAATATAACTGCATTGCAGTGCTTTAACATAACTAAACCAGAGAAATATAGTCTAATATTTTTGTCTCTAATTTCCTTTAAAACCCACCCAGAAATAACAGGATAGAAATGAAATATTGGCTTGTTTTGTCTGATGGTGCCTCTCATCTCTCTTTATGTGAAACTACCTGGGTCAGATGGATAGATAGTTTGCCTACTAACAGCTCATGCCCTTGCTTTATTAATCTGTTTGTCTTTAAGAGTAGGTTTTTCAGGTCAAGACCCCAAGGGAAGCCACTTAAACAGAATAGTCTTTGTCGCCATAAAAGTGGTCATGGCGTGGCAGTCACCTTCCCCCCCATTTATCCTGAAGAGAATGCAAGGTCTGGTTAGGAAACCCCATCTGTGCAGCCACCTAAAAAGTGCTCTTACCCATTCCACCCCACAGCTGCTACCAGGCAAAGGATGAAGGTTCATGGGGATGTCTCTGGTCCAGGGATGGAGGATGACTCTTGGATTCAACCATGTGGCCTCAAAGCTTGTGTCTGTAGAAGCATTTATTGGTGCAAAGAGAATATGTAAACTAAGAGCAGTTAGGAAAAAAATGACAACCATTTTACCTTGTTTATTCCTTCCTGAGGGATGCCGGGTGCACAGCTAATAGAGCCCATGCCTTCCACAACAACATAGTCCAAAAAGTAATTTTTGGACCAGAAGATTTTGAGATGTCTTTTAGTGCACTTTATATATGTAGATTTGTAAAGATATACAGTGCAATGTAGAGACAGCTACCACTAGCAGTAATGGCTGTTCCACCTCTGAATTCCCAGATGTGATACAGAAAATTACCTCCAACTATCAAATTTAACTGATTTTACTTTTAATTTTTATCTCAATTTTTTCATAGGCTGCTTCAGATTTTTTTAAGCTGTTTCAATATCCAGACATGCTGTAAGGACTCCTCATGGAATTAATTCAATTGCTAACTTGACTTTGAAGAATACACAAATAGAAAGATAGATAGATAGAAAGATAGATAGATAGATAGATAGAAAGATGCTTTGATTATATAAAAACCCACTAGCTTAAAGGAGCAGTACTGTTGCAAACACAAGCAAACTTAAAGACTGTGGGAAAAAAGGTGGCTCGTGGCAGCAACTGAGGCAAGATTTAACACTCATATAATCTTAATTCATTCCCTTAAATTCAGGATTTGCAATATGGATTTACATTATGTGATTACATTACTAATTTTTCCCCCAGGAAATAACCACTTCAGTCCATAACTGAGGTAGATGGTGCTCAACAAAGGAACAGGGCAGTTATTCAGTGTTTTTGTTATTCTCACTGTTCAGAGGGTGGTCCTCCATCTTCCTAAGTTCATACTCACTTCAAAATGTATTTTACAGAACAGAGAATTTTCATTTACTTGTGGGATAGTCTATTGCACTCCATGGTGTAGTATTTGAATAATTCTCAAACATTAATGAATTTATTTCCAGAACAACTCTTTGCTTCATTTAATTGTAAACCATTTTACAAGTGGGAAGCTGAGGCACAGAGCTAATAAGGTTAAAAATATCTGTTCATCCTGGGTTCTTCTGAGATGCCTAACACTGTTTCTCCTTACTATTCAGCATCATGCAACACTGTGTTTGTTCAAGTGTACTTCCTATTGACCTATTGTGGTTATGAAGCACTTCACTAAATCAGAGCATACCTCTGTAGGGTAATGAAAACACACTTCTTCTGGGTCAGCTGACACAAGTGTAATCCTGTTGCCATTGGCAGCAGTGAGGGTTGGGTTTAAATTCATGAGAATTACAACAAAAACTCAAGCTATCAAAATGAATCGAGAGGTAATTATGCTAAGTTTTCTGGGGCTAAAACAAGAAGCCTAATTCCCCAACTTGCAAAAGAGCAGTATTAACAACCCATATTTTCATTAAAGATAGAACAGCAAACTATGCCCATGTATACAAACAGGGAATGACTAATTTACGAAACTATAGCTTTAGACTCTTTTCCTGCAGGAGCTGTGGTGGGGCTGGCAGGCTGCTTTCCCTGCAGCTCCTGCTTTGACATGAGCTGTTCCTGCTGGCTAAGGCTTAGCTCAGGCTGGGCAGGCCAGGAGAACCCAGCCCATAGCACTGCACCCCAGCCATGGCCATGCTGAGCCTCACCTCGCTCCAGCATTCCATCTCTGGGAACACTGCACAGAGTGCTGACAACTAACACCTCTTCCTAGAGATCCTTTCCTTCATATGAGCACTCCAGGGCTGGGAGCCGTTGCTGTAGAAGGCAGCCACCCTTTTCTCCCCTTCCCTCCCTGCACACTCGGTCAAGGAGCAGGCCTAGGCTTCTCTACACAGGCTCATGAATGGTTCTCCACTTTCTAGAATCTGTTGTCCTCTGAGGACACAGGTCCCTGTTCACAGAAATTACATTCAAACATTAAAAAAACTACCACGTGCAAAACCCAGAATGTCTCAGGCTGGAAACAGCCCATAGCAGAGCTGTCTCCCCTTTGCCCTTCCTCCTGTCCTTCCCTGCCTCTGGGCTTCTCCAGCCAAAGAGAGATATGGGGGTTTCACTTTTACTACAGACCTCAGTTAATCTGATTTCTTTGTAAAAGATTTCTCCATTTGAACAGACATAACATTAGGATCCAGTTCTCCAGGACAACTATCAATCATCAGCCTTCTTTACTGATTTGCATTTTCTGTCCTTCTCTCATGGGAATTTTCCTTGTATTTACTGTTCTTCACCACAGCCTCATCACTCCAGCCTTTTCCTACCATTTTCTCCCAGTTCCCATACACAATTTACCAAATTACATTTCCTACCCTCTTCATGTTGGAATCAAGTGAGGTCTCAGGATCCAGAAGAAGGTCACTGAGATAACTGGAAGTTAATTATCACTCTAAGTTTTGGTGTTTAAGTGCTTATGTGTGCCAGAACATTGTGGTGCTGGCAGCATCACTAGAGGAAAAGTCTGCTCTGCTTCAGCAACTCTGGGGAAGGAAGGAATAAAGGATTATTGGTGCACTCCAGGGGTCCAACCCCCACACTCAGTGATGCAATCCAGAAGCCAGAGATTAAATCTTGCCAGAGAAAAAGGAAATTTAAAAATCTGCAAAATTGACAAATTTAGCTTCTGAACTCTAACAACTCTCCCTAGAGCAAACAAGCAAAACCTGACTGAATTTTTAATAGCAGCTGATTAGTTAGCCAAACTTTCACACTTCCTTCCTGACAATAGTGAAAGCTGTGCCCTGACGTGCTTATCGCTGCTGCCAAATGGCAAGTCCTTGCTCTTGCATGGGAGCTCCAATGATTCTCAGTAACACAATAACTTAAAGTAATGAATACAGACAAAGCACTGTGTTTCCCTCATTTTTTTCTCTTGAGCAGCAGAAAAATTTCAGCAGAATTCTAAAATGAAATGGAATTTTTCAATTTAAATATTTCAACTAACATCTAAAAGAGGTCTTCTAATGGGTCTTTGCTGTCTAGGTTGTGGCTAAGACAGTAAGAGTGCCAAACGTGTGTTTCTGGCAAATAGATGGATGGCCAGACAAAGATACATGTTTTACACCCTTACGAGCCATCTGACCAGAAAAGAAACACTAAAACTTGAATTTTTCTCGCACTACAAGTATTCACTTGTCATCAGTCCACTAAGGGGGATGATGCTGTGGGAGAACACCTGTCTACATCATTTTTTTGTTCTTTTCAGTCCATAATTATATATCCCTGGGAAAAAGGTTCTGAATTTTATACCACAAGCACCTCTAAGTAATTATTTCACTCTAAAATTACATTAAAAGTATTTTGTTGAGGTTTTTAAATTTTTTCTGTTTTAAAGAAGGCAATATATTTTAATAATCATGTGTTGAAATTTTTATTAAACCCTCTATGAATTTAAGAAAATATTTTTAAAGGTTTTTTTTTTAATATCGAAAACCACCTTCTTTAACAAAAAAGCTCACTCTTAGTCATTCAACACCTGACATGTCAAAACACGAGAACGAGCGTGCAATGTTAAGGCTAAAAGGGGGCAGCTCTCACTGTGACAGATTAGTCTCAGCAACATCAAGAGCCACACCAGAAAAGCTTCTTGCATCTACTTGCATGAGTCTTATACTTTTAGCTTACCAACCTTACAGCTCAGGAATTGCTTCTTCTGCGGTCTGTACAAAACCAAATAGAATCAAGGGATCATGCCCTCATGAAGTATCTGGACTGTATAATAGCAATAATTATAGAGCAGTATTATTAACAATCAGCCTACATTTTTCACTGTGACAGATTCAGTGCACTATGGAATCCAACTTTTAATTGAAAAATAGTCAAACTATAGCATTGCTGCTTGCAAAGATAAACTTTTCATTTGTACATGGATGCAGTCTTGTCTCAGTCTAACGCAGCAGCTTTGAGGAAGATTGCCCTCATCTGTCTCAACTGTTTGCTATTTGCTAAACATAACGCCTCAAATCTCCCTGAGACTAGAGAGCAAACTTGAGAGAATCTCAGGCTATGTTTTACTTAGCGTGGAATAGCTGCTTCCTTCAAGCATGATTTGAAACAGCCCAGAAGGATTCTCTTTGGATCCCAGAAACCAACATGCCAAAAATCACTGTTGGAAAACTGGGTACTTACTCTGAAGCATGAGATTAAATTTAAAGTAATTTATATTTAAAAGACTGATGTATCATACAGAATGTTTATTTATATAGAAAACAGTCACTACAACACATTGTTCTATGCTGTGCTTAAAAAATCTCAAATTCAGATATCACAACCTTTGGTTTGCATAGGCATTAGTATGTGATGTGCCCCTCTACCCCAAGATACTGCAATAGTGGATGTTTTATTACTTTCTAGGTAAAAACACCACCTTCAACTCTAGCTCTTAGGGCCCAGTCAACAAATTGCAACTCATAAACTGAGATCTGGTTTTACAAAAGGGAACCACGTGTGAAAACCAACTGCTAAGGTTGCATGATGTGATTGTTGGGAACAGTCAAATCTCCATTAAGAGACATATCAATCTAGAAAATTTATCACAGAAAGAAAAATTCAGACACAAAAAATGTAATACATTAAATTACTTAAATTACAAGGATAATGTTTGAAATTTTTGCTTAATCTCCTCTTTTTAAAATAGAGGATTGAAGCTAACAAAGATTCAATATTTGTGTACAATTAGAAATACTGCCAACTACATCCAAGGACTGTTGGAATGCCCTCACAGACAGACTTCCATAAAGCTTTCTCCCTACAATGAATGTTAAGTACATACATATTTGACCTTCTCAAGTTAAGTAAAAATGAGACAAAAATGGGAAAAAATATTCTGATTGAAAGAGAAATGTTCATCTTACTTTACTTCTGTGAATTTTTGATGTACACTGTGCACAAACACCTCAAAGAATCACCCAAAGTTCTGCTCAGTTACTTACTGAAAGAATCTCTAAGAATTCAAATGGAATTAGGGCAGCTGACAGAGCAATTCTTTTTGCAATAACGTGGATAGCCAGTAAGTGCTCCTTGCATTGGGTCAGGCTGAGGGACAGTTTTCCCTAGAGCAGCCCTCCCAGCCTGAGCTTTGCACGGGTAGCTAGAAGGCCAACACAGCAGGGTTTTGCAGACTGCTGAGCTGTGTTGGTACAGCACCACAGCTGTCTCTCCAACATTCCCACCTCACCAGCAGGCAGGAGGTGGCCAAGATCTTGGGAGCAGACACAGACAGGACAGATGACCCGGACTGACCAAAGGGATATTCCATATAAAGACTGCTCAGCAATAAAAGCAATGAAAGCTAAGAGATAAAGTGGGGGAGCATCCATTATGATGATTTTTCTCTTCTGGAGCAAACACTATGTTTACTGAAGCCCTACTTCCTGGGATGTGTCTGGACATCACCTGCTGATAGAAAGTAGAGAATAAATCTTTTGTTTTCCTCCGCTTCTGCACATGGCCTTACTTTTGCTTTATTAAACTGCCTTTATCTTGACATGGGAGGTTTTTTTCTGTCTTATTTTCTCTTATCTTATTTTCCTCCACCCTGTCCTACTGAGGAGGGGAGTGATAGAGTGGCTTCGAGGGCACTTGGCTTCTAGCCAAGGTCAACCCACCACCCTCCTCCAGATGTCATCCTGGAGAAAGCAGTGCACATCTATCTCGCATATTTGTCTCTGGGACAGGTGGCAATAAATTTCTACTTCTCTGCTTTAATTTTGATAGTCAGACAGGAGACAGGCATTCATTTCACAGTGGATTCCTTTTTGTCAGCATTTCAGAATATTAGCTCTTTCACAGTCTTCCTAAAACTGAGTCTTAGTTCAAATTTCATGAACACCAGCAGTTGGTTCACATCAAGGTCAGTTTCCTAAGTTTCATCATTCTCCTTTGTATTGATTCATTTTAGCCATACAGAGAAGATCCAAGCTTACTTCTGCCTCGCCACAAATGTTTTGGATGTTACACAGTGGGGAAATGTAACAAGTCTGAACTGATCAGTATGTGATAACATGTTAAGGTAACTTATGTGGAAAATTGGACTGATACTGCTTTTACAGCTAAGATCCACTAAAGCACAAGAAAAAAGAGTGGCATTCCAATGAGACATGCATTCCCACTAATTATCAGGAATCAGGGCGGAGGAACTTCAGTTAGTATTTAATACATCATGGCTCTCTTTTCAAGTCCGAGATCTTCTTGCATAGATGCTAATTTAACATTCAGAATAAAGTAAGACTTTTAATGTTTAAACAATTAATATTTACATAGAAAAGTTATGTTGCTTATAATAGTTCAGTAGTAATACACAATGAAAATTGCTTTTCCAGTATTTGATACTGGACTGCAATACTGCTAATGTCACTAAAAATGTAATTTTAAAAACACCTGAAGTAACCTTTACAATAACAGTCTAAATAGATTTACTATGGACTTCCAGGTTTACCTAGGTTCCAGACATGAGATTTTAAATAATACAGATGTTGTCTGCATGGAGGATCAAAGCACAGTTGCACTGCCGCCAACTTAAAGGATCCAACACTTTAGGAAGTGTTAGTTCACTTGTGTCACATTATATTGCAATCTCCCATGTTGATATCCCTTATATGTTAATTACCAGAGCAGCAGCCAATGTAATCGCTCATCAGTGGTGGCTCAGTGCCAAAAGATTTTCCTATGGTTCTTGAATTTCTGTGCACTATATTACTGAAAAGAATCTGTGCTACTCCCTCACTATGCACAGCGAACATCTTTGTCTTCCAGATACCTCAGCTATTTTGTAACTCTTACAAAACATCTGTGCAACTACTGCAGAACACTTCGGGTGCTGACAGACTATCAAAAGGGACTTGCTAGAAGAAATCAGAAACATCATCAACAAGAAAGAAAAGAGGCACAAAAAAATCCAGATAAATGTTTTAATGTAAAGAGAGAGTGGGACAATACAATAACAGGGCTGAGAGTGCAGAACAGACATGAATAGGATCACCACAGAAGAGTATAAAATGAACACAGGGAGAGGTTAGAGAAAGAAAGGAACTGGATTTGGGCTTCAGTCCCCACAGCTGAGTTTGGCTACTATTGAAGCCAAAGAAGAGGATTAGACAATGCCTTTTGCTATGAGGGGCAGTCAAGCCTCTGCCAAACCTAGACAACTTTTACAAGGAACAGAAGGTCTTGAGATTCCCCTGGATACGTGAACTGAGTCTCTCTTTGTGCTGGAAAGATGCAAGGTTTCCTTGAGGAGTGGGAGGAAAAGGAAATGACTTCTACAACCAGAAAGCAGAAGGAAGCAGAAGGAAGGCATAGGATACTCACCCTGCAAAGAGCTCCCCCAGCTCACTTGGTTATGACATGGCCAGGAGGTGAACAAGAAAAGCATGTGCTGTAACAACAACACTTCAAAAGCCATTCAATGAAAAATATTACACTGGCTCCTATCATGTATGCCTATATTATAGTGAAATTGTACTTCTTTCAGTTGTATACTACCTTTAAGAAACGGGTGATGTCTATTTGTTTATACTGAACCTAAAAGCAATCTCCTTTACAAACTAAAATCTCTCATGAAAAGTCTGATACTTTTTCCTATTCAATACAGCACATTAGCAATCATTAAGAAAGTATAGACTTAAAGCAGTATTGCTGATCAAATATAATATATTGCATTAGAAATAAATTCCATATTAAAATAGGGACTTTTACTAAAGAATTACCTTTTTTTTCAAATAAATTACTGAAACTTTTGCATTATGAAAGCTCTCAGGCAAAATTAATGGTTTTGTTTTGCAAATTAATTTAGATATTAAAAAATCATATTTTCAACCAAGATCTCAGTTACTCAGATTAAATATTAACCAAAAGCTGTCTTCTGCTTAAATAGAATTTAGCCTTTGAAGTGTTTTTATTAATCTCTTCTGATGTAGGTGCTTGAAATTCTATGAAAGTGCTGCTGCTACCAGTTCTGTGCATCACTTACTGTAATTTATTTTCAGAACATAATTCTATTTATAAATGAAAATCCTATTAAAAGAAGACAAGAAAAATTAGTCCTAGACTTTGCATTGGTAGAGTAGAAACAAAATGAGCGGCCTAACCTGAAGTGACATTTACAAATTACCTGTTAATTTAAACTGGGTTGAAGGATGACAGAGTTTAGTCGGACTGACAGGAAGTACCGAAGGAATGACAGTTGGGCCTGTAGTGGCCATAAAGCTCCCATAGCAAGCACATTTATCTGCCTCTCTGGGAAAACCTTCCCTTGTAGTAAATAATATATTTGTAAAAATATTTACTTCGTGGCAGACCAGTGACTGAACATTTTATGAAGCTGAACTCCTCCCCCACTCCCTCACTCTGCCATCCCCTCCTTTTAATTCTCATTTTTACTAAGGATAAGAGCTCTAAGATGGCCACCTGCCTTTAGTCACATGGTTGATCCATCACCACCCCCCTAAAGCTAAACCACATGATTTTCTTAATGAAAATGAGACAAGAAGTGACAAGGCTTGTATCCTTTAGTTGCTTCAGGATAACATTCATGCCCTGAGACCAGTTCCTTTGTTTGCTAGACATTCTTTGAACAGACACGATTGCGTATCAAGGCCATGCAGTGCCAAATATTTATAAGGATAATAATAGCTGCTCCCACTCCACTTACAAATAGCAGTGAGAGGACTTGGAACAAAGTGCTAAGAGTCTTGTTATTTATTCACTTCTGAAAACCAAAATGTTTTCTGAAGGAAAGGCTCCAGTGTCTTACACTTTAAATACGTTCCATGTGTACAAATTTTATAAAATATTTAAGCTACAAATTGAATATTTGGGAGTCTTAAAATAATCCACTGACAATTATTTAGGAATCTGTCCCTCTTATGACAAACAAAGGACCATAACAGAGAGCTACTGTAGCACCTTTTTTTCTGCAAGGGAGCACCACATGCATGTGAAGACATATATACAGGCGTGTATGCAGGCTATCATAAGGCTAACTCACGTCACATACAAAATGCTCTGGTGCATGCTTAGTGAAAAACACTTCAATATTTTTAAAGAGCGAGCCATATTTTATGTACACATAGAAATGACTGAACATAAATTTAAAATGTTATATTGTGGTTTAGGATCTCAAAAAGCAGCATCTCCTGGGCCAGCTGCCATGGTCTGCCCCTTGCCCACAGTGCGCCATGCAGTCCACGGGCAGTGCTGGACCCACACTCTGCTTTCCCTTGGGGTCACAACCTGTGCTGATACAATGCAGCTGGGTATCATCATAAACATGCCTCTGCATTCACAAAAAAAAAGTATAAATCCCTCCATGAACATGAGTGTATTTACAGATACAGACAAATGGTATGTGAAGACTGTTTCTTTTCCGGAGCAAAGGCATGATTTCCCATAACCTTTTCCAACAAAATTCAGAAGCCCTCATTATAATGCCATTTTCACAAATCTTGCCTTTGAAACTGACAGTCAAAACACAGAATTGTCAACCATAACAGATCCTGTGACACCAAACAAACTCAGGGTTTCTGTAGGTTGGCATGGAAGACTTGCCAGCAGGTATTATCATCTTGCAGTCGACATTTTAAATGTAATTAATTTCTGATTTTTAATCTTAGCATGGGACCCTTGATTTTTTTCTTTTTAAATAATGGTTTGAGAGGGATGTCATTTTACACCTACTGTACAAAAGATTTTCCTTATTTAATAGCAGAATATAAATTCTGGAAGTTAAAATATCTTATTATTATGGAAGAATAGTAAAATAAGATCTACAGTACCATTATTTTTTTTAAATTAGACATTGTACCTTAGTCAAGAGATCCAAATATAGTCCGTGCTCTGGCCTGTAGTATGCCATTGATGAAAAATGGTTCTCAAATTCTACTTAAAGGGTCTAAGAGGACATAATTAATATTTTGATTTTTCTCAGGAAAAAGGGAGCTCCTGAAATACATAAAAGATCTGAAGCTCTACTGATAGTGGGAAGAAAGTACCAAAAAAGAGTAAAATTAAAAAAAAAAAAAAAACAACCAAAACTGAGTTACTATATTTGATGTGCTAGCCACAGACTTCCTCCCTCACTAATACTAGTTAGGGTTCACCTTCCTCACAGAAAGGAGAAATGACCAGTGGGAGTATCCAGCTACAGAGTGGGAAAGATCTTTACTTTGGAGATGTTCAATACAATGAGAAGAAACATAACCCTGTCTGCAGCTTGACTCTATGATATAGAGAGCTTTCATGTGTCTTCATGCATCTTTCATATATCTTTGGAGAGACTGTCTTCCATTTAGATTTGAAGATAGAAGAAATATACAACATTTTATTAATTCTCTCCCACACATCTTTGCCCAGAAAACCGTGAATACCTCTTTGACCAATCACAATTATTTATCCCAGTTTATTAAGTGTCCCTCTTCTGTAAGACTGATATTCTTGCCCTTACACAGTGTATCAAGGACATATGATAATGATAACGATCAATGTTATTTTAACACTGCACAAAGGCCAGGATGTCAATTCCATTTCTTCATTAGAAAAAAATGCTATTGATTATTAACTAGAGATAGCTAGAAATGAAGAAATAAATAGGCAGATTACCCAACTACCAATTACCTGCAAAGACTTAGTCAGGTATTTGGGATGCAAATTAGTCACATATGGTTCTGGAGGTAGACTTGTTCAGCACCATTATTTTGATTCGTTGTATTACAGGAGAAGGAATTCAGGGCTATAGTTGCACCAAATGGAAAGAAATAGGTTATTTTTTAGTTTAATCGTGTCTACTTTCAAACTGTCACATGAAAAGTTCTCTCAGAACTAGTCCAATGAACCGCAGCAAACAAAGCTAATACTCATTGTGCCTTGAGAGTCATTATGTGTTAGTCAGTGACTGAATAACATCAAATACTACTGGAAAAGTCTGGCCTCTTCCAAGTGTCTGAATGCTACTCTGGCACCCCTGAGGCTGCAACCACAGGGTTCACACCACATGTACTTACCTCATATGATCTCTGTCTAGAGAATCTCCCTTGTTTACATACAATCAAATGATCGAGTTGCTTTCTACACATGCAAAAAAGGCAAAATTCACTGCTGCGTGCTGGAGTTTATTCTTACATCTGCAGAAATTCATACCTTTCTCCTCCTTTTCTTTCTTTTTTCTTTTTTTTTCATTACCGACCTTCTACTGAATTTTAGAAAAAATAATTCTGATACCCTGGCAGAAAAAAATAAGTTCTACAAGGCACTTTGCAGCTCAGACTGCTGCTTCAGGAGTCTAAAGCATTTCAGTATTGATATGAAGTATTTTATGTAGGACTCCAACCAGCATTCTGAATTCCCCGATTCCTCTTACCCCAGGGAAAACGGGTGCCAGCAATAAGTCATGTGTCTGTACGATGACAGAAGATTTTCTTATTCCTTGTTTGCTAAATAGTCAATTATCTTTGGAAAATGCTCTCAAATGGTTTTAAAAATTTTATTCCACATCCTAAAAATATCACCACAAACTTAATCATACAGCTGATGTACCTTCATCAGAGTCCTTCATTTTCAGAGAGAATTTACATTATTGCAATCCTGGTTTCTGTCCCTCTGGTAACTGAGCATCAGAGTGCTGATCATTCAGAGCAAAGGAGAATTCTTTGCATGCCACCCTAAAATCCTTCTAGCTTTGTCACAGCTATAGAACTTGAAGGAGGAATTAATTCAGAGAAATCTTTTGGTCTGTGTCTCATGGCCAGCCTAGACCTTCCAAAAAGAGGTAGAAGCAGGAAAATTGTATTCCTTTCAATTCTGCATCTCTTAGTGATGAGACATCTTGAGGAGCATTGCAGTGTTTTCAGGCTGCCAGGTAGACATCAGGTAAAACCAGGAAGCTCTTACTTCCTTATTGGAATCATAGTCTGAGCATAAAAGTGATTTAGATACTTAAATACATTCTCTAAGCACCACTGGGATTCTTGAAAATCACTGTTCTGTTGCAATACCTTCACAAAAGCCTTCAAATTTCTACTGGTAGCAAGGCTGGAAACTGCTTAAACATGTGAAGCAGATGGATGGCTGATCCACACCTGGACCCGACAGCCTTCAAAAATTAGACACCTGTCCATCACCTCAAAGGAGTTCATCAGATAGCAATCTGTACAGCACTGCCCAGCCCACACAGCAAGCTGGAGGCTCTGTGTTGCTGCCACGCAGCCTAGTAAATCTAGGCATTGCTGTAATACTTAGGACATGCTGTCGATTCCCCTGTGTGATTTGCAGCAATGACTGAACTCAGGTCTCCCTTCTCCCAGGACCCTCACAAGATAAGATCCTCAGCAGCAAGTCTTTCTCAGCAGTGCTCATTGAGGCTGTTCTATTTTCCTGAAATTGCTTAAACATTCTTTGGGACAAAGAAAGAGGAGGGATGTGTTCAGGCTGGCAGCCAGAACAACCCCTAATACCCAATTATTCATTATTGCACACCAAGTTTCCCCTGTGTCATTCTGATCATGCCACACAGCAGCCATTTACTGGGGCCACAAGGCATAAGAGCAAATCAGAAGAAGTATCAGGAGGGAGGCACAGAAGGAGCAGCAACAACAGCAAGACACACTCTGCATAACAAGAGCAAGGCTATCAGCTGCATACCTACACTGGCCATCCCAACCAAAGGCAGTGGCACCCCAGAGATGCATGGAAATTTAAGGAATGAAGAAGATAGGGAGCACTTTTCTTTAGATGCCATAAAACCTACAAACTAGGGTTGAAACTTCACTTGTAAACATCCTGCCTTAATCAATCATAGATGAACTGCACAAAAAATACATAAAAGGAAGGGAAGGGTATACACGAAATAGGGTATCCACAATAATTTTTTGATCATTTGCCACCTTCTCCTTCTACAGAGGCAGCTTAAAAAATATGCAGAAGCCCAAAGAATGCACTTCTAGGAGTATGGGGTAGTTTTTCAACCTACTATTCACATAAACAAAGGCAGTATCTGCCAGAAGTAAAACTTCTTTCTTTCAAAGGTTCTTTTAAATAATGCTATGTTCTTTCCCCTCTTTACTTAGAGGGGGCTCAGATTAATGGCTTTGCTGATTTCCAGAGGAATCTTTTAGGTTTTGAACCAGATCCTTATTGCTGCTGGTAACACACACCAGAAAGCACACAATCATTTTATTCCCACTGGAATATGTGAGACATTTGGAGACTGTTTCCAGCTTTGGCAATAGCTCTGTGCTGTTATGACATCAGCCTCATTATCATGGCCACTTTCATTTGATTCTTTCTAGCTCACAGGGACAGGGGCCTGGAAGTGGCAGTGTGTGACAGAACCTGTGCTGCATACTCTGGAACCTCACTGACTCTTTCTTTCCAAACTGAGACTTTCACATTTATGCTCAGAATGTCAAATCTTTAGACCGATGACCAAGGCAAGACTGGGACATCCATACATAGGATCTTTGGAGCATTCCTTTAAAAGAAATTTAGCTCTAGCTTCCACGAATGTGTATTTCACTATGTCAGAGTGAACAAAGTGGGGCGTGACAAGCAAATGCTTACTTGTCCATTGCTTTCCATTTTCTTGTGCTCATTTGCACGCTACAATATTAAAAAGCAGACACACTGAAAGCAAAAGGTATTACTGGCAGAAGTCTCCCATTCCCTTTCCTATGGGAAAGGAATAAAATAAAAATATATTATTCCTTCCATCTATTTGTATTACTTTTTTGACCAGTAAAAATTTAAGATGTAAATCCCGACATCTGCCATGAATATTGCTAAGTCTAAACTAAACTGGGAGAACTGGTTAATGTAAGATGGTTTTAGATACTTACTGAAAACCCTAGGGCTCTTACTGGATAAACTCAGGCCAAGATATGCAGTCTAAGGAGCTCTTGTGGCTTTGCTTTGATTAAGACAGTATCTAAGTAAACAAATATTCTCACCATCATGTGCCTTAGGGATGAATATCTGGCCTTACAGCCAGAGAAAAGGCCCTTAGGACTGTGCACTGGCCAACTGAAACTACTGATAGATTCAGTGCTCCTTCCCAGGGCAGTCTGAAGGATTTCCTAGAGCTTGAACAAAAATACTGAGGAACTGGTTGTTTAGGCTTCCTGTAGTTTTTCAAAGATAGTCATAAAAGACTTTGGTCATTAAATGAAAATGGATAATACCCCAAACTCACACAGGGAGCACAGCTGTAGAATCTCAGGAGAGTTTCTTCAGTGGGTATATCCTTCCCCGTTCAAGGCTTCTGCTCTTTGATATGATCAGTTAATTTGCGTATCTTAAATGCTGACTGGCATACAAGATATACAAGGTACACCAGATAGTAATAAATACATAAAATTTTAGCTCCCTTAATTTTACCAGACAGATTTAATAAATGCACATAACTAATGGGTATATAATGACTTCCTAAACTCCTACTTGTAGATCATGCATTCTATTTCCCAGTACATCTTTTTTTTCCAATGAAAAATTAAATTGGAAAGTCAACAAGAAAGAAATCATACTGGGGACATTTTCTATCCATTCATTTACATTTTCACTCTTTGTAGAATGTGGATAGTATATTTTTATGGCATGTTTGGTTGCTATTCAAAATATTTTTTTTTTAATTGAATAGCAAAATTGTTAGGTGAGTAGAATCCTGTATGCATAATAAGAGCACAATTTAAAGGTGTCCCTAGGCTAATTTATGAAGCACTAAATCAATTGGAAAGTTTTTTTCTTTTTCTTAAAGAGGAAACCTGCTTTTTCAGCTGGTTTTCTCTGTTTTCATGGTCTGCACATTGATCATGGCCTGGTACAGTTATCCAAATGCATATGGGAAAAGAAACATCTGAGAGATGAAACTAATGACACGTACAGTCTTTGTTGGTTTGTTTCACTTCCCTTCCTAAATGAATTCCCTGTTAACTAGTGCACAAGCCATTACTGATTAAGGTTCACAGGCACTGACCAGTGTGATAGAGAATACAATTAACACACAGGAGTTTTGCAAACAGGTATCTGCGATTGCACAAAGACCTGGCTTGTAAGTTAACCTAGTAAAATGTTATGTGAAATACCTTTCTTCACAGCCCAGCAAGGATGCGCACATTAAGTTTCCAATAAACTATGGGAAAAATGTGCATTCCACAGTAGATGCTGTTGCTTCTTACTGTCACTGTGTGAAAATGATCCTTAGAGCACACACACAGACCTCGAAACACATTACAAAAGCAAGCAGGTAGCATTCCCATTTGTATCAATAGCAGACAGAACCATACAGATGGCACAAACATCCTGACTCATCCAGCAACAGGGACAAAAACAAAACCCAAGGCTCTTGCCTAGATCAGCACATTATTGCTAACTCTCATTTTGCATTTGTTGATAGCGTCTTACAGAAACATGTTCCAAAACGATATTTTATCCACAGATAATTTTTACTGATGGCAGTTGCTGGATTTTTCCAGTCCAAAAGTCCTCTGAGGAGAAATAGTTTGCAGTTTATACACTCCTCTACAGATAGCCCTATAAAGATCTTTTGTCCTAGTTTCAAGCATAAGAAGCTATACAGAAAAAATGATATGTTAACAGGACCTACTCGGCAGCTTTGGACTGACTAATATGTGCACTCACAGAAGTAAAAAGCTCTTCTTGTAAAAGAGGCAGAAAAGACAGCAGAAATTTCAGATCATTGAGGGCTATTCTGACAGTGTAACCATTGACTGAGAAAGCAGTTCCTATGTTTTAGTTGTTTTTATCTTTGATTTAAAATGTAATCTATTCCATTATTAAGTACTCTCATCCTGGGACATTAAATTAGACATATTGTGGAAAATCCAAAGTCCAAACACATCAACGATTGTTAAATTGGTAACAGTTACATCCTAAACTGGTAAAACAGACCTGATTTTATCCAGCAGAACTGCACTATAGATTCAAAGAGCTCATGTTTGATTCTATGGTCACGTCTTATGGCTCTCCCTAACTAAAGAGAACCTAAGGATTTGCATCTATATGTTTTGTCCTTCAGAAGGACAGATTATACTTCCTGTTCATTTAACTATCATGAGTGCTGCATCCCCTACATGACACAGTTTAAAGGGTATAATTAGCAAAATGCAGTCCTTACTTGTCTTACAGATGCCACCATCTGAAGCTGAAAGGCAGAATATTCTATTCTTGTATCAGTGTTGACAATAACCAAAATAGCTTGAACTTTACCAGTTATCCTGTCCCAAGAAGCTGCCCTTCTAATACAGGATTTTTTTACACCTCTTATCTATAGGAAGAACAGAAAATGGCTCACAGAAATATCATTTGGACTTTTTAAAATACCTTGCAGCATTTTAGGTTCAGAAACTGAGATAAACATATATTTTTTTCCATTTGGAATACATATTCATCTATCATTTTTATTTGAAAGAAAGTTTTATCTACTTAGTTGTCTTTTTCTCTGTGATACTTTCTCTTTTACAGCTATGTAATATCCACAGCAAAGGCTGTTAAATCAGCTGCTTAGTAGTTCCTCAGAGTAGTTCCTTCAATTACTCTGAAAAATCTCTTCCAAGATACCTTGCCCTAAACTCTCCATAATCAGATCAGCCATAGAAAATTGTGATACAGAAGTCCTTAACAGTGCAACATGCAATCCAATATTTCATCTGCATGTGTACACTTAGGTTATTTTAAGGTAGGCGTTGAAAACCTCAGGCAGCATATTGGACTGGGTGAACTGTAGGGCTACTGGAAGATTTTACTAAGAAGTTATGCCTGGATTCACCACAGGAAAAGGCAAATTGGACAAAGAGAACTTCTCATGGGATTTAATAACATTAGCATGCCATTCCACTGACACTGAGGAGGTGTGACATCTATTCCACAGGCTGGACATGCAATGGGTAGCGAGAGAAATGTCCCCTTAATTCAACAGACATAGAGTTTTACCAGTTGGAAGTAACTGGGCTCTTTGAAGGCAAACAGGATGAACATACATGCATTACTTTAAGATCCACTAAACCCTTTCTGAGGGCATAAGCACTACACCTGTCTCGTGCTGGCCTCATTTGCATGACTGAAATTCATCCCAAATACACCACACAAAGTACTGCAGCATTTCTGTGCCTGCAAGAAGAAAAAAGGACTGTTCCTAATGTTTTATTAAAGTCTCGTATTTCTGAACTAGTGTGGTGCCATTTTATATGTGTTGGCAATATCCTCATGAATACCTGTGACAAGTGTCATTAACATAAAATAAAAAGTGGAATTGGGCATGATTTAAAATTTAGACACGCACTTGCCACATTTAAAAATGTACTTCACAGATATATTTTTAAACCATGTATTTTTCAAAAACAAGTCAATTCAATGCCTTATATTTTGAGTTTTAATTCCAATCAAGATAATTTCTAGTCATCATGAACACATACCTGCCAGTAATGAAGGTTGTTTAATTAGGTCCAGATAAAATAGCTACAATTCTGTTTCTGATCCACCTGTCAAAGCAAATCAGTCTTCTACATGACTTTAAAAAAACAAATTAGACTAGCTGATGATTTTTTGAATATTCAAGTAGACATACTGAAGATAAATCCAAACCAAACTTGTGACTGAACAAAAGCCTGGAACGTGACCACAAAGATGAAGAGATCTTGTTCTGCCAGAAGCAGATTTCCAAGCTTGGCATTTAAGGATTATGAAGTCAAGGACAGGGTGCTAAAAAATGCTACTGGAAAGGATAGCAGTGACTTCCACAGCTTAAGGCAAGGTAACATTTCAATGCTATGTAAAATTAAACACAAATAACAATGTTAAAGGTCCTATTTAATGCCCCAAAGCCAGGTGATTTCAGAACACACATGTCCAATTCATGCCACTATAGTTCTATGGAAAAAAACCACAAGTTTTCTGTTCCTACTACTGTTACAGAAACAAGTAGAAAATCTAAAAGGGCTTATAGGCTTGAATGCTAAATAATAATTTCTTTTTCACTGGATTTTAAGATGGGCTGGTAGGCTATATACAAAAACATTTACTGGTAGGCAGATGGCAACAAAAATTGACTGTCACAAATGGATTTGACATATACGATGTTAATTAAAACAACTTAGTACAACTTAGTACTCTGAGAAATTGCTAGTAATTGCTTAATACTATAGCAGCTCAACCAACAATCTCCAAAAGTGTAAGATTAGGCATAAGTGCTAGGCAACAGACTAAAGAGAAAACAGTGATTAAAAGCACCTCTCAGACACAAACTGTAAACATCTAGAACACAAAAAACCCTCATATTTTAATATAGAAATTATCTACTAGGCTCTGGTATGGAAATCAGTCAACATGTACTAGCTGTTTCTGTGCTTGCTGTTAAGTGAGAAGTCACCAAAAATGGCAGGGTTTCATGTGGTTTTTCTCATTTGAGCCAACCAGTTACTCTACTCAAATGATAATTCTCTTATTCTTTGATTCCCTATCAAAGCAGTTCTACTGATGTTACTTATTAGAGCATTAACTTTTCTCCGGTTATTTATGCAGATAGCATAGAAGCACAGAATCACAGATTATTCTGAGCTGAAAGGAATCCACAAGTATCATCAAAGTCCAATTGGCTCTGCACAGGGCAGCCCCAAGAATCCCACCATGCACCTGAGAGCTTTGTCCAAAGGCTTCTTGAACCAGCCAGGCTGGTGCTGTGACCACTTCCCTGGAGAGCCTGTTCCAGTGTCCAGCCACCCTCTGGGTGAAGAACCTTTTCCTGATATCCAACCTAAACCTCCCCTAATACATCTTCATGCTGTTTCCTTAAGTGTTGTCACTGGTCAGTTCCTGCCCAGTGCCTTCACAAGGAGGTTGTGACTGCAGTGAGGTCTGCCCTCCATCTCCTCCAGGCTGAACAGACCCAGTGCCCTCCACTGCTCCTCATAGCTTCCCCTCAAGGCCCTTCACCATCTTTGTTGCCTTCCTTTGGACTATCTCCAATAGCTTTATTGTCTTCTTATATGATGATACTTAAAAATGCCCCCAGAACTTGAGGTGAGGATGTTGCAGCACAGACCAGAGAAGTACAATCACCTCCCTTGCCCAGCTGGCAATGAATCATCTGCTACATCATCATCTGCTTCTTTGTAAGACCTGAAGCCTAGATTAAAGGTGCTAAGAATACTGGCAAAAGTTGGCCAGTGGTAGATTACTTATGCTCACACTTTGCTGACAGGTGCACTCAGATTTTACCACAAGGAGCAATGAAGATCATGAGATGCAACTAACTCTACTGATGTTTGACCAGTCGAAACCTGGTTGATACGAGAAGCATATTTGTTTATTTGACCTCTATTTACTAAAAAAACTGCTATTCAAGATTTTGCTAATCTCTCTCCAAATTTCTGCTTCTCTGCAGGTCGCTGGCTGCAGGGAGCCTGCCTTTTTAAGGTGTTTTTTGTCATTTGTTGGTGTTAGGATGATACAGTGAATTGTTTATCCCATCAGAATTGGGTCTTTCACCTCTTTATGATGTTGTGTGCTCCAATTAATTTTTATTTCATCTCTCACCTAGCTTTAGTATATGTGTCACATTGTTTTGCCAGTTTTACACCCTTCATCAGCACAAAACTCAGTTTGTCAGTGCTTATCTGTGCTGTAAAAGGGGCAAAACCCCATGACTTAGATTGCAAGCTTGCCTCTTCAGAGTGCTCAAAATTCTGCCTTTAAAGCATTCTTTCAACAAGGCAGTAAGTGTTGCACCTTTTTCCCCAACTACAGAGAGCAGGGAGGTGGGGCACTTCACCATGTAAAACAGAACAAACATTTTGTACATCTCATGTTTTAATGCTGTTAGCTCAAAGCATTGAGTTAAACTGAGGAAGGTTAATGACAGGTTTCAGTCATTATTGCAGTGACCATGATAAAGGAAAGGGGCACGAGAATGGCAGTTTTAACAATTAAACCCTCTCAACACATTGCTTTAACATTATTGCCATAACAGAGTGAAATGCCACAGTTAATCAGATCACAGTTACTGCCAATGCTCTCGACCAAGTTCTTGTGACTCCCCTGTTGGGATGTTCTACAAGATGATCATGTTCTCCATGAACGCTAAGTAAAGGTAGGTGCCACACAAATTAATATCCTTCATTGTTCATGGGTATAAATATAGGAGTTATTTGATTTTCATTCTACTATGCAATTGGCATTATAAATACATAAAGTACAGTGAAATCCCTGCTCCCCTATAAATGTCAGTTTCCACAAAACAGAAGGCTACAAGCACCTAGCAGCCATGTTGCACCACACAAGGCTTCCAGTATATGCTGGAAGTATTTTGCTTACCTCACTAAACATCAGAAGCAAGTCTGTCACTAGATCAGTCAGTAACATCTTGTTGTTTAAAATATTTCTTGCTCTGCCTCTATTAGGTTGCAAGCCAACATCTAATTGGTTGAAACCTCCTGCAGGAGGTTTCCCATCACATTTTAAGATTGGCCCTTTCTCCATATCAATAAAATTCAATTACAACGTATTTCTAGTGCTAGCACATGTCAGAGGAATAAATTATTCTACAAAGGGCTCACTTTTTGCTTTATTATGCTCTCATGTCCTCACTGAGGACAAAAGGAAATCAAGAAGCCTAGGCTTGCAGAGGAAGAAAGACAATTTTGGCCAGCAGTAACAGCATTAGATGTGGATGTACTAGACCTTAGTTTAAGTCACTGTTTCCTCTGTGCCTTGAGCAAGTGAGTGGGATTATTTCTATAAATAGGATTAAGAGCACTTACAACTACAACTCCAGGATATTTCAGAGTTAAACAATTAAAGGATTTTGGCCTATTTAGGTACTTTAATAACACAAACTCCCCAAAGCAGAGAATAATGAGAATAGTGAGAATAATGTCTGATAAATGTTGCTAGTCTCTTCTTTATATAGTGGGAGGTTGTGGCTTTTACAATTTTATAGCTATTAATTTGAGGAAATAGGTTATGGAAAGGTTAATGGAAGGTTTTAATCATAATTGTGATGACCATGTCCTCACAAAAGCCAGGGAATCTTGCAATTGAAAAACAGTACCAAAATTCTATTTATCCATTGCCAGAATACAAAGAAATGCCACCATTAATTATACACCACATTGATTACTAAAGAAGCTGTCATGTATCCCTTTGACACAACAATCACTGGAATGGTGATATTATACCACTACCCACCAACACTATCTGTCTACAACCTTCAGTTATTGGTGCTATATGCTGTTGCTCAAAATGTTGGTCACATGGTTTGTGTAAACTTGAAGCAGAAAAATCTCACTGAAATCTGTTACTTAGATCTTCCTTTACGATCCTATAATACAGAGCAGAATCCTCCTCTTTGTTCATAAAAATATGCACCTATAAAATAATAAATGTACTGTCTGCTGAATATTCTCTACTATTCATGAAGTTAAAATTAACTCCTTATTTTAATTGCTTATCAGTTCCATAAGCATAATTCCCATGATTTAACTTGCTTTCATGGGGATCTGCTACCTTTCCATATAGAACTTCACATTTTTATGAATTTTTACTGTTTAAAATGTATATGTATGTAAATTATTATGCATCTGAGCCTTTCACATCAAAGGTACACTATAAATACTAAATCAACGTGGAAAACATCATGTCTGCTTTAACTTGACTTGATTATGGCTAAATATGAAAAAATAAATTAGCATTTTACTCTATTTTTAGTTGTCTTCATTGTATTACACTGTATATTTGCTTCAAGTGTGTAGATTAACACCTCTCCCAACTATTTCCTATAGGTTTATGCTAATAAAGTGTAACTTAAAACAACACATAAGGGACTAGCAAGAGCAAGTCAGGTGTCTCATACACATGTTCCTTAACTGAAGAAGAAATATGCTGGAAACCTTGGGATACTGAGTTTTGTCTTTTCTCAGATCAGATCTACCTATTCCAGCTGGTAAATCTAGCAAAAGTTGTGTTAAAAAAAGGCTGAGACAATACAAAGCTTTCTTCTAATTTAGATTACATTTTTGCTCATGTTTTCCATAATTTATTATTGATTTTTCTTAGATTTATTACCTATATTTGAGCTAGTAATTCAAGCGATTTTAAAAATAAAGCAAATAAAGTTACAAAATGCTGCAATTCAGCAATTATGCCAAAGACCATTTTTCTTCTTCATGGACGTGATTGACATAGGAATGTGACTCAGGAAGAAAACATTATTAATAATGAAGAAAAGTTACAACTTTTGAATTATGTTGGCTTGCCTTGGAAGTAATTCCCTGGGTTACATCTGCATTGCATATTCTGATAAGTATTTATAGATTCTCTTTACACATTTTAGCTTCTTTAATAATTTTGCTAAATGCAGAAGAGGGGAAAATAAAGACATATTATTAATAAACAAGCAATTAAACAGGTTAGGGCAACAATGCAATGCTGGTCATTCAGGAACCCTGTGCTAATTTTAATTAGCTACTTTCCCTTGCTTTCAAATGTAATTAAAGCAGCTTAGTTGTGCTCAGTGATGCAAACCACCTTATTTAATCACTAGCATTATTTCCCTGAACTATTAATGATTTTCAAAATGCTTGTTTATGCAGAATTAGAACAGTAATTATCTTACCAGTTAATTTTGTACCTTCACATTTCACACCTTGCTCAAACGTCATTCATTTACCATAGCCTTTCTGTCAAAACAAAGAAATGCTTGTTCTAAATGTGCTTCTGACTGCCAAATTGAAAGCCAAGTTTTGTAACACTAATAAAGTAGCTCCCAAGTGAAACAGGTGTAGTAATTTAGACCCTTCCTGTCTTAAGCTTGCACGTACATGCTATGTCTTTTCTTTATTAGCTTTAAAATGAGAGCTTGGTGTGCAAAATAAGCTATTTAATTCAGACTTGTGGAGCAGAATATAATCTTTAATTTAAACTAGAGCCGTAAAAAAAGGCCTTTAATTTTAACTGGCATGTGCGTGTGAATTTGAATTAATAATCCAGAAAATTGAAACTGTTTTGCTGCTGTTGCTGGATAGTGACTGTTCTTCACATGCCCTTAGTTTTCACTCACTCCATTTTTCTCTCCCAAGCTTTGCTTAGTGCCTATTCCATGATGTTGCTGTCTTACAGAAAGGAAATTCTTATAAAAAAAACAAAAAAAACCTCAGTTGATTGAACTCTTGTAAAAACATATTGTGGTCAAAGAAATTCTTATGTCTGTATATTTCGGTTTACAAAAGGACTATCATTGGTATATTCATTACATCTATTTAAGGCAGAATTTAAATACACCATGAATTTATACTTCATAAATCATCAGTTTTTTTTCCTGTTATTTCTTTTAGTGTAAGTTAACAACTAATTGTGGCCTTATAATCACAAAATACAACAGCCTTACAATCAGCAAATCACTCTCCTGACTCTTGTGAGAAAGAGAAGTCTTCCCTATTTTACCAGGAAAACTAAGAAACTGCCTAAAGTAATGAAAAGAAAATTTGTGTCAGAATGAGAAAAGAGGAAACTCCATCTTTCAGCTGCTCAGAACAGTCTCAGGTCTCCCACACTCAGCCCAAGCTGCACAGCAAGCTCTGGCAGTGAGCACCAAAGGCTGCTGCTGCAGGAGATGGCTCGTGAGCCAGATGAGCTGCCCATGAAGAGTCACAATGACTCTCACCTCTTGGCCACATCATAAATATCTGTCTATGCAATCCAATTCAATCACGTTCAACATTCAATCCACAAAACTAGAGACAGCCAAAAAATCCCACTGTAAATGAGGCCTATCCTGTATACATTGCATCTGTGGATAGCACAAATACACATCTGGCACAATTCCTTCTGAAGAAGGGGACAAAAAAGACTGGATTTGATGCAATGCTGCATAATTTGCAGGAAATGTAATTACAAACATAGTATAAGAACTCAGCCTTTAAAGGCTGTTAATACAATTAAATCTAAACTCAAAAGCAGTGCATTTGATTTCTACTGGACCCCTTTAAAGGGTAAAGTTACCCATGTAAGAAAAAGGGACAGCTGGATGGACACCTAAGAGGCCAACAATAATTTTGCATGTGTTCATTAGAGGTAGGGAGCTACTACAGTCGAGATTTTAAATACTACATCACATTTTACAAATATTCTTTCTAAATACATTATAAATCATACAAAAGAGTGCAGATCAATATGCAAAAAACCTGTTTTAGTTAAAAAGCCATATTTTGTCTAAAAGCTCTACATGTACCTTGACAAAGTGCTTATATTTTAATATATTTAAATGCATTATATTTTTCCAGAAATTCTATAAATTTGAGGCAGCTAAAATTATTTCAATATTTTCAGAATACCCAAGATTCATGGTCTCCTGGCAACTAGTAATCACATGGCTGGAGAGGTTTTGGCCTACTGTTACAATGCCGTTATATGTTTGGTAGATGATTTATTCAAACCCAGTTGCAAACCTGCTGTTAGCTCCCTCATTGCTTTAATGCAGCCAGTCTACCATTCATAACTGTCAAGAACCAATTCATTGGGACTTGAGCTTATTAAGCACCCAAAGTGTGTCCTGAACATATGCAGTTTTGTGCCTTGGAATGTGAATAAACACTATCCTTTCTATCCGTTTAAATTGAGTCTCTGATGTTTTTAACACCATGCATTATTTTTATCTTGTTATCAGAATACTCAGCCATGAACTCCAAAGAATCCATTGTGCACAGCTTGGTGTTAGCAGGTGTCAGTAAAGCCTGGCAACCTCCTGTCTAACAGGGCACAGGCACAGAAGGAGAGGGTGGCTTCATCCACTGTGCTTGCAAAAAGTTACTGTAGGCACAGAGTATGAGCTTTGTGATTTCACACAGAAACAGGAAGGACAGGCTCATCTTATGCATACAGCACTTGGAGAAACAGTAATGGACTTCTCTTCTTAAATACTGCTTTATTTGAAAGGAGAAAGATGGCTCTGGCAATTAAATGAGTAATCACAGTGGATATTTACACTATTGAGGACAATATATCAATTCTCTTGGTCAAACACACCAACTGTATAAATAATATAAAGAGGAAATGGGTTTTGAAAATAAAATATTACTTAACAAGTTCATTTATATTTTAATCTAACTCTGTTAATTCAATTGTCTCAAAAAGGCATATTTGAATTGCAGGCTTTTATGGTTTTTCATGTTGAATAACATGGTAATATGATTTTTCTCCATTCTGTACACATAAGGAACATTCTAAAATGTGTAGCCACAATTACACAGCAACAGTGTGCGTGATATTTAATGCTAGACTGGGAATAAAGCTGGTTCAAACCATTTGGTTTGAAACAATTATAAACAGCCATTTTAACATAGTGATTCTAGTATAATATGCTTTGCTTATATTTTAAGAATTGTAGTGGGGAAAAGATAACATTCTGAACACTAATTTAATTTAAATTAGGACTTCTGTAGAATTTAAGTTCTGACCAAATAATAATTAAATAAAGTTTGAGGTTGTTTTTGGGGTTTTTTTTTTTTTTTTTTTTTTTTTTTTTTGTTCTGACACAAAGGACTAAGAATTTCTTGAAAAGGAAATTATTATAAAAATGTCAGCAAGAATAATTGGAGGGTCAGGAGGTTTTTTTCTTGAGTGCTTGCTGATGTTGTGCCCATCCCATCAAGAATTTCAAAAGAGAAATAAAATGGCACTCTATCTTCTGGACAGCTTGATGTTTGTCTTTGCTGTCAAGCAAAAGGGGATGCAATTCCATTCATACCAAGATTAGAATAATGCAGAAAATATGACAAACCAGAACAATTCACAACCAGTCAACACGCTGAGGGATCCAGACTCCTTTAGTACATAGGGACTGACACACAGGGCCCTAATGAATCAAGGTTGTTCACTAATAACAAATGTACTTTCTTACTAGCTCTTCACATTTTCATGAAGAATTTAACACAAATAACTTCTTAAAATTACTCAAAATCAGCTCAGCACCACTTAACTACACTACACCTTAACCTGATGCTGTAAACAGAACAGGTCTCTGCTTACACTCAGGAGTGGCTGCAACAGGACTATTCTGCAGTGCACAGGGGAGTCCTTGCAGGAAAAACCCTTCCAGAACTATTGGCAGAGTCATGACAGAGAGGCATGGACATATATGTAAGTATTTCTAAAGAACAATTGCCCTAGAAGATGAATCCTCATTCCTTTTCTACAAGACTTCCAACTCAAACTCAGGGCTTCCTTTAACATAAACACAGTGGACACAGTACTCCAGGCTGTTCCATTTGTTTTGTGGCAATGTAATGCAATTACATTTAACTAGCCATGAACTGGCAAACATACACAGTGTTTGGGCTTCACCTTTAAATAAAGCTTACTGCTGCTCCAAGTTAATCAAACTTGAAAGAAAGCTTCAAGAAATTTCATCTCTGTACCTATTTTCATGGTTACCTATAGAAATACCTATTCTTTGGAAAGTCAAGGTGCTGTGCAACACTCCTGTGGTCTCTTTCAATGTATTCCCCCAAATGCAGTTCATTTTCAGATGTGTGAAGCAATTCAGTACTGTCTTACTCTTCCTGAATTTTTAATGATTACTCAGAGATGAAACTTTTGATGGAACCAATTCTGATTACCTTTTATGCTGTGATCTCATCTACAGGAGATAAAGATTTAATGGAATAATGACTGGGTGTTTGCATCCAACTTTTCACACCATTAGTGTGATGATAAACACACAGAAACACCTAAATCTAACTGGCTCTGTACCAAACTGGCATTATATCTTATCTTCCCTCATCAGATACTCAGATCTGTTCATTGATGCCATGTATACATCTGTCCCCAAATGTAGGAATGCAATGAAATGAATGAAAGAAAAAATGATGGGTAGTAGTAGCAATTTCTAGTCTCCAGATTATTTAACCATTTCTTATTCGGAGATTTAATCTGGGAGAAGTAATGAACAGTTAAATATAATCAAGGAATGTTATCAGGAAAGAGAGGAAAAGAAGCTCAGTAGGCCAACCAGGGCAGCTTTGCACATTCAAGAAGGGTCTAATATAAATAAGGAATAAGCTGTATATTTCTGTATAACCTGTTTCGTAAAAATGATTACAATTACACAGCCTCCTAAAATAGCTGTTCCCATCCCCCAATCAGCATCATAGAATGAAAGATTGCTTCTCTCCTGCTCTGTAATAAAAATTTCTTTCCCTATACACAGGAAAAAGAATATCTTGCCCTGCACTTAGCGAACACAGGGAACAACCCTACTCATAGCAATCATTTAGAACTTACATTATTCACCCCTCAGTCATTTCTTAGCTAGATAAATCCAGAAGTTTCAAGGGAGCTTGTTTATTCTGTTTCACAAGTCTTTATCTTGACCAAAACTCAGGCAGAGTATTGAATCTCAGGTCTAACACTTCAAGGGGTAATTTTCTCCCAGATTTTAAATCTGAGGGTCCTGATCATGCATTGTGTAATTAAACCCTGGAGTCTTTTCCCCCCAGTACTTAACAAGATCTTTAGAATTCTAAAGTTAATCTTCTGAATGCTTGCAAACTCTTCTCAACGGGTGTCAGCCAAAACTTTTTTATTGCTATCTTCTGCTATATCATCAGAGAGTGGAGCTGGATCCATGAGACACCTTGGGGAAGTTTGTTGTGTACATCCCCGAGCTGCAAAACAAAGCATTGCTATCTTTGAGTATTTATAAACATTTATGTAAATGTTGTACTTAGCTTCATCTGGGTCATAGTTTCTTGCACTACAATCTCTATGTTTTAAACATTAAAAGGATATTTTAAAACTTAAAAAAAGTTAAAATGGGAATTTTTATTTCAATCACAGAGCAGATCACAGTTCTTTTGTGAATGAACGTAAGTGAAATGAAAGGCAAGGAATACCTCATCTGCCTTAAAAACTGATGAAAGAAGATACAAATTAAGAGGAAAGTGAGGTCATCAACAAGCAGAATGCCAGGAAATATAATGGATAAAGCCAACTTTAAAAACTGTCCATAAGACTGATCATAAACATGGCCAGTTAAATTTCCCACAGAATTTTCAAAGGCAGGAAGACTGCACAAGCCAGGTACCAGTAGCAGTTTTACTTTTATGTACAATCTGAACTCTCAACTCCAATACAATATGCTTGTTTACTGGAGGAAAAAAATAGTTCTTCCCTTACTCTTCCATGTTTGAAAGACTAACAACCCAATTAGTATGAACAAGGTTTGATTACTTAATACTGCTAATCATCCCTCAGAGCCTTGGGTTTCAACAGAGGCTGAAATACACACAAGGACTGAATCTCCTTCCTTTGTAGGATACTCTCCACTGAAGACACCCTTCTTCCCTTGTAGATCTCAGACCACATAGCCCTGGCCTTTGGCTCTGCCTGTTTAGCTTTTTTCTCATATATTCTCACTTTTCATCTATTCACAAGAAGGTGAGTTTTCATTTACCAGCTCAAGGCTCACAAAAGCAGTGTGACAGATTGCAAGTAGTGTTTCCAAACCCTTCCCCATGAAAGTCCTTAAAAAAACTTTCAATCCATAGAATATCTACCCCATTCTTTACAAGTGTCTTTCCATATTTCTTTAAAAAAAATAGTATTCTGATATGAAGACAGGTATGAGAGAAAATCAGGTAAGCAAAGCATAGCTAATACCAACTTCAAATATGAAGAGACTAGCACCTCTGCTTTATTAAAAAGGAGAGCTACATTTGGTCACACATGATGGTGGGGAGAGAAGATTCCTCACTCAGGCAAATTCAAAGGCAGAACTAAGACAAAATTTTTCTGACTTGTACACAAAAATCCCAAAGAGACTAAACTATTCATCAGGGATGGAGGAAAATTTGTCTATTGCCTGTATATATCAAGGCAGTTTTCTTCATTAGTGTAATGAACAATGAAACCAGAATCAGTGCACGCATTCAGATGAAATGGCTCTGTTGGTTTCCCTGTTCCCTTGCAAAAAGGGATATTCAGCACCTCTGTTCAGGGCTTAGATCTCATCAAGAGAATGGATAAATGCACCAGAACACTTGTACAGGTCTCTCTCACTGCCTTGTGCATTCAGCCCCCATGCTCAGAATCTCTGCCAGCTTAGATGAAACCTGCAATATTTTTGCAACTATTGTGTTTTGACAGTGTCAGAGTTAAGTGATGTAATAGGTAGGAAGCAGAGAGCCTAATAAATCATATTAAAAGTTAAAGTTTTGGTGCAATGGCCAAAGGTGCATGAGGTAATGTATCCACAGTTCTCAATCACAGCCTCCTTTATTATGGCCTATTTCCATCAGTCTAATCTGAAATGAATGCATTATGTTTTGTGTTCTTTGCACAGTTGCTGCCAGCATCACTCTGCCCTTCCTCCTTATTTCCTCGGTAGTTTGGGAGCCTAAGGGAGGGGTGGATTAAATTGGAAAATATAAATAACAAATCAAAAATTAAAATTGATTGGATAAACAATTTCCCTGTTTCTTAATAAGTGATTGATTTTTTAATCAATATTCATTATTTCGCAGAACATACCAAACTGTTTATTGAATAAATGAATGGTTGGAACTACAATGACATGAAATCAAATAGGTGAACCAATTTCTTTAATAACATGGGCTGAACAGGCTACCTTATCTTACCTGGTTGAAACTAAAAGCCAGAAATTCAACTCCATTGACTAGGCGATCCAAAAAAGGGATGCAATTTGTTTTCATGTTTGATACACACAGGTGTATAGCCACATGCTGATTTGTGCGATATTTCTAAATTGCAGTTGAAAGTTACTTTCTTTTTGATACAACTTTAGTGTTCTTCATTAGTCAGCAGACTGCAAAGCTTCTGAAATAAAATTCAGATCTGAAAAATGAGATCTGTAAAACTGTTCACTGTAAAGGCTTCAGGCATGGCAAATGAATTTCTCTAATAAGTTTTTATTCACTTGTATCAGATTCAGTGGTACACATATAAACTATACGCTACATCCTAATATATACTTCAGACTATTTCTTTTTTTTTTGGCATAATGTAAAAAATAATCGTTTGAGGCACAGAGGTGCTGCTGTTCCTTTTTTCAGTTGAAGAAAAAGCACTAGTGTATGAGATCTCCAAGAAATGTTTGCACATTTGTTTAAAACCCAAGCAAGGATATTAAATTTGGTTCTACATAAAAAAGATTGTGTCATTTACATGATCTTCAACTCAAGAAATTTCTTCCAGGATGTGGAAATATTTAACTTTCATTTGTACTCAGAATATATATGATTCTTTTTCTTATGAAAAATTATAAGCTGTACTAATCAATTGTTAATTAATTTGTAGGATGCTCACTTTAACATCTATTTTAACTTGTCACAATTAATTTAACATATGACCAAACAGCAATATAATTTCATTGCTCCAAAGGCATAAAAGTATGGAATAACCTGAGCAATGAAAGGATTTGGAAAGATTGCAGTTGCAGTTCGTACACTAATTCAATGTGTTCTTTGTCATCAAAATTAATTATACAGAAACAAAGTATCAATCTATTGTGCTATGTTGTCATGTACAATAACACTAATGTAAGAAATTTCATTAAACTCACTTTTGTAGATCACAGATTTCTGCAAATGGTAAAGGCCTACAGTAAAACCAGAAATCTAACCTAAAATCCGAAACTTCAAGTGTGATTTCACTTTCAAAGTCTATCTTACATCACTGCTTCCCAATAATAAAGAGAGTTAACAGTGGAACTTGCCTAACAATTGGCATTTTGAAAGTATTAGCTATTGAAATGAAGTTGTTTCCTCTCATGATATATAAATATTCTGCAGAAATTCCAGTCCAGTCACCAACCTGTATAACACATATATCAAGAGCATTCAGGACCATCTGACAACATGAATCATCATCACTAACAAAAACACTTTCCCCTAATTCCGAGCATAAAATCCCAGGCACTAATGCTTTGGATTTATTCACAGAGCTTTCAGCTCCCTTAGTCTGGCATTTTGCACCATCCACTTTAATATACATCCACATAAGCTTGTTAGGGTCCAGTTTCCCTTTGGAAATTTTAAAATGTGCTATTTTTCCATTATGAGCTTGCTTCAAATGGTTGTGACTGTCCCCTCGGTTGAGGTAATAGGCTCGCCAAAGCCAGCAGCAGAGAAAGTGGAGGCAGTTTGTGTCCCAGGCACTGGCCAGGAGATGGTGGCAGAGTGCAGCTCTCCCTCAGCCCCTTCAGCACTCACTAGAATCCACAGAGACCCCAAGGTACTTCAGACACCTCATTACTGCCACACTCCTGACTTGTGCCATCAACTAACTTTTTATGTTTTAGGATAACGTAACAAGCTCCAAACATTAGTTAACATCCAGTTCTTTCAGTCAGATCTGGGCACTTGCATGAACATGCTACAAGCTGGATGCACTCAGCTCTCCCTCTTCTGCTGAAGAACCAAGTTTCCTGACATCAGTTTTGGTAGTGATAAAAATCAAACATTTTCTGGAGCCATTATTGCCTAAAATGTTAATGCAGTTTACTTTTTTCAACTGTGATCGATAGCTGGAGGAAAAGTGCCCATAAATTACTAAAGGCAAATACGATTCTATTAGCACTCAGGAGATTTTGCAACATTTGCCAGTCTGTTTTACTGGGAAAAAAAAATTAATTTGTTGAAAGCCTAGTTTTTTACCTGTCTTTGTCTTTCTCTGTAGAAGAGGGATATTTTTATCAGGAGTCATTTAGGAGATGTAATTCTAATGTACTATAGCTATAGGTTTCAATTAATGTTCTACCTCTCTGTCAGCTTTACATTCTATGTTTTATGAAATCATTAACTATTGTCATGCTTCTATTATGATACTATTAGGAAATAAAGAGATATATGTAAACGGAGATGTAAAATAAATGTATGACAGCTACTAGGAGCAACATCTGTGCACTATCATACGTGTTTACACTAATTTTCTAAAGATTCTCCCATTCATTACAGAGCATTGTTACTTGCTGTGGCACAACCCTTATTTCCATGCATTTAGGGATTCAAGCAAAGAGAGGGTAAATGAGAGCCTAATCAATACCACTTTTCATTTTGCTTCTAATGTGCTGCCTTTCTCTTTCTTTTCTTCATGAAAAAATCCAAAAAAGATCCTGACGTTACAGTCATAAAATGTAATTCTTCTGCAGAAACACAGACAATAATGCTCTCTGTATTCAGGCATATTGCATATTCTAATGGCATTTGGCTAAATTGAGTATGGATTTAACATCAAAGGCTTCATGAATTTTTCAAATGAGATATTAAAGTCAATATTTCAAGTGAAAGATATTTCAATTTAGTTGCATACACAACAATAAAAAACTTCTACAAGGCAGAGGTACTAGTGGCTATGGCAGTATTAGTTCATTCAGGAAATTATTAGTTTATAAGAAAATCAAACAGAAGGTTGTGATACAGCAATGACACTGAATAAATTAGACTAACAGATACACACTAACGTACTTTATCTCTTGAAGTCTGAAGCAGAACTTGCTACTGGCATGTTCAGTCCTTCAAGCAGAGCTTCATTTGGGGATATTTTATTTATTTATTTTGAAAATTCAAATACTTCTACCTAAATTTACATTCAGAACCTCAGAAATCTGCTTACATTTGTCTCTGAAATGGTTAGGCCTCCTGTATGCAAGAAGGACCCTGATCCTGTTTATTTTTTTTAATTTAAGTGCATTTTGCTCCATATTATCAATGCCTACGCAATGCTGCTTCTGATTTCACATTGAGTTACAAAACATTCAGACTACTCAGTGCTCACAAATAGTCCACTGAGCTCTGACTACTTCTATGTCTCAGCAGAGATAAAGACTTGCAAACAAAATAACACAGGGTCTGGTCGTTCTTTGCCTTCCTATTTTGGGCATGTGGAATGTAGCAAAATGCCCATTAAATCATGAGGATGTTGTATTATGATGCCTTGATATATCCCTGAGGAACATGTTTGCGTCACCTACGACTCCTGGGAGAGCTGGATGCCCCACATACATGTGCTCCTAGAGCACATTTAGGCAGCTGCACCCACAGGGGTTTTGTGCTACTCCAAGGCCAAATACATCATTTGTTCACACACAAATAACAGAAGCTACCAGAAACTACAAATATATACTGCAATGAATACTGATTTTACTAGTAATTCTTATATTACTAAAAACTAATTATAATTGGGTACCAGGGAAAGTTACACTGATTTAAAATCTTGACTATCAGGTAGTTTGGGCCAACAAATTCCTACAAAGAATTCTGATCCTAAAAGCACTTCCTTGAAACTAGCAGGTTGTTTGTCTCTACAGTATTCACCCAAAGTGTTTGCACTTACTGTGACACTGCTACAAGGGTTCACAGAGAAAAAAAGCTGGTGCTAACGAATTATTAAACTGCTAGGCCTGTTTCTACCATGGCTGCAGGAGTGACAGCAAATGCTCATCTGTTACTCAGAACTAAACAAAGTCAGTAGCATTGTGGGGAACTCTTGGAGAGACTGGGGAAGGCCATGCTTCCCCCATTTAAACACTACCTCACTTGTAGCACTGCTCTTGGGGTTCTAAACAGCTCTTTGTTCACCCCTGGGGCTTTTCTGAAGCTCAGTGCTCAAAGTGTTACAATATTTCCATAAAATGAGAAGTGCCACCATCTCAAAGGCAATCAATCAGGGACAAATAGATCTTCAGAAACAGTACTCTCATAAAAAGTATTTCTTGTGGTAACAAAGGCAAGGCAGAAGCCTTGTATAGATAATAAGATCCAATAATAACCAGAATTGTATTTCCAAAATTGCCTCTGGGGTTGGGAAATATGGTTTCCTTTTCTTCTGTTTTGATTTCTGGACATGTCTGAGATTGTTCTGAAAACTACAATTCATGCTTAGTGAGGCAGTAGTACATCCAAAAACTTCCAGTTGAAATTATTGAAATTTTGATTTTTTCACGACATAAAATGACACTGTTAAGAGGAAGGACTCCCCCATTATGTCTACTCAGCCTGAGAATGATGTTTAAGGAATGATCCTCTGAATTGAATAATTTCCCATTTTCCTTGTTGATTATAGGGATACACATAAAGTTAAGAGTACATCTCTTACAAGATCTGTGTCAAAATGAGAGCTCAAATCCTTCTTTAGAGCACTGCTAAATAGACAAGGAATATTTGGCGTTCAGATCAGAAAAGGAGACCAAACTGTAGGATTTGGTCTGGGACAACCAAATGCTATGCCAAAACCAAAATCATTCACATATGGTGCTGTACATACCTTTTGTATTTAATATAAGGTTTTATTGAAAACATATGAGTAGATTATCCATAGAAATAAACTGAAGAAATTCTGCTACCTAAAATATGCTTTTGACTCTTTATTAACTTGTGATAATCTGCACTGATTTGCATTGCAATTCCATTGCAGATGTTGTTGACGTTAAGACTTATGACAAGGAAACTACAGAAAAAGCTGATTTAAACAGGTATTTCACATTAACTCAACAATATATGCAGTGCATAACATCTTCCACGGCAGTTCAAATATTCTATCTAATTCTTTGCAATTTCATTGTTCTTAAGGAGCAATGAAAGTTCAGTTGACAGTCATTTGGTTTTCTCTAATTTCATAACTTTCTAGAATTTTCTGATATGCTCTTGAACTTTCCTTCTTGATGGAGTCTACAGAAGGAACTGTAATTATGTAGTTCAACTGAAACTCATGGCATGGGAAGGGATGGTTACATTTCTTTGGATCTACCATTATTACAGCAGGAGCAAGCACAGCTCCTTTCAGACTTGTTAATACATTCTGAAAGGGGATGAAAGCCTTGAAAAGGGTGATACTTGTGTGAATTTCCTCCCCCTCCACACAGCAATGGAGCTGACAGTCCACCAAAGTTCCAAATTTTATGCTCCTGCACTGTCTGGCAGAAGAAAGTGTGGCACTTGATTAAGGGGAAAATGGTGCTTTTGGGGCACTGCATAGGATCATCTCCAACACAGAGGAAGAGCCATGAAGGATGAAGGACTGAAAGGTGGGAAATGCGTCTTTGACTAGGTGAAGAAATGATCCCTGGATCACACTGTAAGGCTTTTTTTCTTTCTTTTTAAACACAGTATTAGTCAGTAGAAATCAAAATAAGAAGCTCCATGTAGGTCATCTGAAAAGCCTAAAAAGCAGTCAAAAATCCAGCTGTTACCAGGCACGCAAGAATAGGAACAACCTCTGTGCAAAGTATAATAAACAAATTCCTCTAGTAAAGTGAACTACACAGATGCTTTCTCCATCAACTCAGTCCATATTCTGAAAGCCACACAGGATCAATGAAGGCAACAGAACTTACCCAACTCCAGTAGCTCAGCAATGAGCTCTGTGTGCTCGTCCACCCACCTCCCTGGAAAAAAAAGAAGTGTTACATGTCAGGAATGAGTCCAGTAATTATCTTCTAACACAGGAGCAATGCCAGCAACATTCTGGTAATGGCAGCATTAATGCTAAAAGTTTATATTTTCAAAAGTGAAAACATTCACAGACACAATCTGGATATTTTAACTGTCACAGGCCTCAGCAATCTGATATTGCTTAGCCTTGTGGCCAAGGCATTAAGACACTGGTATCTATCTGCCACAGATAAGAACAGATCTTCTCAGTACTTCCCTAATAAACTCAATAATTAATCCACCAAAATTTGAAAAATAAAAACAAGGGTCATGTCACTATTAACAAATAAGAAACAAAGAAAAAATTTACTTATTTTGCTAAAAACAAATAAAGAAAATATTTTCCACTCTATGGTAAGATCAGAAAACAACATAAAGCTGTAAAGTTCTATAGTAATTCAAATTCATTGAAGTAATTATAAATCCCAAAATACAGAGAATAACTTTAATTCATTTACTTGGTCAATCATTTCAGTTACCTGTCAAAACAAAGCAAAACAAAACCAAAAAAAGGGCAACAAGTTCATGCCCACATAAAAAGGACAAAGCATCTACTATATGAGTGTAATCAAATGCAGGTTTGTACCAGAAATATAAATAGTAGACATTGGAAAAACACTTGAATAATGAAGTATTTAATGCAATTCCAAGGAAAATTAGATGAATGACTGAAAAGGATAGAAGTGTACACAATTAATTATATAGAATATGGTAACACTTGGCTAAAAGAAGTGTGGAGTTCCTCACTTTAATGAGCACAGCCTTTGCTCACAAATTAAAAATAAACAAATAAAAAAGATACGAGTATGATCTCACTTATTGGCAGTCGATCAAACTGCAATTTTCCCCAAGAGCTGGGAAGCCACTACCTTATAACACATCAAGAACTCCTGCTTATTGAACTGATCTGTGTTCAGTCTGTCTCCTTTTCTGTCTACAGAAATTGTTTTTCCTATCAAAACATTTGGGTTTATGGAAATGACAACTTAATGGTTAACTGGAAACATAGCATGATGTTAAAGTGAAATCATGCTCTCTTGACTTCAGTGTCTCATTGTACCCCTACTGAAAAAAAGTATTTATAAAAGTTTCTTTTCACTGAGGGTTGTACAGCTGGTCCAACCTCAGTGCAATGCTGCTGATGTTAATAGCAAACTTGAATAGCTACACACAACAGTTTAAATCTCTAACATACATATATTACCATAACTAAAGCCAGCACTTTTCATTAATCATACAATGGCATGCTTCTTCATTTACAGCCAACTGATTAAAATACAGATATATGGTCCTGAACATCACAGAAATCACAAGCACCCAGCGGTTGTTTCCAAATAGTGTTTTCTCAGCCTTGTTTCACTCCTCAGCTACATATTGCAGATTACAAAAAACATTAAAGATTCCAGCATAGAAATGGACAACAAAATATCCTAAAAAAAAGATTGAATGGGTATAAATTTTCTGCCACAACAAGGATAAAGCTTCAGGTAGAGAAGGCCTACATCAGTGTCCTCTACCCTACTACTGCAGCATTTCAAACACAATCAAAAGAAATTAATGTGAATTTTTGATAAGGAAAACCTGAAAATAGCTTGATAAGCTATAGATAGACACATGTAGCTTTAAATTTTTATTTACATGAGTCCAAACACCTAAAAATGCTTGGAAAGCAGGCACATCTACACTGCAAACAAAGTTATTTCTTTGAGAATGGGTCAACAATCTACCTCTTAAGTCACTTATCATACAAGTCTGTGTGAATCTCACATGACTCTTACTGAAAGGATCAGTTAAGACCCAAAGTACACCTTCATCTCTGACCTATGTCTCTAAACATATCATTTACTCAGGAATCGTATCTCAATTCAAGTATATAATTTTGGAGTATTTTTCAGAAGGGACACAATGGATGTATCACTAAGCTTCTAATCCTATAAACAGGAAAAATTGGTAGTCATGGCAGCTCTGGAAGGTGGTTGAGGCAGGCAGAAACTTCCAGATTGTAGAGGAATTAGTGATTCTTTGCCTATGTTTCTGAAATGTATATGAAGGATAAGAAAGGAGCTTACATATGGAGATTTTTACCATCAGCCTGTGAGAGGCTGAAGAGCAGATTTCAGAGTACACAAACCATGAGTTATGGGGAAAGAACAACAGGGACAGAGGTTGAGATGGAAGATTTTACATTACCTGGAAATAATCTGTTCACTCTCTTCATAAAAAGTATTTCTCCTAAAGTGTTCTTTTCATTAACAGAACATCTTTTCAAGTCTTTTTCTTGGCATTATTTAAAATCTGGTACCCCTGATATTCAGTTTTATTTACTGAATATCATTATTTACTGACTATCTTACTGCACAAATATTGAATACATACTTTAATAGTTATGAAGCTGCCTAGTCCGCAGGTTCATTTTTAAAGTATTGTTTTCCTACAAGACTATTTGGCCAACAAGTAACAAAGTAATGGGCTAGCAATGGTACTTCTTACATTGAATCCTTAAAATCCAATGCTGTAATTTATAATTTCTATAAAGATTTCACAAACTTTTGAGAATATACCTCATGACTATTGCTGCACTTACCCATACAGACAGCTGGGAAAAAATCAACATAGGTTGTAATATAGAACAATTTGCAGATACAATTTCCAGCTAGACTGAAGCAGATTTGATTATAAAAGATGGGGCTGAATATAACCTGTTTTTCTAAAGTTCTCTTCTTCTATGAGGTACTTGAATGGCCATAAAATGTTTTCCATAAAGAAAAACCCACATATGCAAAAGTAGTATTCTGGAAATGGATTTAGAATATTTTGTGATGGAATATCTAAAAAGCCACTTCCAGTCTTTTTTGTATACCAAGTGCCACTGCTTTTCAGTCACACCCTTTATCCTTTGGGATACATCCACTAAATCCTGTTCACAGCCTTAGCAGCCCCTGCATCAGAGTCCCTTCACCACTTACCCTGCACCATCAGACCCCTACAAAACCAACTGGCAAAGCCAGTGGATGACATCAATGCCTTGTCTGCTAAGTGTCTCCATTTTAAAAAAAGAACCAAATCCAACCACATTTCATGCCATGGAAACAATGATCAAAATAATCATCATAATAATATTGTATTATCATCTACAAAAGCAATGATGACCCACAAAAATAGAAATTTAGAATTTATCTTTCATCCATAGTCCACTTTTAACAATTAGAAATATAATTTGTTCATTTAAGAATTGAAAAGCAGAATACAGCGTCTGTCAATTATCCACCCTAAAAAACTCATCCTGCTGAAACAACTGAGAACAAGTAGTACAAAAAATACATGAAAGGTCCTGTGGAAGATTGGGTACTACATGCCTAATTCTGCATGGGGACGCAGTCCTATGTAGCAAGAGCTATTCAGTATAAGAATCTTTTGCAGCATGGATTATTATTTCTAACGCACCATAAGGAGTCTTGCACACCATCAGACAGGATTAGTGATTATTCCTCCAATACTCATTGTCTACCAGTGCATATATACTGCTACATATTTATAATAAGCTACACGTTTACAATTATAATTTATGTACATATTTCCACAAATTTTCTTGGAGAATGGCATTTTGCTGTGAACTGAATGCAGAACCAGGAACCAAGAGCTTCTCTGTCCTAACCTTCACTCCAGTAACAGGTTCTTGAGTTTGCAGCCTTCAGCAAACCACTTCCTGCATTTGTAAAATGAAGATATAAACACCTGCTTGCTTACCTAGAAAAGAATACTGGAAAACTATTTGGCTTTCACAACCAAAAGTCAAGTCTTAAAAATTCACAGTGAATTTGGCAAGGAAATATTGCACAGGGCACTGAGATCCCAGTGCTGCTTTGACACCCTATGGCATTTACCCTGTATGCTTTCCAGGCTGAGTTCAAGTTTCTGTTTGACTTCCAAACCTGCAGACAGTTATGGCTGTTAAACTACAATCACAGAATTTGTCTCTCTGACTTCAGGAGGATTAATTAGATGCCTAAAGGTAAGGAATTAACCAAATGCTTGTAGAATGAAGGCTTCATTTGGTGAAGGGCCAATTTTCCCAATTGATAACGTATAAATAAAATAATGTCTAATTTGCTACCATTACTAATGCTTTATATACTATATAATTGGAAGCAAATTAGCAATTTATTTTAAATTGTTTACATACAAATCTTATTTTCTTTAAGAGTAGAAATCAACGGCCATTTCTCTTCTAATTTGACGATCTTGTCACATACTACAAAGACTAAGCATAAGGGGCTTTTTATTTTCAATTACCTCACTATCTACTGAAGTTAACCATTTGATAAAACACTACCCAACAGAAATAAAAACAGTAAATAATAATCAAATATAATCTCATTTTTATTAATCTAGGGCAGTTTCATATTTGATGCACACACAAGAATTTGAATCTTTTTTAAAAGCATTTTGAAGATACTGCTTGTATTCTCTATAGAAATCACAAGAAAATTATTCACGTAACTGACAATGTTATTAAATTATATATATAGTTAACATTATTTTGTGAAACAGTCCCCATATTCCTCAAAACAACTTGACCCTTTATATTTAAGAGGAAGCAAAAAAGTCTCACAAATACCAGTTAAAGACTGATTCTCTCAAAGATGACTCAGTGAAAAATAATGACTGATAGTAGAGTGTTAAGACCTTATATTTGTGAAACATGACACAGGTCATCAGCAGGAGTCCACAGAAATCCAACTACACTGTTTTCTCATCAAGGTTCAGAATAGCCTGGTTTTCTTAAGCCTCTTGGCTCTCTCTGAGCCTCACTCCTCAGCTGAACATATGTGAATATAATACTGGGTCTATCACAGGTTAAAGCATAATTACTTGTGTGTTACTGGAGTGTGGGCACTTGCCACAGTCAAAAATGCAAAGTTACTACTGTTGCTCATGTGTCTTTCAGAGCTCTAATTCTTGCAAGTACCATGACACCCCATCCCTGTGGAAGGACACATGAATAAATGAGGCTTTTTGTGAATGAAAACAAAGCCCATCAAGGCAAATAAATTTTTCTCTGCACAGATTATCAGACCAAAATATCAAAAACAAATGGAAGTAGATGGAACTTTCCAAGCTTGTGGACAGAGGGAAAATGACAGGATAAACTACCTTCCCTGCCTTTCTGGATTTTTTCAAATGCTGGTATCACCAATGTTTCATCCCTAACTACAGCTTCCTATGAGTCGTGTCAATTCTTCTCACTTGTCCATGACAACTACATATATCATAATCTGGAAAGGAAAATCTAAAAAAAATATGTCCTTTGAGTCTAGAACACAAGCCCTTTTTCTTCAGCTACTCTTGGAAGCAAGTTCCCTGACCTTGACTGAGCAGTAGGTGCTGTCAACTTCTTCTAGCCTGTGATGACTGAAGTTTGTCCAGGAAACACAATTTTCTGTAAAATTCCTACAACTCCTTCACAGAAGACATCAGTTTACATAGAAATTATTTGCAAGAATACAAATTACCTCATTTGCGGCCAAATTAGGAATAAACCAAAACTTACCAACTGTGAAATAGTTGCTAGGCTGCTCTCCAACCATACAATGGTTGGATATATAAATGTACATGGCTTTCTCTCATTTGGGGGACTCATACCAGTCCTGAGATTTTTGATATTACATGCATTTTTCAAAAGTCCCTAGAAATGCTGTCCATAATTTGAAAGATAATATAAAGAATTTAATCTGTTAATACACTCCACTCCTCAAAATGCAGTGGCATAAGCACGAATGTCCAACATACTGCAAGAGGGAGGTAACACTGAGTATTCTGCTTGACAGAAGTCAGGCTGCCTAAGGAACACTCTTCCATGTAGTTCTGGATCCAAGTAACTCCGACACTGTCTCTTTTCTAAGACTAGATCCTTAATGGAAAAGCTGCTAATAGCTATGTGTTCATTAGACTTGGAAATGGAGAGTCACTCCTCTAGCCTGGAGCCAGAAGGTGGGCGATCTTGGAGGCAGGGTTGATAGCTTTTGAATACCAGATGAAGTCTATGGATACAAGACTGGTGTCAAATGACAAGAGCCTTAAGCAGATGGATGACAGTGTGTGTGCACTATAGGCTGTTGTTAATTTACTAGCTAGAGATAATGCTTCTATAAAATTAAAAATGAGTCACTGGAAAACAGCCTGAGAGGCCATAGCCTGCAGATTTCAGGCCTCCTGGCAGGCCTGCATTGTGGGGGATACGTTTTTATAGAATTATGAAAATTAAAATTGCATGTTAGAGAGAAAGAAATTTTAATTGTTTCTCTTACTAGCTATTTAAGCTATTCATAGTTTGGATTTGTTGTTCACAAGTACATATTCAGTAAAATGGAATAAACTACCCACAGAAACCCATAGACAAGATACACATAAGCAATGCGAAACATATATAAAATTAATTAATTTTCAAGTGTCAATATGTGGGGTTTATGTCTGGAACTATGCTTCCATAATTTTAGCATGACCATATACAAAGTCCCTCTTTTTCACTATTGCTCTGCATAGGAATTTTCACTGCTATTGGATTATGCTGGAAATAACCTTTCCTCTGCTTTTATCTTGGAATGAAAATTTCATGTCATACTTCCTGCAAGACTGTCAACAGATTTATGTATCGTAACATAGATGAGGCTGTCTCATTGTTTCTTTGCTCCAAATGTAAGATCAGACATCACATCCAATGTAAAATTTTTGTGAGAGTCCATTTTGATAAAGAAGCAACTTTATCACTGAAGGCAAAAAAGGGAACGGTAACAAATAAGTACACAGGTCTTAGCATGGTTCCCATGCTACCATTCACTGGGAGGGATACCACTTACTGTGCTATCTAGAACTTCCTGGGCCACTCAGGACCACCTTATCTTAAGAAAACAGTGAAAAATTCAAACAATCTGCCATCCAAAGAAGCTGGATCTAAGCGTCTATAGAGCCAAAACTGTTCTTGATTCCTACATGTATTTATCAAAGGCCCTAAAACAATTTAACCCACTGCCTGACAACCAAATTCCAACAGATGTGAAAAATATGCTCTAGGAAAAACAGTTCTAACGCCTAGACAATTCCTTTAATATTCTCATCTATTCAATGCAGAAGTAACAATGTCTTGCAATTTTTGCCCCTGCCATTGTTGGTGAATATATCTCTTTGGATACCATTGCCCCTGGAATCCCAGCTTAAAGACAAAAAGAAATCACACGACAGTTAGTGACAAAGTCAGAAGAAACCTTGTGATTCCCAGTCAGGGTTCACATAGTTTTTAATCCACAACCCCAGTGAGCTGATAGAAAGCCAGCCACACTGTTCCAATCCATCCTGCACTGACTCAGCACCACTGAGTCCAGCAGTATTACTGATGGTTTATATGCCTGTGAATGAGGGCAGAATTAAATATGACATACGTAAAGAGATGTTCTTCGAAGCTTAAAAAGAGATGAGAGGAAGGAAGGGGAAGAATATGCAGGATAACTAATTCACTGTCTGCATAATGTACTACAATCAAGGTCACATGTAAATGTTTATATATATAAATACATAATACTGTCCATGAAATATTATGCCAATTCTTTTCAGACACTGACAGTGACCTCTGTGCAGCAATGGACATTTTTCAGCTTTAGAAACCTTTAATACAAAAGTGCCTACCATAGAGACTTTAGCCATGAGCACATCCAAATATTACAGTGCAGCACCTCTCATTTCCACTTGAAGGTGAAAGGCTGACTTTACAAAAAAGTTCCTCTTTTTTCAGTCCTATGCAACACCACCTGTCTCATCAGCAGGACCACTCAAAAGGGATGGGCCTCAAGGCACCTCAGTCCCAAGATTCTCCATGCCTCATTCTTCATCCACGCTGCTAGTAATGTACCATCACTGGCACAGTTACACCTGAACACTCTGGTGCTGCCAAACACCTGGCTTTATTTTCCACTGTCCAAATGAAAAATAAGCATAATCTGCTATTTGAGGATACAGCAAATGAGGGAGTTCATGACAAATTGTGTTGGTTTATGCAGAATAGTGATAATAAGATACAAATGAGAATTTTTTGCTTAATGAATAATACTAATCACGTTTCAACAAATGCTGTGCCCTTCTAATTAGAGAGAATGCATAAAATCAGCTTAATTTATTTGTGACTAGTTATACATAGTTTAAATATTTACTAGAGATTTACTCTAACGTTTGAAATTATTTTAAACAGCTCTTGCAGTAAAAGCAGACCTAGTAATGTAAAAAGTTACAATTCTAACTTCTGCCCTCCCTTTTGTTATGTAGCATGTGATGTATGCCCTCAGTTTTCAAGATGCAAGAGAAAGGATATTATTGATTTACATGTTAATTCTCCAACTGTTACTAATTTTCTTGATTCCTGCTTCCAAAGTTGCACTTCCAACATTCATCACTGTAGTACACTAGAGGGGCTGAGCATCTTTTTCAATAAATTACAGGAACTATGACTAATTATAGTGATATTAACTATGCAAAGTAATGTGTAACTTAAAATGGATATGTTTATCATTTCAAATTATGCTTTTGACTCTTGATGGCCTAATACATGGATGCTTTTCCTTTTTTTATACAGACTATGAACTCTGCTACATTTTTTTTTTTTAAATCTTTCACAGATATAGGCATACCTTGTGAATTTGATGAATGGAAACAAATCATTTACAACTCATGTAATGCCTAGTGGGTAGAGGACAAGATTAATACCAAGGGCAAGCAGGGCCAAATCCTGATTGTTATAGCAAAGCACTGAGGATTCAGCTTGAACACTGCCAACAGAAGGTATTTGCCTACAGGATTTGTACCCTATTCTTTATGTCTTCCTATTGCTAGGAAGCTAATAGTGCAAGATTGGCTGATAATAACCAGCAGCATCAAGCAGTCACAGCAAAAACAAGTGCAACTGACTTTGAACAGTTAGGAAAGTATATTACAAAGGTTTAAAACACAGAAGCTTTAAAGCAATGGCAGTGCATCTGTGCATGTGTAAGAATTCTGCATAGCAGCAGAACTTCCTAGCAGCACCACATTGTTGTGGTTCTCCTTCCAGTGTAGGAGAAAGACAGCCTCTGTCTTCCGAATTATTTTCACATTACCTAGCTAAAAGCTTCAGCACTATTGCACAGGCCAGTACATTATTCACAGAACAACAGAAAACACACAAAGTACTACCAAAGAGCTTAGCGGTAAATATCTCCCTTCCTATATCTACAGAAGACCTGAAAAACCAGCACAGTGTTTTGGAATAAAGCTGGAGAAGGTTTGGGGAAGAGTTTGCTGAGTAATCATCCCAGCTGGACTCCTGATTTCTTGAGGTTGAGTAAGTAGTACATTGAGGTACTAGTACCAGGTTGAAGTACTAGTACTTGAGGTTGAGTCTAGTACTTGTAACCTATTTTTACTAATATTTCCAGTAATATGGAAATATTCCTTTCCTCTCCTCTTTGCTGGTCTGGGAATAGCTGGATCAGCTGACTGTCAGTTTGGTATCACCATCTGCACAACTCAAGTCTCTTCTCATCAGCAGAAAAAGAAAATTCTAGTTGTGACCTGGACATCACCAATATCATTAAAACACAAATCAACCCATTTCAATGATACCCTCTTGTGGCTGAGCTGTTTGTCAGTTATCTCAGCTGGGTACATGAGATGAGCACTCACTGAAGATCATTTTGGTTCTTAGAAACTATGTTGGTAATGAGGAAGGAAACCCTCTCATAAGAGGAAATGAAGTGCTCTTCCCAGAGGTCTTTAAGGAAAGGCCTTTCCCTCTAACACAGCTTCTAGGAAGGTTCCTGACATTCCTATCTGCTTACTGTATCCCTGTGACTATTGCACTGCCCTGCTTCCTCCTTCACATAGCCAGAGTGTTTCCAGAAGGGACAGAACTTCACTGAGGCTCCTCTTGCTTCTGAGGGGGTTGCTACACCCAGGGGCATTGGTGATGTCTGTGCCGCTTATAGAGTCTACTCCCATTTTCCATCCCTCATCTTCCATTATTCTCCAGCTCATCAGGTAGTCTTAAGACTTGGCCTTCATATGTAAGTCTGTCCTCTAAGGTGTTTACAGAACCACTGCCTGCACAACCCACACCCCTCAGCTGGTCTCTAAATGCTGGCCCATGCCTAAAAGAATGGAAAGAGAATTTGCAAAAGAGTCTTGAAAAAGTTTGAATGTACTAATGTGCTCTCTTGAAACTCCAAATACAGCACAGAGTAGAACCAGAGAATAATTTGTGTTGGAAATCACAGAAGGTCACCTCATACAACCCCTGCTGAAAGCAACAGTAAAAAAGACAAGGCTCAGTCAGGATCTAAATATCCACAAGGAAGCAGGGGAACTTGTTCCAGTATGTGATCACTATCATGGGGGAAAAAATTAAAATCTTTATATTTAATGAAAATATTTTGTATCATAACTTTTAGCTGCTGTCTCCCATCCTGCCACTGCATCACTCCACCAAGAGCCTGTCTCTGTCTTTTTCAGATCCTCCCATGAGGTAGCTGTAGACAGCAATAAGATACCTACATAGCCTTCTCCACTTAGAGAAGAGCAAATCCAACTCTCACCCTCTCCTTGTACATAATGAGCTCCAGAAGGCTTAATATGTAGTGGTTCTGATTACTAAACAAAATTTAATTCAAAGAAGCCTTGGTAGAAGACAACTTCTGAGACTATTTAAAATCAGAATTGAAAATCACTTACCAGCATCATTTACAACTCCAAAGCACAGCTCACAGCTGTCCCAGTTATGTTCTTATCAATCTCTTCTGGACAAGTATTCTCAAGTCCTCTACCTCATTTAATGTTTTCTAATTCTCATCTCAAAAAAATTTACTCTCAGGAAGTCATTGAGAGTTCACAATCTAATTAAACAAAAATGCTGTATAATAAAATGTACCACAGATGCATCAGCCATGCTCTCTAAGTAGAGCTGAGATTATCAAATTTGAAAATTCCTGATCAAAATCTAGGTCGCTTTAGAAACCTACCAAGAGTATGTCCAAAGCAAGGAATAATGAGGTTCTGTCCTTGAAAATTCTTCTGGACCTCAACACACTTCATTACCATTATTACATAGAACAAGCCCATAGTTTTAATCAACATGAAAGCAATGAAGAGTTTGTCTACTATTCAGGACATCTTGCATGACTGATATAATGTATGCATTTTGCTTTGGCATTTAACTCTCACTTTTTATTTCTCAGGGAAATGTGACAATTTAAAGTTCATATTCACTGGACTACTATCAGGTGTAAAATTCCACACCACTATAAACTGGTCCCTTCTTAAATAGTATGTTTATGTCATTTTCTATGCTTTTTATACTACTAAAGTATTAGTAAGTTATCAATTACTAAAAAATATCATTTCAGCCCTGGCTATCAGAATCCCAGACCACATGTTAGATTAATTATGGTTAGATGTGGTCCAGTGAAATACTTTTGTGCTAGACTCTGTTTCAGTAGGCCTCCATTTCAGTTGTATTAGATTTCAATGTAAAGTTAAAAAAATTAAGACATTTATATTTAGATCTGTTCTGGTCTACTCTATGAGTCTCAGAATTGTAAATATTGTGCTACTAACATTTTTCCCCCAGATATCCCATTTTGTCGGTCATGCAAAGATACAGCAAGACTGCCTACATATACATGCAACAAACAGCTGGAAATCTACAGCCTGCCCTCCTTTCCAATGCATATCACTTTAGAGACAGAAGATTAACAAATGAATTTGCCTTGTAGGGTGGAAGAAAGCCAAAACACTGCCACTATTTTATTCTGTGTGGAGAAGCAAAATTCTTATATTAGAGTAAGAACAGACAAGGATGTGGAGGCACAGTATGACAGACTGCAGACACGATCCTTTCGGGTCATGAATCTCAGGTGTGGAACTGGCCATGTAGAATGACCATCTTCTCTTGCATTCACCACTACTACCCACAACTGCTAAGATCTTTCCTAATTTTTCTAAGCCTTTTCTAAGCTCTGGACAGCCAAGAATGAACAAAGCTTCAGGACTGGGGGACAGGGGAAATGCTTAGGAGCCCTGCTTCTCCTTTTCTTCATTGTAAGCTCCTGTAGATTGCCCATCCAACATATTTGATTAATCCCCCAAAAGCACTGAATGATTTCAAGGGTATTGATGCACAACCCTTACCAGTGCTTGTGTTTTAAGCCTCAAAGATACTAAAATTGTTATTTAAAGAGTACTTCCTGGAGAATTTATAACATCCAAATCTCCCACATTGAGAACAATAAGGTTTCATGAAAGGAATGAAGAAATAGAGCAATTTAAATTGTTCAACATCATTAAAATACTCCTAACTAGCTACTCCTAGATGAAAAATACTACAGTCTCACAGACAAAATATTAGTTCCTCCTTAGACAGACTTTAAATAAGGCTTAAGTGGGATACCAATGACTGAAATATGCTCATGTTTCCTTTGCTTCTCCAGAGAGCATTTCCTCTGACTCTAAATAGGAGTAGTCAAATGGCTTTGACTAAACTGCATTTCTGAACCTCAAGAAAGCAGGGTCCCTCCTCTGACATCTTCTTTTGATCTGATATTAAAAGATGCTCACTTGCCTATAAATCCTTTCATTAGCCACTATAGATCAGATTTTCAGAGGTACGACATACCTGAACTCTAGTTTCAGAGGGGAGGATAGAGGACAGCTACATACAGCTCACCATCTTCATCAATTATATACTACACCAAAAGGCACCAAATAATCAGCATCAGGTGTCCTGCACACATGAAAATCATCTGGCCTATTTTACAAAAGCTGATGTGCTGAAGTGCAGCTGTGCCCAGTTACCAGAGCAAGTAAATGTCGTTGCTTTGAAGAGGTGGACTCAAAGAGCAGGGTTGATGCCAAAAGCTAAGGGGCAAAGCTGTGCAGAACTACCAAGCAGTAGTTCTGGAGCTCAAAGCAAGGGGAGGGATTAATTCCATGCTGTGCATGTGAGGAACTGCAGCGGCAGTATGCTAAGGAGATAAAGACAAGGATACAACTGTTTCCTAGGAACAGCACAATAGTTTCTAGAGCAAACATTCTTTGAAAGTTCATGTAAGTTCCTATGAAGTTCCTTTCACAAGAAAACAATTTAGATATTTTGTTGAATACACTGGTCACGTCTAATATTACCCTGACTCTGGCTGAAATTTTGCTAAAAAATTTCAACTTTCTGTAATACTTAAAACTACATGGACCCTCTTCATTTCAATAAAGTGGTCCAATTTCTTCCTCTTTAAAACTCTCCCTACAGCAGAATTTACATAAAAGCTTCAAACTCATCAAGACTATCCTCTGAATGTAAAAGCAGACTTCTGGAAAAGCACAGGCTGAAGGCTACTGGTGAAATTGCCATTCCCTCAGGCCCAGGTTCTGTAGACAATAAATCAGTTTGTTAACATGTAAGCCAACCCACAGGCAGTTCCAGGTTGCCACAAGCAGACTGTTCCTAGTACTTCCACTGATTTTAAAGTTTGTCCGTGGTCCCCTGCATATCAGTGTAGTTGCTGAACAAAAGCTCACCTATGGCAAGCCTGCTCTGCTTGCTTAGTGAGTTGCTGCTGACTTTTTAAAATTTAGGTTCCCTTTTTGTCCCAGCAGCATCCTTCAAATCACACTTCTTCCTAACGTTAATAATAATGCTGATATAAAACTGTTCCCAAATGGTTGGCATCAGGTCCTGCCCTGTTATCTGAATTTCTCCTGCTATACCTAAAAATCACCTTCTTGACAGATGTAAAGGATCTGAGTGGCCAGAGCTGCTCCTGCTCAGATAAGCTGGCATAACATCCCAGAATTCTATTCCACATCACTTACAACTTCAGTTTAATATATATCAATATCTGTGACTAAATGGTACCTCAGTGTTATGAGAGGTATCACGCTATAAATACGCACTCACAGCATGGATTCCAGGATGCTCCTGTCCAGTTGCTTACTGCTGCTGATCCCACTTAGCATGCTAATTCCAACTCCTACTAAACCAGCAGGAAGACAAGACCCTAACTTGTTACAATTCATTTCTATATTGCTGAGGCCATTTCAGCTCACTGAGATGTTCATTCAGAGAAGTCTTCATTACTCTTTGGTTAATGTGGCAGTTAACATCCTTGAGCTCCATGTTCCTGTGTCCATTTAAAAATGTGGGAAAAAAAATGGGTTGGCCTTATTTAGGATACAATCTCATAGTCAATCATTTGAAAAATCTTAATTTGCAATTGCTCGAGTGGATAGTAAAACCATTTCCTGAATGATGCTGCTTGCCTTTCAGATTCCTCTTGGTATTAGAAAGGCTGTGTTAACTCTGTATCAGTGTTCTTTAATAAAACAGCACAGCAGTAAACACCAAAAATAAGAGTTGCATGCTTAAGGTACTATACATTAGAAAAATATAATGTTCTATCGATGTTTCTTGCTGTTTTATAGTTACCTGATATATGTTGGACTTTCAATCCTTTCTATGCCATGAGCATTCATTACATTTATACATTTTACAGTTCTCTAGTAATTTTGCAATACATTTTCCTGAATCAGCTGATGACATTTAATGGAATGTTTAAGACACAATATAAAACCATAAATGCTTTTGCTTATTCTGGGGAAAAAAAACTGTGCACGTAAATTGGTTTTCATATTAAAAACTATGTTGGTGTACCCAGCATTTTTGCTTCTGCTATACATATTAAAATATAACTAAATGCCTCTTATGCAATACTGCAGCATAAGTACAAACAACAAGCATTTTTACTTTACAAGCAAGCTATATGATTAAGGGGCTATTAATGAAGTGAAACAAAACCTCAGTGCTAGAATGTAATAGTCCATGAAATTCTTATGGGGGAAAGAGAATCTGCAGTGAATAAATATTAACCTAAATGCAAGAGAAAACATAAAGCAAACAAAAAAAAGAAAGCATTTTTAAAGCCAAAATTTTGGTAAAAACTGCTGACTACTTAAGGAAAGTCTATTTGCATACCACAGGGCTCCATCTGCTGTGGAAAATATAGGCTGCAAGAATGATTTAATATTTAATAGAAGTAGTGGCCGTTGTTAATTATAATTTGCACATTTACAAATCAGCACTGATAGCAATACAAATTATGAAATATAAGGGTGTTATGCCGGATACAGGGGAAAATAAGATGACAGACAAAGTTAATGGAGTATCCCTAACAACAGCTCTGTCAGAACACATCAGAGAACTAATCCAGTTACTAAGAGCCTGCAATGGAAAATCTATTTAAAATATTAAAATGCTGTTTGGTAAAAGCTTTTTCCTAGTGCATTTTACTTAAACAGTTGCTTATTGCTCATGGGTCATTAGCTGTACACCCAGATGCATTCTGCAAACTGCTGTTCGAAGGAACAGTAGAAATTAAATAAGAAATAGATTTCTGCAGCATTTTTCCTGAAATCTAGAATCATCTTACTGCAGATTACAGACAGAAAAATAATATCAGCTACTTCCAAGGTAGGTGCTGTAACTGTTACTATAACAAGATATTTCCTTTCATTAAAAAAATAAAAAAGCAACATGCTATAGAGAACTTGACTCATTTGAAAAATTTTCCATTTCTGGAACTCACTCCAAGTGCATTAAGAGACCAACATGCAGAGAAAGTAATGCCAATACTGAAAACTTAGTTCTAGTTTAAGGCTTAGCATTACTTTGATTTCAACACTGAAACTATAAATAGAATCTTCTTTAGTAAAACCACAGAAATTACAATTGATTGTTTTCATTAATCTCACTTTTCTCATCATCATGTAATATGGATTGCAGATAGAAACCATTAATGCTTTAATAGCAACTCTGCTCACCAAGTCATTCATGCTGCTACTGATTTCTGTGTTTTCACATCAGGTAGGTGGTCTGTAATACAAACCATGAGGTAACCCTGAGCCCTTTTAATTCAACGGGTAGCTTAGTGTTTATGTCACCTACTAGATACAAGGCAAAAGTATGTACAAGGCAAGAGCCTGTAATATTCCCAGTATACAGTTCATTGTAATACACAAGCTAATTGTGCTCCTATGGTACAGATAAATCATATTCAGTTTGCAGAAAGAGGTACAATAGCTGTCTCCTTAAAGTCCAACAGATTAGCAAGGACATATCAGTCTGAAACTCTGACCATGAGTCACCCTAGACTGATCTAGCAGTAAACTAAACATAGTTTACAAATTCTGCTGGAAAATGTCATGAGTACCACATTTTATTTGCAGCTTCTTTAGTCCATGTATTGGATTTCTTTTTATTTCATGTCCACAAAAGGAAGGATGTGGAATTAGGCAATTAGATATGCTGATTGAAATGGTCTGGAGAAGCCAAAACTCCTGTTTCAGGGGCACAACTCACCAATTATGACAGAATCATGAACCTACAACTATCTTTCTCTTCCTTCTGTTGTTAGTGAATATTTTTTCTCTGATCAAAAGAGTTGCATTTTGTCTTCACCTGGTTACTCACACCACTAGCTGGATAATTAAGCAGAGTTAACATTTGTTTTGCTGGACTACAATTTAAGACATGCTTGGATGTATTAATTTGAATTATACTGTGTCAGTTTCCCTTCAAGAAATGTTATTCTTGAGCATCACATGAAAGGTAGTATTTCAATGCTAAAAGCCATACCTTCTGGTGCAGAATCAGTATCTGCCCATTTTCACCTCCTCAATTCCTTCCCTTAGTAATGGTTTCAATAATGAAATCATTCTCACACACATATGCCTGCAAAGAGAAAAAATAGGCTTCGTTATTTTTGATTCTGAGTCTCTATTTATCTCTGTGCAATCAGAAAGGTGATTTTAATGTTATCAAAATTAATGCCCAACAATTGCATAAGGTACTCATATTTCAATTTTCTACCAAACTATTTCTATGTGCTTTTGGGACTCTATAAGAATCACAAGATCTTTTACAAGATGTGTGATGATGAAGGAGATTATCCAGAATTTTAGGCAGCTTGTTCTACGGCAAGATGCCAAGACCTCATTTGACTGCTGCTGTCCTAGTCTATAGTAGTTGAGGGCAATCTCTGCTTTTTGTTAGGCAATAATTCCACTTCACAAAGAAAAGTTGTCAAGACAAAATAATGATTGCTGCAAGTTCCTCTCTTTCGCAAAACACAAAAATCTCTGATTAGCCAAAGAACTAAGAAATGATAAAGATAAAATGGTTCAAGCAGAGAATGCAATTCTGGTTTTATGAAAACCAGACCAAAATAACATCACTTCCAGATATTTTTACATTCTTTTTGTGTCATGCCAGCAATGTAAAGACTATCTCAATACATGGTTGAAAATGCCCTTGTCACCAGCAGCTCCTGAGATCCCTACAATACCTAGATCACCTGATTTCAGTGCATGAGTACTATGCAGAACAGGACAAAGAAGAAACACAGCAAGAATATGAAATATCTCTTTGGCATGGTTAGTAGAGCAGTTCTTCAGCAGCTGTTACTCAATTTAGTGCTATCTCTATTTATACTAGAGATTGTTTTTTCCTTCAGCAATCTCTAGGTTGAAGACATCAGAAAAGCACAGAAAGATCACCCACTGTTTGTTTTTTTTTTTTTAATTGCATGAAGTGTTAATCTGGTAAGCACATGAAATTCCATCCTAAATCATAAAAAAACCCATAAATGGTTTACTAACCCATCATTATTCTATATATGCTGAGGACCAAACAAAGCAGTGTACAATATTCTGTAGGGGTGGAGAAATAGGAAAATTAAACTTAACAAGTACTAGCACAGCGTGTGTTGTTGTTCATCCTGGCCTGATGAGTCTATGTCATTTTAACATGTACATGCTCATTTATTATGTCGCAGGTCAGATCAAACAGCCACCCAAATTGCAATTTTTAGAGCTGAAATAACATATGACTCCCATTTATTCTTCAGAAATCTCTTGTAGTAATAATTTTCACTCTGGATCAAATATACACTTAGCAAAACACATCTAACAAATTTATGGGTTTTCCTCTGATGTCAGCAAAGCATTTTCACACAATAGTCCATAATGAGTATAAAGAACCTGCTCTATTTACTAGGCATTGTAATTTCTTGCTCAGAAAACACAAAAAATAGAAACACTCATAGTAAATTTCCTCCCCTACTTGGTCTCTTGATAGCAGCACAAAAGGAATAAATGATTGCATGGATGGCAAAGACGTCCCCTTTTGCATAATTACTGGCCAGGATAATGAAAGGTCCTGTGACACAGACACCACTGTTTCCTAGTCCCATAGGTCAGTTTTTCCAGAAAGTTACCTAAAGCTCCAGTTTCTCCTAGGTACCTAAAGCTCTAGTTCCATCAAGTACATTTTGTTGTAGAGGGTAAAGAAAGTAGACAAAATGGTCCTTTCTGAAGATCAGCAGTTTTCTGCAGAATGACAGGCAATCAGCTCCATGGGAATTCACAACAATCTGGCATCCCACACACATCATAATTCACAAAGTCCTTGCTGGGATTTGGGATCACAGAAAATCCTGGAAAGCCTCAGAGCTGGGGAAGTGCAAGAAGTGGACAACAATGAGTTAGAGAAAAAGTTGGGCCTGAGCAGTGGCAGAAATGGACTTGGATGTTGGATTTGAATGCTTCCTGCAGGCCACAGAGCAGTTTGGAGGAGCCTAAGTCAGGCTGAGGTTTAGCTGGTAGTCACTTCAGATTAGATATGAATGGTGTTCTAAAGCTAAAAAAACTCATGAACCCCTCTCAGTACTATGCCATCTGGACCTGTGATAACTGTATTGCAATGGTCTCTTAAGTAGAAAATATTTTCTCTGGATTTCTTGCTTTGAAGTTTCCCAATATAATGCTTTTGATCTTTGCAATAGAACCTAATGTGAAATTTTGAGTTACAATACAATATACTTTAAGATACTAAGGAAAAAGAAAGTTGCATTAATTACATTCACAGAATGTTTTAAACTTGCAGTGTGTGAAGGAAAGACTGATCTGGGCTCTTTATTTCACTGCAGCTTACCAAGGAGAGAGATACAAGGGACAGAAGGGAATCTTCCATTCAGGAAGTACCAAGTTAAACCCAGAGCTTTTAGTGTGTTCCACATTACACGTGACCACAAATTCAGTTTAAAGCCATTCCCCCTTGTCCTATCACTACATGCCCTTGTAAAAAGGCCCTCTCCAGCTCTCTTGTAGGCCCTCTTTAGGTACTGGAAGGGGCTGTGAGGTGCCCCCAGAGCCTTCTCTTCTCCAGGCAAAAAAACCCAACTCTCTCAGCCCATCTCATACAGCAGGTGCTGAAGCACCTTCTTGATTTTGAAGAAGTTCTGTTCTAATTTGTAAAATGTATATAGATAAAAGTACCTCACAGATAATGTCTAAACTAGGCACAGGTGCATGTGGCAGTGGAAAATACAGCAAAAAGAAACATATCCAAATAAATAAAAAATCAGAAAACACAGCATCATAAAAATAAAAGTATGGCTGCTGAAAGTGTCTTTTTATTATTGTCAGTGAGTTTCTTCTACATCCTTATTGATACCTCCACCTGTCATACTGCAGCCATATAACTCTAGCCATGACATTCATCCATGTTGTTTACTCGTGGCATCTTTCACTTCCTAATGGGTCTTTTCTCTTTATTTAGATCCAACATAAAAACATCCTTTCAAGTTTGTTTTTGAAGAAGAAAACTATTTCCCCAAACTGAATCAATTAAGTGTCTAGATTAGTGTCTAGATTAGTGTCTAGAATAGGTGTCTAGATTAGTGCTTTAGGCTTTTAATCTAGTCATACAAACAGAGTATACAGAGGCAAAAAAGAGTACTGAGTAATCCCCTTAAGTTTCACTAAAATGTTACTATGCCCATAAGTCTGTCACTTACACCACACACCTAGAGCTAGACCCCTAAACAGAGTTTGAAAGGATAGACTGAGATTTTCAACAGCATTGACCTAACTTTACTGCAATTTAAGTCACAGGAATTTTACCATTAACTTAAATGTGACCATTTAAGGCAATGCTAAGTGCATCTGAAAATCCAAGCTGTAATCTTCTTTAAATTTATGGCTAGGCAAACTGGACCAAAAAAAGAATAGCTTTACAATCATTACTTATTTTTAAATCTACACATCAGCCACATGTGAACATGATATAGTCTGTGCACATGTAAGAATAAATGCATGCATACATATAAATGAACTGAATTTTTGTGTTGACAGATTATTTGCCAAGTTAAAGCCAAATGTGATTTGAAATTACCATGATATTACAGTGAATAAAGAGGATTTATAATGGAAACACTAAAAGAACCTCTGTAATAGTGATCCTGCCAGGCACTCCTATAACACATATATTTCATTCTTTTCAGTTAGCTGTTTTTCTTTCTCTGAATGTTTGAGAACAGTAAGTGAAATGTTAATTTTTTTAAGTCAGAACCATCTAGCTAAACCATCCAAATCGTTTTTGTATACAGAGATTGTATTTGTAATCTTTCTCTGCAAGCTGCTTTGTTAAATCCTAATGACAACTTTTATGCATAATGCATAAAATAAACTTTACCAATGTTTAACACACTTTTATAAACATGTAAAACCCCTTCATAAGTGAGATGACGCACTGCAGGGCATGCAGTTGCAGTACACTGGGAAACCACACTTCCAAGACGACTGAAGGCATCTGCTCCGTGCCATTAATTTCTCAACATCGAACACATGCAGTTATCTTAGAACAGCGGTGCATCATATTCTGTACTTTTTTTATTAATAGAGAAGTACATTTTACTGCATGTATAAGTGTGCTCTGCACATCTACAGTCCTTTTCCTTTTATTCTGGGAACATCTGTATTTTCTCAAGGAATGGGGAGAGAGGAAGACAGTGAGATAGCTTTTTACTTTATCAAAACACTTTAGCAAATAAGTATCTATAAAAATATATGCTAACAAGGAGTCACTCAAAAATGGATGGTATAAATCTTCCTTATGCAAGAAGCAAATAAATCAGAATAATAACAGTGTATCACTAGCCTATGCCACTGAAATGATTTGTTTTACTCCTTTAATCTTTACCATATCTAAACTGACTATAATAAATGAATAATTACTCCGAATGCAGTGGAGTTAATTGAAAATCTGCTTGAAGTATAAAACCAAGAAATCATAACAACAAATACAAGGTTTAGCCAGTGTTTAGGAACTTGTCTTTGTCAATAATTTTTAAGGTTCCGTGTAAATGATACTGTTTACCATCGTACATCATCTAACATTACTTCAGAAAGTCATGAATTATTTCAGACTTCCATGAATATTAACAATCTTCAGAGTCATGGTATTTCATCAGCATATAACCAAGTATTAAAGTCTTATGGGGTTTGACTTTTCAAAATGAAACCAATTTAATTTGAGTTTGTTTTATTCTCAAAACCTGATTTCTAAGTTCAGAGAGGTGTATACTTTCATGCATGTGAAGCTCAGGCTTTCTTCAAATGTTACAGGTATGTCACCTAATACAGGGACAGGCTGATTGTCAAAGCACACATCTGCACATGCCCTTCCTATTGTGTGTCCAAAACAATTGGAATCCTGAGAAAAGCATACACTAGCAAGGGGAAGACAAAATTTGGTGGTTGTTTCCTGCTTAAAAACACAACAAAACCAGACCTTCCTTAGAAACTGTACGGTTTTGGACATTAATCAAATGGCCAAAACAAAAAGTAAAGAAATATTGTTTGCATGAAAGTCACTGCTAAAAGATAAACCAATCATTCTACTGACCAACAAAAATTACCAGTTTCATCATCTTCTAAAAACTGTATGTCTAGAATTTGCAATGAAGCTGACCAGCATGGATTTCTCTTTCTTGAAAACAAACACTTGGTAATAAAGGCTTACAAGAGAGCAAGTGCACTCACCCAGTTCTGTCTCCACTGAACCTGACCTGCAGATTGCTTGTTTCAACCCTACAACTGTTGTCATAAATTTGACTAGGGCTGAGATTAAAAAGAAACATGATGCATAAAGTGGCTTCAACACAGAATACATGAGAAGAAGAAAAGCTGGCGCTCTTCCCATACACACTCTTGTGCTGTATCACTTTATTCATAATGCAAATCAGAAGCACCAGATTTGAAATTAGGTTACCACAGCAGAGGGCAATACGGCTCTCACATATGTCCTTGGCAAACTGCAGCACATATACAATTACTGCACAACAAAGTCACTGTGTTGGCTGCAAAACAGGTTCTCTACAATCAATAACTTCACTCATGTAAAAGAAGGATCATATTTCAAGTGTTGCTATTATACCACTGTCATCTCGTACATACATAGTACTGCCATTTTTTTTTTAACTTTTTTTTTTTTTTTTTACTGTATAGGTTTAAACCAGCTTGTGCAAATGTTATAGTAAATATTCCATTAAATAACCCTGAGATAAAATAACAAGCAAGAAGACATAGCAGTGCCAAAAGTTCTTGCTGATAGTCATCCCAGGCAGATGCTGATTTTTGCTCTGGGAAGGCTTTCCTTCCTACAGGTCATACTTTCATCATCTCCCTCACAATAGCCTCTCAATTTTGAAGGACAATGATCCGAGGTTTTGAGTATGTTTCCATACACAAAATAGCTATTATTGTGTGACAGATTCCTGATAAATACGCCTAAAACTTCTTTGGAAAATACACATTTTACAAAAGTTTGAATAGTCAGAATGTGCCTCCTGGAAAAAGGAGCAGTGCAATGGTGTAAATTCAGCCTAAGCAGACCACACCTAACTAAAACTGGCAAGCTACAAATACTGTCAGTTGTAAATCTGTACATAAAGTGAGAAGGGGGATGGCTGAGGCAGCAAGGTTACTTTATACCATTAGCCAGAAAATATTTTTTCTCTCCCTAAAATCCAGAAGATGGGCACAGTCCTGTGACCCAATTTGCACCTAGATGACCCAGTAAGGGAGATACATGCTCTGCCCAATACTTGGTGATGGCAAAATCAGGAAGAAATCCAAGACTCTTGGGTTCAAACCCAGGTTTGTGGAGAAAGTTCTAGCTCTCACAGTAAGACTACGCATTGCTCTTTTGCCTCAAAACACATTCTGTTCCTTGTTGCTCTAACATATTCAAGCTACTCCTGCACTCTCTTTCATAACATCCATCCTCTTCAGTTAAAATCTCATTTCCCCTACAATAGGTTTCTTTTTTCCTCCTCACCTCCATTTCTCATGCTTTCCAGTAATGCATCCAGAATATTTTTCTGCTTTTCTCCATGCTCTGTTGAACTGCCCCAGCAGAAATTTCCTGTGCCCAGCATCACAGTTATACCTGTTCAGCATCCCTGTACCATGTCATGCTCTGTGCAAATTAATTCTTTAAGGAATGTAAATAGCAAAAAATAGAAACATATTTAGGATAAATTTCCACACCAGCATAATCCTGAAAAATTCCAACATCCATGGCAGAAAAACAACTTTTCAAGAAGTAAGAATATTCTTCAAGCAGACAGAAAAACTGTTTCCTCATAACCTTGTAGCTGAAAATGACTTAAGTGTAACAGCTTATTCATCCAACATGCTGCTTTTGGGACAGATGCCTGACATGGAAAATACCAGCTAAGACAGGGAAGTTTGGTACAGTTGAAAACTACAAATTCAGCAATAGCAAGAAATTACCATTAACAGTGGCTTATTTCTAAACTCTGCTGGTTGTGACAAGAAACATGATGAGAGTCACACATAAATGTGTGACTTCTCAACTGGTGCTTTCAATTGGCAGCAGGGACTCAGTGCTTGTAACTAGAAAAGAATGAAGACCTTGCAATATAAAGTGGACAGAGAATGAAGATTATGTCTTGTGTGGCACTAGATGGGGAGCCCTGAAGCTTAAAAGGCACAGACTGTGACAGTGTGAGCTCCAGAGCTGTGCAGGGCTGGCACTACACAGACTAGCACATTTTGGACAGACACGCATGTGGAAAACTCATGCTTGGTCATCCATTAGAAACGGATATTACCAAAGGAAACCTTGTCCTCTGACAATGGTCCCCTGCAGTGTGAGCTCTAGGCAGGCTGACTCTTATCTGACAACCACCTTCTGGCTGGCTAACATTTGAAAATGGGACGACTTTTACTTTAGGATCTGCTTTCTAATATCAGATATTCACTGAAAAATTGCATTGAAAGAATGTCTTTAAAGAAGAGAATTGAAGGAAGATGTTCCTTTAATATTCAGAGTAAAGGGTAACATAATTAAAACTAGATATCAAAAATACTGGAAAATTTCCTTAAAAGAAACTCCAAACAACAAAAATATAAGAACTGAAAGTTAAAATCAATGCCCTGAAATGTACACTTCCTCATCTCTCAGGAGAACAAATGCAGCACTACCAGTGTAAAAGAGGTGTAAGTAGACATAAAATCTATTCTTCTGATTTTAGTTTTCTTGACAAAGTGTAGCATGTCATCATGAGACTATCTTATTCTATTATGAGAATTGGTAAGGGCTATTAGAAGTCTGTGGAAATGATCCCTAATAAAAAATCTTCATTAAACAAAGAGTTCTCTTTATTAAATTCTTATTGCATGAGTAGACATACAGTAAATGTTTAGCTCATTGTAGTTCAGAAAATCATATATATGGGCCAAGATATGCCTTTTAGAAATCATGTCTAAAATAAGTAGAGAAGGGAAAGATCACTTCTTCTGAAATAATTTTATTTTTCACAAGAAAGCAGAAACATATCTCTCAGAAGAAGGATTATAACAAAGCAGCTGGAACGCTGGATCCTCTGTAATATATTGCACATTTTAATCATGTTTGATACAAAACTCTTTATATGGATATCAATTACACTAATGACTCTTACATAATACCCCTGGGTGCCTAAGGGATGTATATTGTCACGTCCCTTTTGTCATAAAAATAGAGAGTAGTTCTATACACCCACTAAAGTAGTTTCTTTCATTTTTATATAATGAATGAGCAACACTGTAAAAAAAAGACATTTTATCCCATACTAGTTTAGCAAACAGAAGAGATTTCACATATTTCACAGTGCTAAATATACTCTTAAGCTGCTAATAAAGACAAAGCCTGAGGGGAAAAATACTAATGATGAGCAATGCCAGAAGTTTTTATTTTGGGATCGAAAGTAAAAATGTTTCACTTAGGTATAGTCTTAGAGGCATCGTAGAAGAAATCAGATTTTCCAATAATTTTTATCTCTAATAAAATTACTGGAATTAATTTGAGCATCACTCCAGGACCAAAAAAATGCTTTTAAAGGTACTGTTAGTTGCTTAACTTGTCTCTGTGCACTTTATTGCATACTGAAAACTGAGAGGTGTCATCTGTAAATGATCTACACTTTCCCAAGCAACTGCCTAGAAAACACTCCACAGACTCCACAGTACAGTTTAGAGAACTGGCAGGACACAAGATTTGTACTCAGGAAAAGGATCAGAGAATCAGATTAAAGGGGAAACCATTTTCATCATGGATTTAGGAATTTTAACACACGGACTTCAGCACTTTCTTTCTCTGAGCTGGTCCTACCATAAATGCCTGCAAAAATAAAATATCTCCTGCCTAGAAGTTTTACTAATGCTTACATGGGGAACACCAGTGGGCAATGACAAAGGTGCTGTTTGTGTACATAAAAAAAGAAGTGTGGCCTCACTAACAATGCTCTACCCAGATTAATCCATCACAATGTGTTTTTCTCATCAGACCTCTGGCTTCTCTGACAACCTAAATAATAGCACAGCAATTAAATTTATCCCAACTTTTTCCTTAAGTTCAGCTGCTTATGAGATTTTGATACATTTTTCTTTATTCCAAGTTCAAATTCCTGTAATGGATCTCTCAGAGATAATTAAATCCCAATAACAGTGTGAGCTGGCAGGAATTTCATAGTGTTTGTACAAAGGAGAGCCTGGTAATAGAGTAGCTCTCCAGAACCATACATTGCTGTGTGATGCTGTGGAATTTGCTGTCCTCCTGCAGCCCTATCATTTGAAGAGTGTTTTAATCATCCATAAAAACTAAAGAAACCTCATAGGAATCTGAATAATATGGCAAAGAAATTTGTATTCATGCATGTTTTCTCAATCTTACTTTTGACTTTCTGAGATAATGTATAAAAATACATGTTGGATTGCTTCAGATGATTTTTTTCATTTGTAATTATTTAACATTGATTTTGATTCAGCTATGAAAGCTGATGTGTCTTTCCCATTTTGAACTAAAAAAGTAAAACTTCAGGATATTTAAATATTAAAAAGTGACAACTGCATATGCATAGCAAGTAACTAACTCTCCAAGATACTTCAGAAAAATTGTGTTTAGTAGAGTACTTGTGATAAATTATGTATTTATTGTAACAGGGTCAGAAGCTGTTACAATTTACTGTGCTTGGTCAAAAATTCACTTTTATAAAAAGTACTTCGGTGTCTCAATATACATTCAAATGAGAACTTGGATGCATCAAACACATTGATTTTCAGGGAAGACAAGTTAAACATCTGAGGTCAAATTTTGCTGTGACTTACATTGGTATAAAAAACCCAAAGCATAGTCATCCAACCAATTTCCATATATTTTGGTCTTTCCTTACAGACAAAAACATTAAAAAGTAATGTGGAAGTTGGCACATATTTTGCAAGAATAGGTAATGTATACATCGTGCTGTTGTGCTAACGAGCAATGCAGGAGAATGGCTTCTAACAAAGCAAATGGATCAAAGCCAAGTGGCAGTAAGTGAAACACTGGGTTTGCATCTTATAGAGCTGAATTTTCAAAGTTGTGATTCATGTGCCTGAGCACATATTATGTGATTAAAAAATTAGTTCTCAATGTTAATTCTTTACTTTTTGTAAACTTGATACATTTTTAGTACATCCTGCTGTCACCGGTAATAGCTACTGGAAATTATTTACATTAAGGTTTTTTTGAGGTGTCCATAAGAAACTTCAACAATGTCACTGCTACTGCAAATTTTTGAACTGGGAGAAAGAGGAAGTTCTTAACTCACAGAACTTTCCTTTCTGTGTCACTGCATATCTTGCTGAGGTTTTGCATAATTATAAACCTCTGGGAAAAAAAACTGTCCTGTCTCTGCTGAGCAGTCAGCAATTACAGAATGTCAAAACATTATCTGCAGACCAACACTGTTTGTAATCTACAGCTGAGTGTGTGCCCAGTCAAAGAAACTGAAAAACTGTCCTTAATGTACTGGGAGCCCCAGTGCCAGCCAGCCTGGATGGATGGAGAAGAGAGAAAGATGACTTGGATCACTTTGTGATACCCATCTGACCAAGCTCACAGTTCAAGTAAATAATGCCAGGAGAGCACGCTATTCCTACTGTGTAGTCATTTAGACCTAAGATCACATTTCAAGAACAAAAGTTCAGGTTTCAAACTCTCATCAGGGCCCAGGGTAACTGTTAAAAATCCATATAACCATAGAAATGTGCTTCTCTTTTTCCACTAAGAAGATATTAAAAAGCTGCTGTCTATGATTGCTACCCATGGAATGCATTGAATGAGACAGAAACCAGGAGAAAAAAAATGAGCAGGTGATAATGTACTGTGGCTCTGCCATATTAAATATGCAGATAGAGGCAAGTGTAAGTATCTTAAGCAACCTAGAGTCCAACATCTCCTAATTTACAAATACTTGCCTGCAGACTCAATACTGCAGCATGACCACACTGTTCTCACAATGCAAAGGTTACATAGTCTGTAAGAGTAGTGAATGCAGTGCAGTGGAGATGCTCAGGAGAGCTTAAATTTACTTACTCCAATCCTAATAGCTATCTTGCTGTAGCACTTTGAAAGTGACTGCCTGCTGCAAAGTCTTCATGGCAGGTAGGGTTAACCAGCCCACATTAAGGCTCTTACTGCTATGAAAAGATAGCAACAGTACCTACTTTAAAGTTGGCTTCCATGCATTGATCTCATACTGCTGCCATTGCTCTGTTGAGCAGTCCCTATTACACAAATGTAATCTAGAAATATTCATTTTAATATTATTCTTTCAAATGGAAATTAAATTACAAAAATTCTTAACTCACTTAAGTTCACAACAAAGCCTCATTTCCTCATCATAAAATTCTCTCACCCATAAATACTAAATAAATGGCTTCTCTATTCTGGAACATAAGCTCCAGAAAAAGTCGTCTTCTCTTGCTCTAGGCAATAATTGCTTCAGCTGCATTGTTTTTGCCATTGTGCTAGCCAATATATGGTGGGTTTTTGGCTAGTAAAGAGTACAGCTATACCTGAAGTACAACTGGATGTCTGAAACGCTGACTGTATAAGTCATAAGACACTGGAATAGACATATTACAGTGTAGCCTTTTAAATACCATTCAATATGTGTGTGTAGACATGCATTTGCCTTGAAGTACCTCTTCCAAGAAAGAAGGAATAGCCAGTATAAATCACTAATTTTATAATATACAGGTGGAGATGAAGAACGTTACTGAAGAGAAGAAAAATAAAAAATCCTAAAGCAATTCTTAGTAAACTGCTAGAAACTTTCCTTTCCTTTTACTAATTTGGGGGCCAAGTACTTTTCTGGAAATACACCTCTACCTACTCTTTCCTGGATCAGAGCAAATGAAGTTTAATTTCTGCAAGGAAATTCAGTTCAGGGAAAAATTAAAGCAAGAACTGAGTTTTCCTTAGCTAGGATTTTCTTTTTAATTCAAATTTATTTCATAGCTGATTTTAGTAAATTGAACCTCATCCCTAGTCTCCTGCTGGTATGAAAAACTGAGCGGGAATCAGCTTATGTTTCTTTAAAGTTTCTGTATTGAATGAATTTGGCAACATTTACATATGTGCTCATGTTTCACATATACTCCACGTTACATTGATAATGCCACAGAAGCAACACTGACTTTATTGCTCTCACATTACACTGAAACTGCAGTAGAACTTGTCTGCTACATGTGTACTTTGGATTCCTTAGTTGTTTGATCACATTGATGAAGGGATATGCAATCAATCTCCTACTAAGACAGTGAGTAGTATTGGCCATAACTCATTACTCCATCAAAGGATTTGGCATTTCAATCGATGGGAAATGATGTGTGATCATTCTAATTTATTATACATCATTTCCCATCAATCGGTGTGCTGAAGCTTTGACATAATAAGTAGTTACAGACACTGTCAATCATTCTTGGTCAAATACCTCTGGATGCTGCCATTTGATGCACCTTCAACCATTCATCCAAACTGCAAATATTCGCCCAAGACATTCGGCAGTCAGACTGTAACTAAAGGTCCATAAAAAGACTCACAAAAGTGTTTAGGAATATCTCAAAAGCTTTAAGAAGATGTGAAACTGAAGAAAAAAAGCTTATGAGGAAAGTACACTTTAAAAAAATGCATAAAAATTGAGGAACCAAATCTGTAGAGGAACAGTGTCCAGCTCAAAAAATACTGAAAAAGTGCAAGCTTCAGTATTGTGCTGGATTTTGGCAGGACCCTCTGCTATGCTGGCCACCTCTTACTGCGAGAAGGAGCTAAATTCTGCTGATTTGTGTCAGCACAATTCCTTTTATCTTCTGTGGAATTACATGGGCATGTAAACCCAGGCCACAACAAATCTTTCCCCTACTGAAACAACTAAAACTCTTTAAATCAGCCCTGAACTTTAAACATTCCTTCCCTATCCAAAATTCCCTTTAAAGGAGAACTTTTTCCAATCCAGAAGTGTAATAACACCCGCAATCATTGTCAATTTACTTATAAGAGCAAAACAAAACATGCATTCAGTGATAATTTTTCACTTGGACTTACTTTGGGAATCCACTACACCTAAAGGCCCCAGCACCTGTTTTCTACTAGATCAGTATGACATGTAACAATTAGAGGTTCTTCTTTCACAGGAATATATTAACCCACTTAGTTAAAAACAGTGGTTCTCCTTAAGAAATCACTATTCCTTTTTAAACCAAACCTGAACTTCCTCTTTAGAATTTGCCTGTATTTAATTCAGTCTTTGGAGATAGCATACACTGTCAACAAAGACAGATAAAGTATTTGTGATAACAAAAAACCCAATGAAATGTTATCCTAAAAAACCAGAATTTTCAAAGTCACAGAATTAGGCAAAAGCTGCGTGACTAATTCTCATTGCAAGCCAGCTAACATCTTTAATATAGCAAGTCCTCCTGGGATGTATTTCAGATGTCAGACTAGAAGAGCAGACCAGCTCTAGCTCCACTGTCCGCATTATCCCACTCACCCTCAGAAATTCTCCTATGCTTTCCTGGTTCTCTCCCTATCAGAGAACTCATACTGTTCCTCTAATACTCCTCATCATTTTGCCCATCTCTTTCTTCATATATTGTCTTGTCTTCCTGTGTGACAAACATAAAATCTACTGTATTGAATTCCATATAGCAATATCTCATTATTGGTAAGCTGGTAAGAGAGAGTTTTTATAAAACTGCTACACAAAAGCAATACATTGAATCCTTTCTCTCTGCCCATCCATTCTTCCTATACTTTTTATTGTATTTGTCAGTCTAAAATAATGCAATACTGGACAGCTTAATGTGGCCCCTAAATTGACCAGTTTGTTTATTTATTCTGTTACTATGAAATATTTTGATTTCCCTTTCAAGTTCTATTCACTCAGCTCCTGTAAACTCTTCCAATCCTCTTACCAGCCTCCAGCCTGATCTTCCCTGACTACGGCAGCTCCCTGAGAAAGCCAACCTATACCAACAATCAGATCTTCAAAACAAAAAACATTAACAAAATAAGATCAAGGTAACACTTTTTTTTTAAATATGCCATTTTTTTCAAATATATTTTGGTGAATTTGTTGTGATTTTCTGTGAGAAATGTTTCTGAGAGAGGCATCAGACAGATTTTGTCAAGCAAGTTTACACTCAAAAGGAGCAATCAACAGCATATTCAGTGACTATGTACTCACTAATAATTCTGAACTTGCAAACACTAGTTGGAAATTTCATTTTAAGAGTTCTAGTACCTTCTCTTTCAAAGAGAGAACATAAATGTTAGTATATCTAATCAACATATACAGTGTGATATCTGAAATTAGAAATTCAAATAAATGCAACAATCTGCTTGCCAACATCTCCAGACCAAAAATTATTCAGATAAAGTATTTGGTGAATAATTTTGAATAGCAAATTCATTTGAGAAAATCAAAGCAGCTCATAGACAATTCGAAAATGAAAAAAAGTTATACATGTTAAATCATTTATTATGAAGTATTTTTCATCTCTCTTCTGTTATTTGTTTTTCCATTCAAGGCAAGGACAGCTTCAGAAACGGGCATAAAAAGGCAAAACAAAACCCCAAACCACATATGCTTCTCTTACTTGGCATCTTCTAGTAATTCTTGACTATTTATCTATTTATTGAGAAGTGAAGAAGTTAAATGTTGACCCACCCAAGAAGAAAAACATCCACCCCAGTGAAAAGATTATATACAAATTTCCAGCCTGATGAGATTGGAAACGAAAGGCCTATAGGCCTCCCAAATGCAGGTCTCATAATTAACAGACTTTCAACTATAGCTGCATTGCCAGGTGCAAATTTAATAACAGATTATAAATGATAGATGAAGTGTACTTCCAGCAGCTGTTTATAATCCCAAGCAAAAATCTTCATTAAGATAGTGTTAATGTTGTAAATGGTTATCTATTAATTTAAAATATTGCAAAATATCAAACATTACTCATTTAGAACACTGTGTTGAAAATCAAGCTAGAAACTATGCTGCATAGAAAGTTTTAAAACACGAAGTTTTAAGTCAGACAATCTGAAATCAGAATTAATGTCAAGCCTTCTGTAGTTTTGAACAGCCTGTCCTGAGAATCACACAAGCTCCTCAGGAACACTGCTAAGTACTTCCTAAACTCCAGCTGTAAGAGCAGGGTGTGGAGCTGCTGGAATTCAAGACTGCTACATTTTGTAGATCCACTGACATGCAACAAGAATGTCATCTCTGGCATCAGCTTTGCTAGAACTCCTGATCTAAGGAAGATTCCCAACTCAGTAAGGCAGAGCGCTAAGCAAAACCAGCTCTGCTGATATACCCAAAAAGGCACAGAAAACCTCGTATTTTTTTATATTCATCCCTTTTATACAATTTTAAGATAAACCAGTTTTGCAGGGAATAAAAAGAATACTCTGAATATGGCTGACAATCCCCCATTAATGATGCAGAAATGGAGAGAGATGTGAATGCTTTTCTGGAGGAGGCTCCCTTTTTGACCCACAGAGTTTGAGAGTATGTGACACCACCAGTATATTTTGCTCTTCTTTAGGAAATCCCACAAAAGCCTTTCTTACCTAAAGCTTCCATCCTGCTTATAGAGCTCCAGCCTCAAAAATTCCATGAATAGAACGTCCCCATTTGCTCCAAAATTTACCTCACACTTTCAAATAGCCATTACCTGTTACGTTTTGAGGGAAGGGTTTTTACAAGCTTCAGCAAGAGAAGCAGCACATGGGAACACCTCCACCACACCCAGACTTGCTCATCCAATAAAAGACCCAAACCTCCATGTGTTGGTTTTATACAGTGTATTCTGTGCAGTCCTTACAAGACAGAATCCAACTGTCCCTTAGAAAAATTCATCCAAGAAGTTTTCCTGAAAAGAGTTACAGAGAAAGCCTCAGGATTAATCTCTATAATTCATGTTTTAATTCACATTTTTAATACATTTATAAAAGAAAAAAAAAAAAAAAACCAAAAGAGACGACCAAGCTGCAAGATAAGCACTAGATTTGGAAAATTCACTAGGTACTATTAGCTACATAGCCTTACAGATGCTTAATAATGATTATTACTTAAATGTGTAGAAATTCCTAGATAAAGCTACCGTAAATACATTTGTTTCCAAAAGGAGCTGGCTCTTCAAAGCCCCTTCCTTTCCTTCCTTCCTTTTTTATATTTAACAATGTTCGGAACAGTTTCAAATGACACTGAAGTCATGACCAAAGATGTGAGCTGCTTTCAACAGCTGTACTATCTCAGTTCCCAACTACAGCAGAACTCCCTACTTCTAAAGAAAGTAACCTCCCTTTCAGTTAATTTTCCTTCCCTTCCTCCAGCTCAAAGGTTTAAACCTCTTTACTATCCCCCTTGAGCAAGAGGAAGTGAAATTCCATTTGATCATCTGCATGGGTAAAAGAGATGAAAAAAAAATAGTGCGTGCTAAGTAAAATGATCAATAAGCCATTAAAATAATAATTTGAATAAGAAAACTGTACTATATGCTTGGATCTAAGTCTCTATTTATCAAATGCATTATATAAGAAATAATTCATAGTTAACCTAAATGTTTTCCGTCCTTAGATACTGCATGTACACCTTAAAATCATACATTTTTATGTGTACAGAGAAAAAAATGTAAAGTATAGGAAATTATTTTCCTGAGAGTTTTGTGGCCAAAATGAAATTGTCATTTCTTACTTCCCTGGAAAATAACGCACTGCCATTTTCGAAGAGAATGACAATAGAGTCATGTCAGGTGCAAGTCAATTTTTCCCTCAAATTAAAGCACTGCCATACACAGTATCTCCAGGGAAAAAATATTTATGGGAATTTCACCAGTAAAAATCCAGTACAACCCCAATGATTTGATCAGATTTTTTCTCCCTATATTTTGTCTGTATCAAGAACACAACAATTTGGTCCAGACCAGAAAAATATATCAGGGAATATAAGAGTAAATCAGTAACAAAATTCAGGGAAGCATTGAGATGCTCAGATTATACCTTATCATGCAGATAAAATAATTTTAATTCAAGCAGAATGGTATGCTTAGGTGACCTTTTAATGGGACATACTGTTTATGAGGTATGCACCCAAATCAGCTAAATGAGCAACCTGTAAAATGTTTCTGAAGTTTCTCCCTATTAAATTCTGGAAAACAAATAATACTTCTATCAAAAACTGAGTAAAAAAACCAGACTCAAAATATTAATAATTTCTGACAGGCCTTGCATGGTCTGCACCATTAGACATGAAAAATGTGATTAATGTTAATAACAGGGCTCATATGTAAAAGTAAAGAAAAAGTGTAAATCATGGCTGCACAAATGTAATCTTTTATGTATAAGCAACAATAAATTATATACCAAATTGATGTTTTAAACGTACTACCTGGTTGCATGTTATGCAATTTTCAATTTTAAAATCACAGTACTTTAACTCTTAGTATCAAGCCTTGGGTAGTGGTACAATATCCAATAAATGCAAACTGTGTGCTTCTCTTTCAGACATGGCTTCTTTTCTTGACTTAAGGATTTTTTTTAATGTATCAGTTATTCTGCTTTTTTCCCCCCCCAAACCCCAAATCTGCAGTCTTTAATTAGCCCACACATGAACCACATGAAGAAGCTGGCATAAGCAAGTAGCAGTCACTTTAAATGACAGATTACAATGACACAGAAGGAGCAATTTTGGTGTTTCAAGTTAATAATATGAAAGATTTGCCCTGTATGATACATTATGTTAAAATCACACTATATAGCCACATTCAAATAAGATTCTTATTTAGATCAGAAAGATTAACAACTCAGAAAAAGTAATTCCAAACTATGAGACACCCATTTACAAAATACAAGTAAAAATTTGTAACACATTCATAAGATTGGTTAAGGCATCAGAGTATATTGCTTTGCCTTCCTTATCATTTTTTACTTATAAATAAAATGCATGTGTTTTAAGTCGAACAGAATCATTAAGGGGACAACCAAGCTTAGAAACAAAATGATCATATTCAAATATTGAACCCATTCCACTTATAATTCTAGTCTTTCAAAAGGAAGGAAATTGAGTTAAGACATATGTTGCCCTTAGCTGCATGTGCCTATGCCTTTCCCTTGGTTAAAAGAAAGCATTATTCTCTACAGTGATTTCTGCTTTGCTTTACAATGCCTTTTTCTTCACTTTTATGCAACCTTTATGTTATTTCACCTTAGGAGAAGGGAAACTGCATTTTGTAAATAACTTTGAAAAGTGCTGCCTGTTCTAGAGAAGACACAGAATTTCTTTTATTCTTTTACCTTTAGAAAGATTTATGAAATACAGTTAAAAGACAGATTCAACCACAAGGCAAAACAGCTGGTTTCCAAACCCTAGAAAATTTCTGAGATATTCAAAGCAGAGGTTTTTGTTCAGTAAGTTACAGAAATAAAGACCAACCATGAAAATTAGATCTCCAGTTAGATTTGGAAACACTCTCTTTCAAATAAAGTTACGGCATTCTCATCTGCATTTAGATCCCTATCTGCTACAAAGACTACATTTATTTAATGTGTTGTAACAAGAAAAATTCATTCTTGCCACAGACATTAAAAAATAAAATTCAAAGACAAACTATTCTTCAAAGGAAACAAGGGCCCCATCTGCTGATGTTTAAACGTACTACATTAACCCACGCACAACAGCTCTGCCACAGATAAGGTATGAAATGAATTGCAAAGACAAATCACCACATTAACTGTACTGCATTCTTCTGGTACCTTTTTATAGGAAAAAAGAAGATGTTTTAGGCCCCTGGGTCAATCAGTTTTCACTGATTATGAGAGCTTTGTCTGTGAAATAAAAATGGAAGACCAGGAAGGAAATTCAGGCAGGATCCTGAATTTGCACAGCAAAAAAAATAAGGGAATATGACCAGTCCTATATACAGCATAACAAAATTATGTCTATGTGCATAAAACAAGAAGTTACAAAAAATAATAAACTACTACTATCCAAATGTCACCTTCAATGCCAAAAACACGAATTATCAAAATGGCCAAAACCTCAACAGAGATATTAAAGCCGAACTCTAAGAGCAACAATCAACGAAGGCATCTGGGAAATGTAAAAGTCAAACTTTTCTGAAGTTTAAAACATCTTGCTAAGTAGTTTGATAGTTGTTTATTGAGAGTTCTTAAAAGTAAGCACTGTTTTGTTTACAGAAATCCCATACATAGCAGACTTTACATTATGCTGGGATGAAAAATGGCAGTCAGCTTAATGAAGACAAAACAAATGTCCTTATTATGGACAGGACTATTTCAAACATTATATCAACTAAGAGCCAGCAGCTGAATTTATAATCTCATATTTCTTCAATAAAAAAGTCCATAATTTTGGAAGAACTAAAACATTTTTGTTTACATGGCTACAACATAGAAAAGACCCATGCTGGTGTAGCAGGATGAAGCATGTTCCTGGCCTCTCTCCCCAAGCCCAGAAGCACAGTCAATGAACCTCTGATTAAAGCTGGAAAAAGCACTAAAGAACTTTGCTCTTGCTCTTCTCTCCTGGACAAGCCAGAAGTGCAGCTAATGCAAGTTGGGTGTTTAATTATACAAGCTGTTCTGCACCCCAAAACTGTAACTCTGCTGGGGAGAATTCTGAAATCTGCTTTATCCCTCCTGAGTTTCTGTGCCATAGACCAATCATACAAAAGGGGACATGATTTGCAGCTGGGCAGTGGTCAGAAGGCAATGTACGAAACATTTCACTGCATGGATAAGAAACAATAATTAGACCTCAGTACTAATTAATTCTTCAGCAAATATGAACATATGAACATGATCCTCCCAATAAACAACAGTCTTGATTTTTGACTGAATAAATTAAATTTAAAATATTCTGAATATAATTCCAAGATGTGATAACAAAGTTTAAGGCACAAAACAAAACTATAAAAAACATGAGTATAATTAGATCTATTGTGGTTTTCTGGTATTTTCTTATAACTGTCCCTTTAATAGAATTCCTTCCATTGGCTTTTGTATTAGAAAACAATTTAGAGATGTCCACGGTCCAGTCTGAGTACTGAGTACTTCAAGCTGAAATATGTTAAATGAGGAATTTGCCCAGTGAATTATCTAGATAACAGTGCATGAGACCAAGTTCTAGTGGCCCAGATATGGCATTTTCTCAAAATGAAATTTACCATTTACTTTAGGCACTAGCTTTCAGGTGTTTTTTTAATAAAGCATCTCTTTTTGAGCAGGTTGTTATTTGGTTGATCATTATCACTCATAAAAGTGAAAAACAATTAAAAGCTTTCACAAATCAGCTTGCTCAAAAAAATTCCTGTGGGGAAAAAAAAAAAAAAGAGGATTCTCATTCTTGATCATAGATAACACAAAGTTACTTTACTATCCCCCTTCATTAGATCATCCATCAATCTCCAATGTGCTAATCTCTGTTGGGAAAAGTAATTATATCTGCATCAGTTAGGAGCATGTTAAAACAAAGCCACCACAACTGAACATTGTCAAAAGTGAATCTGCTGCTTTGGGTGAAGCTACATACAAGACAATGAGCTGATCCCACTGGTTACTGCTGTTGGAAAAAGAAAAGCTCAACTCTGCCATCTGCTCACAACTGTGCGCTCCTCACCACACACTCCTGACTCTGGGTCCTCCTAGGCTCTTTCCTCCACCTGGGCTCTTTCAGTGAGGTGAAACAGGGGAAAACTGACCCAGCAAACAAAGTGGAGAGGAAATGATCCGCCCACAGAATCACACTTAGCAAGTTTTACCCGTGGCAGGAGGGGACAGGACGTCAGAATTTGAAGGAAGCCTGGGAAGGTAAAAGCAACTTCCCTTTTGGCAGTGACAGAACAGCTGAGAGCATAGCTTGGCCCTGAACTTGTCGGCTGTACTTCTGCATTTGTGCAGCATTCAGAAACCAATGTACTTTGAATAGTCCTGACTGTAACATTCAGCCATCACTCCCTCCCAGGCATGCCAGTGTTTCGGGTTTGGGTTTGTACATCTGCCTGGGAATTTAATCGCATTGCACAGTAGATGAAGAATAAAACTGGCTAGGAATGATAACATTTAGTAAGTACTTACCTCAAATGCAATCTTGAAATCTAAATAACTTTCTAAAAAAGCCAAGAATTTGGGATCTTGCCTTCAAAAATGCATCAGTCAAACACTACTAAGTCCAAACCCAGTATACAACTGAGATTAGCTCAGCTGGTTAGAACACAGTGCTAATAATGCCAAGGTTTGATCCCTGTATAAGTTAGACAGAGTTAGAACAGATGATCCTTCTGGGTCCCTTCCAGCTCAGAAAATTCTGTGATTTTTTGTGATAGGATCAAGCTAATGTGTTTCAGTCTTATTGGCTTCTATGGTGTGAAACATCTAACAAAACCCCATCTGAAATGAACAGTGTTAGAACCTACCTACATTACAAGCACCACAGATGAACCAGCACCTCAGGTGGCTGCTATTTCAATGCTTTACCTGAGCAAACAGCAATATCTATTGCACTACACATATAGAGCTGCCCTGTAAATCTCAGTTACTTTCACTGTCATCATGCATTTAGAAATGCAAGTAGTTACACTCCTGATAAGCAAACTTGTGCTTTCTATTACTCTGGAAGACACTTTTTTTAAAATAATGCAATGACTTGCTTATGATTCCTTAATGTTTTAAACAGACATGATTTTCATCACATTTCCCCTTTTACTGACATGCACACACATTGTTTTACATAATTTTTCTCACAACTCCTCTCTTTCTATTTTATTTTTCCTTTTGAGAAGCCAGTGAACATTCTGTGTGGAAGATGGAATATTGAATTTAAAAATATATATATGTACTTTGGATAAACAGAAAATGAGAGCTATAGCCCAGCAGAACTTGGAACATATAATTTTGAAAATTTGGTGAAATGCTTCACAAACATTTTTTAACAATTCCTGGCTAATATTTTGATCAATTCAATAATTTTCTCTCCTTCTTTATGCCTTCCTCAAGCCTTCGTAACACATTTTAGCTTTATTAGAGAAAGCACAGCACTCCAGAAATCTGATTGGCAGACATAAAGGCTGGCAGGCACAGAGGGTGTCTTTTTGATTTAATAACGATGACTTATATCGTTGTTTTGAAAGACCCATGAAACAGAATGGAGCTCTCCTTTCAAATCTAGTATTTCTATACCACTGCTCACGCTTGGAAGAGGCAGCTCTATTTTGGCTGCTTTTGGTCTCTTTTGGAGGCATCTATTGATGCTTACTAACATGTTAATGAACAGCATTGCAGCGGTGAAAGTACTGGATATGAGGCTTTTTTGGAGCTTGTTAATACTTCTCTTTTATCAGCCAGAGGAGATGCTGTAATGTGACACCTGAAAGTGTGCTGTCTCTGAAGTGCTCCCAGTCACTGCTGGACCACAGAGCAAAACAAGGGGCTGAAATGAACATCATCACAAATAAGACTTAGACAGACTTTGGGAACACATAAAAAGGAAAAAGCTGAGACTGAAGTTACAGATAAAAGGAACGTTCCTGTTACTTTTGTCTTTAGTAGGATCTTACCCAAAGTCTTTATGTTTCAAGCATAGAACACTATTTTTCATGTATCTAGACTTAATTAAAAAGTAAATTTAGCCCTTATTTATCAATAATTCTACAACTCTATGTCTCAGGACACATATAGTTTTCTTCCAGACACGTGGAGCAGCTAAAAGACTAAACAAAACCCAACAGTAATAACTAACCTTAAAAAAAGAAGATTTAGACATCAAACCCACAGATAAGGAAGGGTTAACTTTCTTTTGATAGGGATGTTAAATTTGAGTCCCCAGGTATGTATGGGGATATTTGAGTTCTTCTGAGAACTTCAGGTACATCAAGAAAACACTTGAAAAGGTATTTTGTCTCTGCATCAGCAATTTGGTCCAAATGCTTCCCCTCCCAGGGAACCGCAACTATTGTTTAGGTGATGGCTGGGTGGGAGCTTTCTACTACTCAAAAGATATCTTATCTCTTACTACGAAATGACCCTTAAAATTGTTATTGCATTAGATTATAATTGTAGTGTATTTAGCTGTGAAATTGCATGGACGTTTTTGTGCCTCTACATTTGAGTACTCTCCCTACTTGTTAAGTCAAACAGCATTTTGTTCTCAGTGCTCACTGCTGAGTATTCATGGAGACACAGGCATGCATGCACAAGCACACTGTCTCTCTGCTCTTTCACAGAGAATTTACATCTGCTTCTGCTTGGGTTTTATTCTCTTTCAGATCAAGGCTCTCTGCTATTTCCACATAGAGGAAGCCTTGCAATAACAAGTAAGTATGTCCAATGCCCTAACTATAATGGAAGTATGCTCAGAGGAAATTGATAGTGTTGCCAACTCTCATTATTTTCCTATGAATCTTGTGATATTTGCTATTTTTCTTAATGTCCTAGCTGTTGAAATAATATGAATAAATGTGAATCTGAGCTTCCATGAAAACAAGTGTCTAGATTTTTTAAACATGAAGTAAAACTTGAAAATATTAACTGAATATACCCAAGACAGATAAACCAACCAAAGGTAAACTAAACATGAATGAAAGATAAGTGGGGTGTTTAATTACAAAATAATTTTAATATAGTTTCTTAATTTCAACTCAATATTGAATACTTGGATTGAGAAGTGCAGCAAATTGGCTAATTCCTCAGATAAATGCTGTGTGCTACACAGTACAGAACAAGGGCAAGAAGAGGGAGGAATTCTTCCACTTTGGACATGAATCAGATTCCTAGGAAAGTGGTTTTGCCTGGAGTTGGTGTAGTAGCACTAATCACAGCTTCATTGCCAAGTCCACCTTTGCTACCCATGCCTTGCTGTACCACTCTCCCAAGGATTGCTATGTTCAAGGTCTGGACCTTGAACTGTTCAAAAAGCATTTACAATTTTATGCCTTCAGGTATTTATTTTTGTCTATGGATCCTACAAGTACAGGATGTGGTCCTTCAAAAATACCCAAAATTTCCTCTCTGTGCAAGTAAAAATTAGTTTTTATTTTTAATGGTTATGACAAAATTGTACCTGATCTGTGAGCCAGTATGTAATGGAGAATCCCCCAGCAATACAGACAACTGTTCACAAAGTCTATCATCAACATAGGATCGGGTACTCTGAGAGGATATTGATTTTTCCATATAAAATGATTTTTTTTAAGTAATTAACAATATACCTAAAATAAATGAAGTTTATGTAACCCATCAAGCTTGCAATTGAATCCTCAAAAGGAGTATAGATGCTAAAGACTGGAATGACTGATATTTAGGAAAACAGAGAAACACTTTCTTAGAAGGAATTTTTAATTGATTTTGTAAACTGAGAAAAATGGAATGATGTGCTTAGAATACAGTGACTCACAGGCCTGCAGTCACAATCCCAGCCCCTCTCCCAGTATGCCAGCATCCCTCCCTTTGTACCAGAGGTGCAGGAAGCCAGTCTGGCCCTCAGCTTCTCAGTAACATTAACATGACAGAATTTACTCTATCTCACACAACCTTGGATCTAGTGGGAGACGGGTCATGCTTTCTCCACTCTATTTCAGGAAATCTTATTAGTCTACAATACATAGTTCTTCATGCAAATTCAATGAGTACAGAGAAGGAGAAAAACTAACAGAAAATATCTTACCAGATGGAGAAAATTGAAACATTACCCTTGTTTCCTTGCCAGCACAGATCCATTCTGACAGGTTGGAAATGATTTATGGTTGGGGGGGCCTGGAGGAAGAGAGGATGGGGAGAAGGAAACATACTTACACTAGCAGAGATATTAATTGCTGTACAATGTTAAAATCTTTGCACTGTTTTACATGCATGCAATTAGTTCCAAGAATTACATATGCAGCAATGTTTGCATGCTGATCTCTGCATGAGACAAATAAACCTCGAGTATATGATGCATGTTAGAAATTGCTTTCAAACCACTGTAGAAGACATTTTGGTAAAGAAATTATACAATATGGCAACTCAAAAGCTGCAGTCAAGGAAACAAATTACCTTTGAATATATGAATAGGTAAATACTTCAGCATGTCCAAGATTAATACTAATCATTACTATTTTAATATATAAAATGTTATGGATATTGCTACACAGCAGTGATCAGGCAGATATCTAGTCTTTGTAAATTAAACTCAGATATTTTTCTGCATCTAATTGATTTTTACATTACATTAGGCAGCCAAGGCTGCAACCTTCCATGACATAGTATCTAAATAAACATTTATTAAAATATTTTAATTAGAATAAGAGGGAAAATACAGTTTCCAATTATGTTTTCAGAAGGAAAAAAATCAGATCTATTAAGAATTAATGTAAACATAAGTGTAATGTAACATTTAAATGCAATAATTATGCCATATGATTTATACAATGTGAGTTATTTCTAATTCCTAAACTTTTAAAAAAGGACTACTTATCCTAATGCATTTATTGCCTCTTGCATCTTATGGCATTGATAATATTCAAAAAATAATAAGGGACATTAGAAAGTGAATAGTAATCTTACAAACTGAGGCACATCTGTGTTGAGCAAAATTTATCTTATAGATGCAGAAGACTTAATGGTCATTAATAACATTGCTAGAGCAGGAGCACCTCCTGCTCTAAAATGGGGAGGTGCTTTGTCTGGTCTGGCTGTAAATGGCACAAGTGACTGGGTTCCTGCCATTTCCCTTGGAACTCTAACCAGACAAAAAGACTTATTCCCAGGGGATTTGGATGAGATTGTTAACAGTCTCCAAATTACTTATAAATTTTTGTTATATAAATGCACATACCTGTGTGCCCATATATTTTGGCTTCCTCTATTCTATTTTATGGAACAGTGAATTTCAGATTCTGACATGATTTAGCACAGGGAGATGGAGTCAGGCACAGTACACCGGTGTAATCTATAGCTTAAAGTACTGATAAGTTGTCACACCTTATTGAAAACATACATTTCTTGATAGTATAGTTCCACACCACCAGATATATACACATGAAGGGGACACAGTTTATACCTCACAAACCAGACAAAACTTGGTGTGGAAGTGAGGGCAGCATCTTCTTTGCTTCAGACAGAAACAGGCAATCACATGACTGTCACTGCAGGGAAGCAACAAGGGAGTCTTCTATGCCTATTAGTTTAAGACATTTTCAATCACCAAGAGTTGCTAGAAGAGTTTCTGTCTGTCATATAAAAATTGGCTCACTGTTCTTGACATTGATATAAACTTATAGAGACACTTAAGATACTACAAAAGTGACTGGTTAGATGGGGTTCCTGAATTTTTTACAGCAGTAATTAAATCCTGGGCCATGGAAAGAACCTTTGAAATGGGCGTTTCAGTAAAAAATGTATGCACGTCTGTGTCATGCAAACACAAATAGAGGCACCCAAGGAAAACAAGGTGATGCAGCTATATAACCTGTCTGTGTTTCCCTTGATGATTTTTGACCAGTTTGAAGTGAGTTTCAAAGTACTGGGATTGGTAAAATGAAAGCAGGAGTGTGCCATTTCTGCCAAACAAGCAAATACAGCACCTAAAACAGTTCACTCACTTTGGGTTGTACCCTTTACCAATATATATATTAATTTCTTAATTCAGTAATTGATTATAGACACCTTTATCAGACAAAATTCATACATTTTACTCAATTGCTTATTATTTAACAATTGTTCTTGTGAACCTTGCTGCCTTCATTTTCCAGAAATTTCTCTTTTAAGAGACTAGAGTTATAGCAAGAGATCTGCAAGAAATATGTTACTTTTGTGTCCTTCATTGCAAAAGTATTCACAGAGAAGGAAAAAAGCTAGAACACAGTCCAGTCTAGACCTTGCAGAACTGGATAAGGAGAGACAAATAAGGAGATGTGAACACTTTCCCTTACTAAAAAGAGTACCTTTATCTCGTTCTTTAGCTCCAAGAGGCTAGTTGCTATCATTTCTCGTAACTTCCATTCCCTTCCTTTTCCATCAAATGCGTAAACTACCAATCATAAAAGTCAAATGTCTAATCTTCCCCATTCATATCCTCTCATAGACTAGAAGACTGCTACCCTGCTGGCACCCTTCCTTCCCGCTCTGGTTTCAAGCACTGCACAGTTATTATATAAAGCAGAAAGCTTGAACACATCACATCCATCCTCTCTGCCACTCATTTCAAGGGTTTACTCAAAAAACTCCAAGGAACCTACACTCACTTCTAGTTTACACCTTACTACCATCTTCCAATTAGTGTCCTCTTTGGTCTCTCTTAAATAATAACAATAGAAATAATAACAACCACCACCCAAATCACTATGCCTTCTTTAAGGCCAATATTTCACAATACAACATGGTTACAGTTAGTAAATTCATATTTAGTTTCTTAAATTAGTAAGCACTTAGATTTTAAATATGAAGTGCTCAGCTGTTACAGAGAACATTTAACAGCTTTAGTCACTTGTTTATGAGATCTTAGTTTTGGCTCTCTTTCATGTGTTCCACTTACACAAATACCATAACTTACTCGGCACAGAATGCCTCTAATATCTCCATAGCACTCAGTAACAGACTTCCTATGTTGCCTATAATCCTATAAATGCATTCACAGGAAGAGAGGGTAGGATTCAGGCACTATCATCCAGCATAAAAAGAAAAAAGAATTGACACTTCTGAAGTACTTTTTAATCATAATTTATTTTAATTAACATTTGCTATTTTACAAATGTTTTACTGTAAGCACATATTCTCAATGTTCTATGCTTAATCTACGACTAAACTCTGTTTGACAATTTTTTTAATGCTCTACATCTGAGGCATCAGAGACCTTGCAGATTTTAAAGATTAAAATTCTGCTGGGGTTCAGAGATATGAATATCCATTTCCCTGAGTTAGCACTGATGGACTTGAACTTACCGTCTTTGACAGAACTTGCAGTATGTGGCAATTTTTGCATGCTTATTTTTAAGGCAGTTACAGTATAAGAGATTCATTTTGGCAGTCATGTTATCTTTTTTACCACAGTGGTAACAAATACTGTGAATTTCCAGCAAGAAAATCCCTCAAAGTTTTCAGGATTGCTATCTTCATACTTACCACAGTACTTGTAAGTATTGCTGCCCCAGATGAAGATTTGTGAGCCATTGTGTTTAGCAGCTCCCTTCCAAGTGAGTGATATATCTCCTACAAAACAGTCATGGAGAAATAAAATCTCAGAAATAATACACTGCATAGTGGCATTTTTGGCAGTCATGGAGTTCTCAGAACTGTACAATTTACCCAGTGATTGCACTGTCATTATAATTGGTAATCATTCGATTTATTTCTTATATCATTTGTAACATCTTACAGTATTATATGTGCATTTATGTAGCCTCATTACTGCCAGGAGTCCTCTTTAACTGAGATGATAAGTAAATAAAGTAGAAATTACACACCAAGAGGAACCTGGAATATGTTGTTTTACTGTATGTCTGAGCTCCCTTTAGCAATGCTAATCTGTGCAGCAGTTACCATTATTTCTACCTCAGTGAGCACTTCCTAATTGCTGTGTTATTGCTTGTGAAGAAAATATATTATTAAAGTCCACAACTTATGACTTGTTGCACATCTATACATGGAAGGGAAAAACCTTCTCATTTCATCAGCCCTTAATAGGTTTTGAACAGGATGATCAGCTGAGGCTGTTTTTCTCTTGCAGATCTGTTCATTACCGTTTCATAATGTCAGTGGCTCCTTCTAACAGTCAAGATGCATCCATAATTTATTCAGAAACCTGAAAACATTACAAAACCAAATCTACTTAATTCTCTATGAATCAGCTCAGGCCTGTTTGTAGCAATTTGTAAGGAACAACAATTGTATGCCCAAAGGAATCAGTATTCCTTTTTAGTTGTTAATGTTTTATACCCAATTATTGGTCCACTGCCAGATAATGATCCATAGAGCATTAGAAATGTGTATTAATATTATCTTTACAAGTGCAATAATACTCAGTGGAGGATAAAGTTTTGATGGACTCCTCTCATGTGCTAGTTAAAGCTCTGCATTGTCTGGGAAAAAAGTCAGCATTAGCACTTTGTTCTGATGGGACTGCTAAGGACAGGGTGACCTTCAAAATTTGGCAATATAATCAAAATAGCAAAAGCAGCCACTGAAATTAACACAGAAAATAACTTCAGCAATTTTTCCTGTTCAGAACTACTGAGATGTCACAGCTATGCAGAAAGGAGACTTAATTAAAATATTTTAGGAAAAAACAAAATACTCTGCATTCTTCCAATTAAAAGTAAGCGTGATGAGACTTACATCTTTCCATGAGCAAGCCACCACTCAAGAATTCCTGAAAAGATGATGAGCCTTCATTCAATGGCCATACTGCAGTATTTTTCTCTGTCTTGAATACTGAGTATTACTTACTTCTACAGGATGTCTGGGGTAAATCATATGAATCATTTTAAGAACTACATTCCACAGATTCTACTTGGGATAATACTATGCATTTATCCTAAGAATAAATATTTTCCATTTCTAAGTTGTCTTAATTCATAGCAAAGACGTGGCTGCATACAGAAAATAAAAAAGCCAAACACAACTCTTGTAACTTAAAGAGGCTTCTGCACAAAACAGGAAATTTTGGAAAGTAAGAAGAAATTTGACTGAACATTTCAAACAGACTCTGCCACATTGATTGTGTTAATGATGGTAGGGCTTCAGTACACTGAGAAACTGTTTACAAGTATATTATTATGTCTTTCCCAAGTAGCCTGTATCACAACACTCTTGGAGTTGAGTGGATGGGATTTTTGGTTTTTACTGTTAAGATCCCAGAGAACTGCAAAAACTAAGAAAGCCATTCAATAGTTAAGGTTCCACTTAAAGCCCTCTGATTTTTTCACAAATACATTGCCTGTTTCTCTTCTCACCTGGAATGAACAAGCAATAGAGAGAACAGGCCGATATATCTGTCAGCACTAGAGACCAGCCACAAGATTTCCACAGTACTGAAAGACCTAGGGGACTTCTAATAGGATCTCTCTAAAACACCTGGGAAGCTAATTGTCATTGTCTGTGAAGAGCATTAGAATCCTGGCTGTTTTTAAAAACTCCATTAGGTGCCTCTACACCTTCAGGAGCTTAAATACCTTGTAAAATTTTCCATAAGGCCCTCAGCAGGTGGCTTCAACAGCTTCATATGTTCCTTGGTACAGGCAAAGAGAGATAAATAATGGTGTGTTTTGATCAGAGCAGTAGCAAACATTCAGTGTCTTAAATATTCTTTTCCCTTCTACATGGAGAAGTTGATGACAGAGACAGATATTTCTTTGATGCAAAGCTATTTATTTTCAAATATATATTTGTCCTGTTCCCCTGAACACAGTGGGAAAACAGCAGATGCTCAGTGCAGTGTGTTGCTTTTCTCTAGCCAGTGCTGAAGGGCTCCCTCCTACCTTTCATATTGTTTTCATTTCCTGCCCATCCTCCCTCTGCCATACTGTCTCTGTCTGCTCTTTCTTTCATCTGTGGCACTCAAGTATTCTCGTCCTTCTCCTCCACAAGGATGAATTTCCCAGTTTCTGTTTTTGCATCTGTTGCACAATGGAAGTCCTTTCTTCACATACGTCAGCTCCTGTCCTAGTCTAGCCCTAGCTTATATTTTAGGGGTCTGTGGCTTCTGATGTTTATCCTAAATGTATGGCAGCTCTCAGATACAGCAGCTTTAATCAGCTCTCCATGTAATATACTGAACGGCTAACCTTAGCATAAAGCTATAAATTGTGTTACTTTTTAAAGATTCTGTCAACTTCTAAACAGCTCTGAACCCAATACAGTAAAGATTTCACTATTGTGTTCACATTTCAAGGTATGTTTTAACAAAACACTTCTAATTCAAACCTCATGTATTAGCATTTTATACAACTTGGGACTCATGACAACAAATTTTACTCTGAATTGCAACAACCAAGTTCCTTGCTACTTTAGTTCCAACATTAACTTTGTATCCTCATTTAAAGATATTCTACATCAGGTAAAGAAATCGTTAAGAAGAAAAGTATGTCAACAGGGAGATTCAAGGGTATGATGGGAAGGTGCAGCTCACTGCCAAGCTCTTCCTATAAGAAGTATGTAAATGCAAAGCACAAAACCAGCCTGGAATGCATTTTGATCCAACGTTGGTAACACATGGAGTGGCATAGCGGAGTCTGCACTAGCACTGCCAGTAGCACACACAATGAGCTGATAACACAGACCATGGGCATTTCTCCTAGGAATGGGTTCACACTTAGTCCTGTCACAGATAGCTTCAATGGAAACCATGGGAACCTCCTTCCTGCACATCAAATACTGCAATTAGTAAAAGCACCAGGCACTAAAAATGTAAATAAAACTCTTTTTTACCTGAGGCAAAAGCCAAACCTTGTTTCTATCATACCAAAATGGGTATAATATCCAAATGGAAATAATTAGTCCTTGGCTTTTCAAGTGTAAAACCAAATAGAATACTTTACATGCAATTAAAATTATACCACATACTGATAGTTGTTAAAATTTCAGGCTGTAACCACCAGTCCCTAACAGAATATTGGTGCTTGATACTGCATTCAAATATTTTATAAATAATATCTGAGAATATAATAAGATTCCTTCATCCTTTGGAAAGTTCTTCAACAGGCAAAAAGCACCTCTCCTAGGTAGAGAGTGCTCTTGCTATGCTGCTATGATTTAGTATCATGAAGCGTCTTTAAAATATCCAGTATCTTTTTAACAAGCTATGGTCCCTTCATTCACTTACTCTCATTTTGAAGGCATGTGAATATGACTGTTTTCAACAAGGAAACAACACCAACACCACCTACCATAACTCTTTTTGCTTTAGAGTGCCCTTATCAAAAGCAATGCAGAAAGCCCCCTGGCATTAATTGTTGTTATGCTTTTTTAAGGGCTGATCTGAAGATCAGAGAGAAACCTTTAAATATGAAGAAGCCTTTTGTTTGATGATGTTTGGACTCAGCATGACAGCTACTTTCTTCTGTGTCCTGCTTTTATTCTGAATGCAAGATAACAACAAAACTGCAGTTAGACCTGGATAGTAAATGAAAAATGCAGGGAGTTGAAACACCACACTTCTCACTAGTGATAGTCTGCCTAGCAAAATGAATCATGAACTGTAGTTAAATACTACTTCAGCTTAACTCCCCACTAGTTTTCAGGTAATTTCATGAGGATATTTTCAAGAGGGAAAGTCAAATTGACAGCTTTGTATGATGAAGACACATCCAGCAGGAAGAGGTAACAAAGTTTATTGTTTCAAGTTGGCTTTCCCGCCCCCCACCACTTCTGGAACCTCTTGGTAATTAAAACATTCATTGTCAATCTGGTGACAAGACATGTGAGCTTGATTTTGTCATGAATTACTTTGGTTTTGAAACAAGAACGACAATGACTACATGGATGTTCACACTCCCTTTTCTGTTATCCTTCCTGAGTATTTTCCTGTCCACGCAAGTGGTGGGGACAGAAACAGAAAAAAAGGGAAGAAGAAAAAAGAAAGCTGTCAGAAAAAGAATTGCCTTGAACAGGAAATAAGAAAATTACTTTAAAATCAATAATTTGTGAATAGAACTAACATATGTAAAGGTCCTGGAGACAAAACATAGAGGAAAAAGATAAAGGGTGATGAAGCAGTATATCAAAACCAGTCAGGCCTGCAGCATGTTTGACACTGAATGAAAAGACCAAATTCTCTAGTGCTGGAAATAACCAGGGAACAGGAGTCAATCATGGCCAAAATCTTTTCCCTGGTCATCACCTACAAAAAATCCAACAAGACACTAGGGAATTCCATCAAATGAAAATTGTGTTTCCTGTATTCACACACAACTTGGGGACCAAAGGGTTGCCACCATAAAAGAAACAAAATCATTTTTCCTAGCAGTGCGATCAAATTGTCTCTTCATAATACATAAAAATAACATTTTTAAACAAAACCAAAAGGAAATAAAAATACGATGCTATATTAAGACAGGGAAAGAATTAAGTACCTAGTTTAAAGGCACCCTTCCAATCCTTAATTTCTAATTCTAGTTTAGTAATCAGAGCTCCAAAACAGTCGAGCAAAAGCAAAAAACAAAAAATTAAAATAAAATAATTTTAAAAATTAAAAAGAAGTTATCAGAGGCCTGGCAAGATTTTCTTATAAAAAAGAACTGATGCTTTCAGAAATGCCTAATGAACAGATTTGGGGAAAAAAAGCAAATTTTCATTTCCAAAGTAACTTGGGCCCTGTCTACACTTCAGATGCAAAATCTGATCCACTAGACAGACTCTCACATCCAAGGAGTGTGGTGCAGAGACTTTGAAGTGAGCTAGACCATGATCCAGAAGCAAATACTGCATGATAGCCCTTGCCTGAGTTAGTGTCCTTCTAGTTTACTGTTCACACACAGGCTAGTGCATCTGCAAAGCCCCACAGCTTTGCAGCAACATTGCAGACTAGCAAATTCAGCACAATGTGCACTGTAGCATCTATTCCCATGGACACATAATAGCTTGTGTTTCATTGCTCTGGGATTAAATTTTCGTTGCTGACAGCATTTACAAATGTGTGTGTTAAGATATAGGCAGACTCCTAAAAAGTGTCTGATGAAGTTTAAAAAAATTGGTCACAACTTTTAGTGATTTTTATGGGTAAAAAACCTCAATGGCAAAGTTACAAACAAAATAAAGACCCTTTACAAAAAATGTTGGGCAATAACAGTTCACCTAGAGCTCACTAGATATGGCAAGTTGACAAGAATGGAAGGGTAAATGCAGGTAAATAAACACACAGAAGCAAAGGTATACAAAGATAGGAGTTACTGAGGAAAAGGGTGGGGGCAAAGGCTGGATTTATAAAACACCACAAGAATGGCTGTGTGGGTCAAGGGGTTAAGTGCAGGTATCCTGCAGCATGCACAAGCAAATTAGTTCCAAAGACATTAGTTTAAATGAGAAGTATGATTGGGAGGGAGGAAAGCTCTCATTCTACCATAAACTTCTCCCTATTTCACTGAAGCATGAACACAGAATAAAGAAGGGGGTTCAGTGAAAACCTCATTATTAATCATCCCTGTGGATAGTACAGTATGTGTAACCCCTGAGATTCACACAGGCACCTGCCTCCAGATTGGCTGAGAATGGGACAATTTATCATAAACGAACATGTAGGAGTGGGGGAAGACACAGTGGTCATTGCCTGCACTGGAATTTATGATGGAAAGGAAAGTTAATTAAGTTCTGTGGTCAGTGCTAAAGGGAAAAAATAGAAGATCTCCCAAATGCAATTCCTTGCTGGAACAGATATTTTGGCAGAACTTGCTAATTACTGTACTAAACTGCTAATTTGGCAAGAGAGAACTAATTCTATTCTAGTAAGTTTTCAGGCAAAAAATGCATAGAAACAAAAAAGTTGTGTCATCAGGACTTTTGTTGTCAAAAAGAAAAGTACACCTGGCATACTCTAGCTAACACCACAACAGCACAGCACTTAACTGAGTGGCAGAGTGTGAGCAATAGCAGGGAGAAGAAAGTAAAAGGCTTCTGAAATAAATGGGAGTGCCCTAGATTAAAGAAAAATGCATATGTGTAACCACATTGGGCTTCTACAATTCATAATGCAGGATAATTCCATGAGAAACATCAAATTACTAACAGGGCCATTGTTGCTTTGCATGATATTACCTGAAATTTCTAGTTTTGACAAACCCAATACATTATATTTATGCTGCATTCTTACACAGTCTTCAGTATGTATATAAAACATCAAAGGGATAAATAATCCTTTTTAAGAACCGGAATCCTCAGGGTAAGACAGACATCAAGTACAATAATTTAGTCAATATCCACTCCAGCCACATGACCTTGACTATCTATACCATCCACAGTTCAAGTGCCTTACATACCTCCAGTTTTGAAGCCAATTCTAAAACACTTCATTAGACATGGGCAAATGAAACGGTGCAGGGATCCGCATTCACATGTGCCAGACACAGTTACAGACCAGAGCTTTGCTTGCAATAGAATATGGACCAACAACAAGTGTTTCTGGTTATTTTTCCATGCTATTTATCACCCCATTTTTCATCTGCACTTCCCTGGTAGAGCTACATTTCCCCTGAAGAAGAAGTTGATAAGTTGATCACAATCCCAAACCTCCCACCACAATACCAGTGCTAAGAATTTGCATTCAGCAGTGAATTAGTGCAAGGCAAGAAAGAAAATGGTGTACACCAACCACCATAAATAAAATCTGTAAGCCACTGCTGACTAGCTATTACAGCCAAACAGGATAACCCAGTAGTCAAAAAGGTCTGAGAAGAGAGAAGTCCTGGATATGTTAGCCAGCGAAACAGATTCACAAAACAAAGGGGGGGCTTTGAAAATTTATAGCAGATAGGTGAAAATGTGATCCGAAACATAGCCAAGTGTTCTTTGCTGCACAAATATGTCCTCAAATTTAAAAAAAAAAAAAAAAAAAAAAAAAAAAATCTAGTCCCTGGCTAGGCAGAATATCTTCAAAAGCTACAACATGACAACTTACTTACAATAGCTCATCTAAGTAAAACAAATTGTGAAGCAGCTTCCCAAGACAGGTATCAGGAAAAAAGCGAACAAAAAACCCCCACTGATTTATGAAAGGAGAGCAATTGTAGTTTTTCTTGAATTTACTTGCTGTGTTCAGGCACAAACTCTTTATTGGGCAATCCTGATCCTTTCAGCTTCATTAAAACACAAGCTCAACAAACTAATTTTGCTAACAGATCATAAGTGCATGCAAAGGAACAGGAAAAACAGATTTCTGTTTCATTTCTACCTATAAATGAAATTTTAAATTTGGGGGAAAAGGCCTCAAAAACCAGTACAAGATTAAAAAACCCCAAATTAAAACTAAAGCAAACATTCAGCTACAGTGGATTTAGCAAGGAAGGAATTATTTTTGTTGGTTTAATTTTTTAAGCCTTTAATCCTTTTCAAATTAAGGTTTTTTCCATAAGAAGCAAAATCCAGTGGGCAAGAATATTTGGTATCTTCAAGTATGCTTTTTCGTTTTATGGTAAAACATTTCATTAAAAAAAAAAAATTACTTATTTCAGGATATATAGCAGCATTATTAATATAAAACTTCACTAAATTGCATCATTTTAAGTTAATGATAAATTAAAAAATATATTGAAAATTATATGCACATTTAGTGATAGGATTTGGCCCTCTACTTCATTTTTATCTGAAGTAGAAATAGAGAATTTGTTGCCTAATTTTAATTCATGTTCATGCCTTAAACTTCATTTTTTACTTGACTTTCAATGACTACAGTATATGAAACCAAAATATATTCCTCTTTATGCATATTTTATAATTTGTTTCAAGTTGCATCTTAAAAGGTATTTAACTTTTTCTCCTGGATCCTGATTTCAGTTAATGGCAGTAGAAGAGTCACTGTCCTTGATCTAGAATTGTTTAGTAAAGGAGTCAAGGATAGAGGCACATGAAAACATGTCAATCAGATGTAATTGCTTTCTAAAAGAAATTCTATCAAACTGGAGAATGAGAACTAGCACTGAACACATGGATTCACTGCAACACCTAATCTACTAATGAGCTCAACTTGTTATTTTCAGGCTCACTATTCAAAAACTTCAACATAAGAAACATGATCATGAAGGAAAATATTGCTTAAATAGTTGTAGAGAATATTTACTATGGGTGAAGCCAGTAATGTCACCTGTAGTTAAGGTTTCCCAGAACTTTCCATGACATTTCCCTTGGAACTATGTTCAGGTTTAACTGCTTGAGCTGAAATTTTCTATACAAAAGGGCTACAGAAACATCTTTCTTCATTAACAAAGCATATACCTAATTCTGTCTTGGCAACATACTACTCTTAACAGTTACCATCCCTGACTGCAAAAGTTTATGTAGCTGATTTAAAGAAATGTTCCTGATGCTGAAATCTGAGAGCATAAATTGATATGCCAATTTGATCTCTATTAAGATCAATGGGAAAGGATTGGTACAAATCCCCCTTTGTTAACATTCTAATGTCTTCATTTGCTTCAGGTTGCAAACCAAATGCCCAGTAGCACTGGAGAGTATTAAGTATGCTCCTGATGTACATCTTCTCATTTCTTTTCATTCAGCAAAATGAATTCTTCTGATCCATAGCTAAAAAGAAATATTATCTCATACTCGAGACAGATGAATGACTGAGAACTTCATTTGACTCCTCCTTTACCAAAAGATCTTGGTTCCTTTGAGGAGCTTAGATGTAGATTCAATGAGTAAATGGATGAATTTGGGAAGCAAATATTATAAAAGAATTTGGATTGTTTAATATAAAGAGTAGCATTGTTAAGAAATCAAACCCACAGACTTGAAGCTGGGTTCTGCTTACATCATAATGTTAAAATAATCAGATCAGAGGTTCTGAAACACATTTTTTTCAGGTCACCTTGGCAAAAAGATGGGTTAAGAAGTAGTGCTTCCTATGAGACACAGTGATTTTTTTTTAATTTTGCCATCATAAACCATTTTAGTCACTAAGGGTAGGGAAAACACCTTTAATCTCTTCTGGTTTTTTCTTGGGGATTCATTTTTGTTTAAAAGGGCCAAAGTTCAATTGAAGATGATGGGTAGCTTTATAGATTTGCAGTAAAGAGTCTTCACTACACAGGAATGTCCTCTTAACCTGGATCTGTTCTGGATCGTCTAGCTATAGTAATCTGACACTGCATTAAGACCTCAAATGGCTGAAAAGAAGAACATGCCCTTTTATGTTCTGAATGTCTCATTTGTAACTTCTGGAAGTGTTAAAAGCTTCTACACCTGAGCAAAATCAAGAGGAAGTCTACCAGTAAACATAAACAATATGACATACTCCAGTAAGCATCCTGAAAAAAATCAGGTCCTGAGCAACACAATTCCTGGATAAGTCTGTAACCATCATGCTGTGGTTCAACTATCCCTTTGTCAAATGGACATACAACTTTCACCTTCTAGAGGTTTCAAGAAAATTAATGTATAATATTTGAGAAGCATTTTACATTAAAGTGGTGAGCAGCCCAGATAAGCCTATGTGGAAGTGAAATTTTCTCTAATTAGAGCAGGATATGAGTATTTCCCAGATAAGTTAGGGCCACAGATGAAACAATGACGCTAAAATGCTGAACTCAGAGAACATAACCCATCTGTGCAGTGAATGAGGCAGTGGTCCTGTAGGAAAAAAACCAGCATGTGATCCAATAATTAAAGACTGTTCATGAAACATTGTCACAAAGTAGGGAAATGCTTTTCAAGGAGCAACCTTAAGGGTGGCATTTTCTGACTTGAAGACTTCATTTTGCAACCTTAACGCTTTCAATATTTCTTACACATAATATAGGCTCACTTGGAATAAGTATATGCATATATTATATTAATATTTTCTAAAAATCCTTTGCATTTCCTGGGAAAGGCTGATTTTTCTCCTTCTATCAAACAAACGATGTTTCAACAGTTAGCTATAAGGACTGCTTTAAGGAATTGTGCAGTTCAAGGTTCTTGGTTTAAATCTTATGGTGCAAAGAACAGACTGGTTTATGTTTGCAGAAAACAAAGGAAATCAGGAGAAAAAATGAGGAGGCATTTCTGCTTTCCTGACAACACACTTCTATTATGACCCCAAGAGTCTCTGATATCCATCCCTAATACCCTGTCATGCTCCGGTAAATGCTAAAAAATGCTCTAATTTGCATGAACTTGTATGCTAGACATTTTTATGTCAATGCTAACTCACTGAGAATGACAGAGGCTCAGTTTGTAATCCCAGATGAACGTGTAAAGGACAACTCAACTGAATGCTGCATAAGGGCATAGAGTATAAATTGTGGTGTCTCCTAGTAAAACCCAAGCAGTGCATGCAGCTGTTAAACAACGCAGTGCAAAGGAGCTTAGGAGCTTGTGTGGTGACTCTACACACATGCATGGACTTCAGTTTTTTGAAGGCTGGCTGTACCATGAAGCAAAAACACACCATGCACAGGAGAGCCTTTCTCTCAGCTCCAGTTCGCATGAGGCTCATTTTCTAGATCTGAAGAGTGAATTTTTAATAAGACATGTCACCAGTTAAGTGCACACAAAACTCAATAGTTCCTCTAGTTCTGTACACCTGCTACACATCTGACAGAAGTTAGTTTTGAGAATCACTAGTCAGGTGCAAAAATCCACTGGCAGACAAAAAGCTTGTCTGAGACCTAAACTAGTACTCATGAAAGTCAGATGGCATGGGATTTGATTTCCATATCAAATATAGACATTTCCCCAGGCCAGAGGCTACTTCAAAATTATTGATCAAAATACTTGATCATTGCAGGTATATTTGTATTATTTTATAGCGTATGCCGCATGAAGAAAGGCAGAAGTCATTGAGATTTCTGACCAGTTTGGTATCATTGCTTAGGCAAGCCATCATTCTTTTGGGTACCTGGTAATTTACAAAATTTACATTTAGTTAGAAAACTAAATGTCCTTCCAGGCAGGTTATGTCACATAGTGGACAGCTGTGTGCTCTCACACTTTTCACTTAGGAATAGACAGAATACTGAAAATAATATTGAGTAATATTATTAACTGCCCCTAAATACCTTTGGAACTGGGGATCTAGGAAACTGGTTACACAATTTAAACGTAGACACCCACTTCAGTGATTAAGCTAAGCACTTGGACTGAACAGGACCACTCAGAAGTCTTTAGAAAATGTTAATAAAATTAGCCTTTTGGGTGTACCATAAAATGAACTGATAATAAAGTGAGGAAGTGTATGACACAGCATTAAGGCAGACATTAGAGATTTCTTTGTTGTACCACTGCTGTTACATATCATCTGTGTCCAGTACCAGTGTAAGAAAGCTCAAAGATTTATATAATTCTGGGTTAGTGCAGAGCTATAGAAAACAAAAACATAGCAAGATGCAAGGGTGATGAAGGTAGGAGCTATTTTTCAGGTCATCAGAAAGCTGGGGGGTAGAAATTATCATATATTTCATGTCTTCCTCCTAAGATTCATATTTGTCATGTCTCCTGCAGTGTAATCTTTCATCTCCACCTTCATAAACCTGCACACCAAGTAGTTGCTCAGCAGTTCCCTGCAGCCCCAAGCCAGTGCAGCTGGCACCAACAGTTACAGGGCAGGAGAACTGATGCAGCTCTATGTAGCCCTGGGAATCATCTGCTCTCTCCAGGCAGCTTCATAGCAAAAGGTGCTTCCTATGCCAGACCTAACTGAGCAGCTTTCAAAAAAAAAAAAAAAACAACACCGAATCACCTTTCAAAATACGAGAACATAATCATGTTTAAACACCAGCAGAACACGGAGGAGACCCCACTGTAGAATTCATATGCTCCTTTATTACCAGTTTGCTTCTAAAGAAAAATATATAGATTTCTATTTCTATAGGGTCACAGAAGAATATACAAACTTATTACTCAGTTCTGATACATTTTAGATAATAACTTTACATGAGCAACAAATGTGATTTAATAGACATCAACTGCCTGCTTTTCCACACAGGAATCAGAGGGTTTGAAAATATCTTCACTGAAAGAGAATGAAGGAGGCAAGGCAACAAATCTTCAGTTGTCTGATTGCTGTAAAATATGCTATCATTGAAATACATTTAACTAGTCATCTTCCGTTTAGGGAATTCACAGTGACTGAGTTCCAGTTCATTACTTTGAGGGCTCTGAAGCTATTGTTAAGGTCTCCAAACCAGTAAGATGGCCTAACCCCAGGTTAGAGAGGCTACAATAGCAGAAAGGCAATTATACTGTAGGAGAAATGTTGTCCACTAATCAGCTAGCAATCAATTACTAGGAAGAGAAGATAACCCTATTCCCACTCAAGCTCTTCAGTATTAATAGTGCCATCATGTAATTACTTTAGGCATGGGCAGGTGCATGAAAGGACAGACTCTATAGTACACTGCGTCTAAGATTAATGAGTTCTGTCAATTTGCCCAGCAGACATCTGATTCTTCAGCTTTATGTAGCCACTAGTTTTACACATGCCTCAAGGGTTTTTTATAAAAAAAGCAACTACTAATTTAAACACATCTAAAATATATACATCTTTTTAAAATCCCTGATTTTACCAGTAAGAATGCACCAAAAAAGATTTCCATTGTGATTATTGATACAGTGTGTTTCCCGTATCAGTTATTCTTCACTTTAGTCAGAGTAATGAGTGAAACACAAGGTCCTATAAGCACAGAAAACCTTCTAGAAAAACTGACAGCATACAATCCTGCAGTCACAACATCCTGAATTTCACTCACAATCAATTCCAATAAATAAAAAAAGAGAGAGAAAAAGAAATGTTTCAGTAAATAAGTCACTACTCAGAAACCAAGACAAAGCAAATACAGAAGCACTTTCCTGCTAAGTTAGCAAACATGCTGAATGAGCACAGCTGCCAAAAGCAGAATCCTTCTCTGTGACAAGCTAGAGGCCACAGAGTTAAGTCAGAGATACGTAGGTCTATGGGTCAAGAGAGATAATAGCTTAAAATAGAATTTCTAACTGGAAAGTAGTTTCTTTTTCCTTTGAGTTACATCTACTGGAGTAAGCAGTAAAAGCCAGTTTATAGAGAGTTTTTAAATTAAACACAAGCTATTTTTAGAAACATCTTCCATGTTTGGGAGTTGCATGAAAAACTCCTACCCCAGAAAAATATGACTTATTCAGGATTTTAAGAGATCTTCACTCTTACTAAAACCCTGTTTCAAGAAGTTGCTTAAACACTTGCTTAAACCTTTCAAAAATAATCCAAGATATTTAAAGTCATTTAGCTGCTTAAACATGCAGACAGTCTCTCAAAGATCCTCTTAGACATCTCTCTGAAAGTTCAGACTCTTAAATACCTTTGAAAATCTGGCTCAAAGTACTTGGCTGTACACACACCCAGCCCTCATGAAATAGCCTATGGATCTCCATTTGTATTTTTTAAGTGCAACCATTCAATAATAACAAATTATATAAAAAAAGGGGGCTGGACTCAAAATCAGAAATTCAAATACTGCAGCTAGGGAGGTTACCACTCATCAGCAAAATTGCATTAACTAATCAGATGTAAGGTTCACGTCTGTGAACTGCAAAATCTTAACCTACTTAAAGACACAGGCATGATGTAGCATTAACTTGTTTTTCTCCCACTGACTTGGGTTGAATTTGATCCTAAAGCACCAGTGCAACTTCTGAGATATCAACCTCATTGGTCTCAATGGTCTGGAAACAATCTTTTTTTTCTTTTTGTTTTTCAAAGTATTTCTTCCAAAAACTTAACCCTTTAAATATGGGCCTAAGCCAAAAACTTTAAAAAAATTTTCTCAAAGCTTTTCTGCAACAGATATAGGAACTGACGTATTTACTTCTTTCCAAAGTCAATGGCATCCTATTTGTTCCTTTTCTGTCACTTCTGTTTGAGTATGGGAAAAAACTAGTGGAACCTACTTTATTACCTTCCATTTAATGTCACAACTGACCATCCATGAAATCTTTCTCAAGACTACATTTATTGGATACCAGATTCTGCTAATTAATTCTCTGGATTAATTTCTTCTGAAGTAACGTTATCAATTGTTTCCAGTAAAGAAAAAGCAGGTCAGTAGTAACTTGATTTTCACATAAATGGATTAAACTTACACAAATGCAGTGGCTGAGGATATCATTGATCCATGTTCATTGGCTGTTGCTGCTGTTTCAATTGTTATTTGATATGGTAAAGGACAACAGAGTGGGAAACGGTTTTGATCTGAAGCAACTGTTTCTAAGAAGATACCAGCAACTCTCACAAGGCATAACTTACAAAATGTATTCAAGGCACTGAAAAGCATTAATCCCCAAAATTGTAACTATTTCTGAAAGTCATGGTTTGATCCATAAAGATGCTCAAGTTCACAGAAGACATTTCAATTGAGGCCACTCAGTATGCAATAAAAATGTGTGGGAATTGCCAGGGGGAGGAACTATGCTACAAATTGAAAAAAAGAAAAAAATATTAAATGTCCTTGAAACTATGAACTGGATATCATCACTTAATGATTTCACATAGAAAAGGAATGACTACTGCACTACTCAGCATTAAATGTTAAGGAGAGACCTTCAAAGACATAATGAAAACTTAGGGATACCTCTCCTTCTGAAAGCTAGTGGGAAATCATCACCAAACAGGTTTTTTTTAAATTTATATATATATATTAAAATGTCTTCTTTTCAATTTCTTGTAAAGACACTCTTGGAAGTACTGGTTTGGTATGTTGTATTTGTTATGTAGTGAATGTTGCATCTGTCATAAAATTCAAATGTCCACTTTCGAACACTTTTCTTTCTTGACTTTGTTCAGCTTTGACCAAAAAACAAAGCTGAGTAGGTTTAGGGTTGCTTCAAATTGTGTCAGCTGACAGTATGTTCAGAGGGTATCAGAGAGGCTATTCCTTTCAATCTTCCAGGGTGGGAATGGACTGAGCTGGAAAAAGAACTGACTTTTCTATTTAGATTCTGCTCTTGTGCTCTCTCTTTGCCACCATGACTCGTCACTGACAGCATAGGCAGTTTTTAGCAAGAAGGTGCAGGAAATTAAAGCACAAGAAAAGAAGAAATGAAAAGTGAATGGAAAACAAATCTACAAAAGTTATTGAAGATGCTATTGAATCCAGGCAAACAGGATTTCATCTCATTGAGTTCTACATTTGATAGTAGGGATTCCTAAATTTATTTCAGTCAGCTACTGTCATGAGCAGCACTAAATCAGATAAACTACCATCACTTCCTCTCTCATCTTCCCTCAAAACTTTCAGCTGTATAACCTCACTCCCTTTGGCACTGAATACCAGCACATGCCCTTAGCTAACTGCACAGGCTACCTACCCCTACCTAATCTTTCCATCTTGGTCTTGGCCATACAACTTCATTCCAGATCTATAGGTTTTATTTCTTGTGAGGTTCCTGCAGATGTTGCCAGTGCACCAGAACATACACAGTGAACAGAAGCCCATAGGCAGAGTACAGCTCCATGCCTGGGAAGCACTTCCCACATCACCTGTATATGCACTTCTCAGGTGGCAATGAATTTCCACAGATCTGCCTGAGACACTCACAGAAAAATTCTCATTTATTTTGCGTGTCTCATTCCCACTGGCTTCTAAAGACAAAACGGGCTCAATACACACATTTCTGTCATATCAGAAAGTAACTCTAAGTCATGCTTTAAAGGATTTAGGTGGCATTATTTGGCTTGCCTCTGAAAAACTTTTGCATCCATCTTGAAACATTTTGTTTCATCATTTCTGATGGTTTTACCAATAAATCTAACATTGAAATGCATTGCCTCTGCATCTTATACAGACTCTGGGCAATATAAAACAACCATCCGCTGGTATTTTTATTTTTTATGCTATTTTAGTAAAAACACTTTTTTCCACTGCAGAATCTTCTGAATCTTCCAAAGTTGCACAGAACTTTAGTATTTTTAAAAATTTGCTATAAATTCAGATAAATGCCTACTGTTCTTAATAATTAACATGTACTAACTATTTAAAATATTTTTATACCTATAAAATTCATACCTATGATTTATACCTATATAATATATAATATTTATGGCCACAGTGGTCTTCACATACTGTGTCTTTCATTCTCAGTAATTCATTAAGGAAATGTTATGATATAAAGAGGAATCTGCCTGGATATTGTGAGTATTCCCATTTTTTGTTTATTGAACTGCTTAAGCTGGCAGTGTTTATGAAAAGGCTATTATTGTAGGAAACTTACAATATAAGTCATGTCATGACAAAAACAAAAACTAGACTGACAAAGTTTCTAACTGTTTCAGTTCCTGCTCAGCAGAATATCACCAACTGCTTAATATACTCAGTTCATTTGATTAATTAGCTTCATAAATTAGTGCAAATGATCCTTTTATCTCTGTGGTATTAGCAGCTTTCTGTTTTGAACATGTACTCAGCCTGCAAAAATAGTGATTGCCTATTTAATAAGTCTGCTCCTCACATAAGAGTTCACATCTTCAGAATCATGTCTATTAACCCATGAACAAATAAAAATAAATAACTATTAAAATACTACTTTTTACTCATGTAAGCCTTGCAGAGACAGTAGCTAAAGAAAATCAGGACAAATTCAACACAAGCATTATGAAGAATTAGTTTTATAACACAAATGTAAACCCCAAATTGAATCATTCCATGAGAAAAAGTATTTCTTCTATTCTGCCTACAAAAGATAAGGAGATTACCTGGCTGTAAGTGAAAGCAGAGTTAAACCTACTGAAAGTGTTATTCGTGATAATTATGCTTGAGCTAGAGAGCATCTGAGCCTGAAATTCAGAGACCATTTGAGATTGCTGAAGAAGCAGTTCAGAAATTTGACATGTCATCTCTGCAAATGTAATGGGGAAGCACAGACAGAAAAAAACCAAAGAATCTGCTCCCATTTGAGCATTACATTTTCCCCAGCACTACTGAAGAATACATACAGCAAAGGCTGAAACAACATGAAGAAATAAATAATCTAGCCTTGTTGTATGTACTTACCATGTCATCAGCCAACATCCTTTCTTGCCAGCAGAAGTGAACTGAATTGTTGAACCAACTGGTGATGCTTTAATTCATGCTTCTTCTCCTTTTTGTCCCACTATGAACAAAATATTTACAGACTTATTTCACTTTGCTTCACATTTCTCTTTATAAACTACTAATACTGCACCCTCCAAAGAGCACAACTTTCCTTTAATGTTCATGTAGAACAAGTATGGATTATCACTTCTGATCTGCTTTTTCAATCCTTTCCTAGGCACCAAAAAGCCCCAAACAACTTTTCTTACTTCTCAGGTGATAGAATAACTCACTTCCTTTTCATCATCCATTTTACTTAATGTAGCTGTATGCAAATTATGAAAGAAAACAAATTTCACTTCTTGTGGTAAGGTAGAGAGCTATAATTAGTAAAAAAGCTCACATGCACAATAGGGTGAAAGCAGTTAGTCTGCAAATCCTTTCAAATCAGAAAAAAAAAATAATTTGAAGAATACTTCTTAAGACCATATGTTGCAATTTGTGCTCAAAATTACCCTTTTCATGCAGTTAGCTATAGGATACACCAGAGTTATTTTCTATTAGCACAGATTACTCATTGCAGCGGGCTTTGATCTACCCAATTCCTATCTGATCTACCTAATTTCTAAGGAAGTGTTTATTTACTGCATGGCTCCTCTGACAGTTAGGATCAGCTGTTAACATTACATGAATACTTTTTGAGTGTCAAATGCAAGAGATGTCAAGGAGAATATTTCCAGTAACACCTCTTCTGTTTGGTATACAGCTTTCCTGAGTTCCAAATTCAGTGTGCAAACTCTGTTTGTCTGATCAAACTTGAAGGAAGTAGATGTAACCCTGCAAAGTTTAGAACTGCACTGCTTGGGTTAATCACATGTTTATAAGCTTTAATGTGCCTGCTTTTACCAAATAGGCACATTTTGTAAACAAAATTACACACAGGATTGGACTCTACCATAAATTTAATGTTTCATTACCATTAGATTTTTTTCCCTTTTTCTCTGTTCCTTACTGATTGAATTCCCTCTATCTGATAACCACATTAGGCAACTTTTGTTGACTGTATTTTCTGTTTTATTGTGATTTTTGTTGGTGGGGTTTTTTGTTTGTTTGTTTGTTGGGTTTTTTTTTGTTTTGTTTTGTTTTTTATTATTAATCAGTTCTTCCAGAAGTGCTCTTGAAAGGAACTATATACCCCTGGAAGATCCATTGACATAACTCTAAATAACAAACTGAGATAAACAGGTAGAATAAGGACAAGAAAGGAGTGAGGAAGATTTTAAAGAGAAACATGAACCTCCTCTACAAATCCAACTGTATCATAGGAAAATTCAGGTAGAAAGAGACCTCAGAATGTCTCTAGCCCAAACTTAAGCTCACAACAGAGACAGCTTTGAAGTCAGATCACATTAAACAGGGCTTCATGTAACTCGACATTAAAAACTTCCATAGATAGAGACTGCCCAGTCTTTCTGCATCATCTATTCCAATACCTGTCTGTCCTCAAGAGGAAACAGTATTCCCTTACATCCAGCCAGAAATTCTATTTGTTTTCTCCAATTTATGCCCATTGTTTCTCCCCCTCTCACCATGGCCCACTGTCAACAGCCTGGCTCCATCTCTGCTGCACTTGTCCCTGTTTATCAATGTCCTTCCTGTAATGGGGGGCACAAAAATTGGACCTGGTATTCTTGATGTGGCATTCATGGCCTGTAGTGCTAAAGACAGATAAATTCTAGTAATTCTCTGCAGTGACCCGCTTGCCTCCACTGCCACATCTCTTACAGTTTTTAAAAAGCAGTTTAAAAGCTCATAAAAAAAGCTCTTATTCACAGGTCTGCAGCAGAAGAGATGTTACAGGCAGGTGCTCTGCCTGTAAAAGAAGGATGGCAAAGGACTCTGCCACCATGAATACATCTTATAGAAGCTTTTTTATTTTTTGGTCAGAATTCTCATTGGAAAAAGGAGCAAGTTCCACAAATACCCACATGTGATGTAGAAGGGCTTGCTCCTCCACACTGCCTTTTTTGCCCACCAACTGGAGGGGTGGGCAACTCCTAGTTGTGTAAGGCAACTGCTCCATAAAAAGGGACTGTTCCAGGTTAACTCCATGCTTTGAGAATTTCTTCAACTTTTTTATATGCTTTATTGCATCACAGAATTGATTTTTGTATTCTTTCTTTTCATTCTCCCCCAACACCTCTCTACTCCCTTCAGTTTCAGTAGATCACCATTTTATATTCAAAGAAAACCCTTAATAATAATCTCTCGGAGATTTATCAAGGAAACCTGAAGGCTCCAATTCCCAAGTTCCATTGAATTTCTGAGGGAATTTGGCACCAAACTCCTCCAGGTTCTTTTATAAAATGTCATTCTTAAATTAATATTGTGCAACTGGAAGTATTTGCTCTGAGTATTAAAAAACCTTGCTGTTCTGCTAGTTTAATTTTCTCCACATTTCTTGTCACAGACCGACTCAATAGCCACATCAGGGTAAACCTAAGTGGAGTAAGAATAAGCTTTTCATTCAGTCACACAGTGCACTCCTGCTTGATTGGAATGGATATTGTATATAATATGTCCCTGCAGATGTTTTCTCCAGTGGGGCACATTGAATTTCATTTAAATGCCAAGGCTCAAAATCTAAAACAATGTGACTTTAACAAAAAATCTGATGAGGAATTTGATGAGAAAATGGCAAGAATTCCTGTGGCATTTGGGTAACAATTTCAAGCCTTCGTTTTAATAGAATAAACAGGATCATATTTCATTCAAAGCTGGCAATGAGATGAGCTTTGGGTATTACATTGATATAAACCAATAAAGAATTTGCAAATTTGAAGCACTAATTAACAGACACAATATTAAATGAAAAAAGTTTGCTCCAGGGGCAAATATATTTTGAAGACTTTAAACTTTTATTAAAAGACAATTTTGAATAGCTTCTTCTGCATTTGACTATTTTGTTCATTTCAAAGAGGGGGGGTCTTGTGTTTTGAAGTAGCATGTTTAATACAGTTGGAATATAAATGAAAAAAGTAACAGTCTCTTTTCTACCTTTCTGAAATAATAACTCAATGTCATGTCACTTCAAAAGAAAAATACCCTGTAAGCTGAACCTACAAGGCCAAGAGCTGTGTAAGAGGGTGTTAGTATTTTACCTACACTGAACTCCAACACCATTTCTATTGAATTATATTTTTAGTCTTATAGTGCTGAATCAAAAAGCACTCCTATTTAGAATCTGACTGTACTATTATGAGAGCCCCAGTAAAAATGTATAAACAACAAAAATTGGAACTTTTGGTTTACAGTTCATAGATGTAAAAGTAAGAGGATTTTCTCTACCTAATTGCAATGCTGTACATTGTAGCCTTTTTGGTACTACAATATCCAAGACTTATGTATCTAAAGACTCATACTTCAGAAAATGGGAATGTCAGCTAGAATATTAAGGAATGAAATCTATGAGACTGACCTTCAGATAGGATATTACAGACTGTTTTTTGAAGCAAGTGGTTATTTCATCCTAACCATAATACCATCAAAATCTGCTGATGATAAAGTCACCTGCTCTGACAACTCAGCAGCTGTGTTTCACTTAAAAGCTGTCACATATTCAATTAATTAGCCAGCCAGCTACTTTATTGTTTCAAGAAATCATGGATTTTTTTACTTCCAAATATTAAGGCACAATTTTTTCTTTTACACTCTATGGGATAATTGTGCACCAGTATCTAATCCTATAATGGCAGGTCCATAGTCCCTTATATCTTATCTTTGGTGCTGCTTCCATTTTTTCCAACCACTTTCATTTTTCTTGTCTTTAATACAGTTGATTGTAGTACCTTTTTTTTTTCTTTTTTATTTAAAGGAAAATTATGAGGTAAGTGTTTAGAAAGGTAATTGATCTGTAGTTTAGAGATAAAAGGCCTGATCTTTCCTTCTGATACTGAATGTGCATCAAAGTCAAGTTGAAGCACTTTACATGCACTGCTTAATGAAAACTTGTAGAAAATGGAATATAAAAAAAGCCATTAGCTATAAAAATAAATGACAGGAGGTTCTGCAACCCATTCACTGATAATTTGTGTATCACTTGGATTCAAAATCTATACAATTTACATATACACGTGCAATACTGCCTAAGTTTTATGAACAACTATTCACAAAACCTCAAATGTTACATATGTGTATGCCCATAACTCTGTACCTGAAAAATGCCCAAAATAATTTGGGGGTTAGGATCCAAACTGGGGAAGTCTGTATATTTTTAGAGGGTAGAATAGAAAGCCTACACAAAAATAAATGTAAAGTCCAGAAGCAGAATGGAACCTGTTCCTCCCTCTCCATGTCAATGCATAATTACAGGACATAACCCCACATTAGACTAGTGATCTTTAATTTACAAACAGAACATCCAAGCTTCCTCACATTTCTATCCCAAATTCAAAGTCTGGTTCAAAAACCAAGGGAAAACCATCTTCCTTGGAGGCATAAAAGCACTCTGAATAAAAATACACATCTTCCATGACACAAGTCAAAGCAGAAAGCTGGCCCCATCCAGATACAATCTGGATGGGGAAAGATGATGTCCTATGTGTCATTCTGGGTGTGATCACACATGCTCCAAGACATGTGCAGAGCAGGACAGTCACAGAATCACAAATTGCACAGAACATGCTTAGCTGGAAGGGGACCTATGAGAATCAAGTCAAACTCCTGGCCCTGCATAGCACCATCCCCAGAAGTCACACCCTCTGCCTGAGAACATTGTCCAAACATTTCTTCAACTCTGTCAGGCTGGTGCTGTGACCACTGCCCTGGGGAGCCTGTCCCAGTGCCCAAACACCTTCTGGGGTCCTTTCAACCTCTTCCTAAAGCCATGCCCACAATAAACTCACCACAGCAGTCACTGTGATTATACACTGTTAATAAAAATTATTTATTTGCTTAGAAAAAGAACGTGATGTGAACAAATGCTTCAGAAGCAGAGTGAAATACAAAGGCTGTTGTACAGCTCTTCCACAATAACAAGGAGCTATTAGAGAAATTAACTAATCACAAACCAAGAGAAAAAAATTCAGGTATAGAGAACAATTACAAAATGGACAAGTAAACACATTGATGCAGTAAGCTGGAGAGGGTTACAACACACTACAGCTTCTCTGTGCTAATTTCTCCATTGTTACCATATTACTGAGGAATACGTTATCTTATATTTACCTAGAGTTAAGAGCAATCAAGCCTGCAGTTTGCAGCATAGTGCTGCTAGTTCATATTTTTGCTTTATGGATGTAGTAACGTGTTTGCCTACCCATCTCATTATAGAATTAAATAACAGATCATTTCTCTATTAAAAGAAAATTCTGTATTAAAAGCTACCTGAAATTATATACTCCCTACTGCACCTCACTGGTGAATGCAATTTTCCAAGGAAATCTATCATAGCTCTAATATGTAAGATAGTTATTGATCTGTAAGTGGAATTATATATGAGTGTAGACATTTGCACCTGTACCTGTCACATTATAAGACGCTTCTGAGTAACTGATGGAAGAATTTAAGTATACTTATTGAACCTCCAATACAGTACTGAATCACTTCAAATACTACAGGAATGAGTGAAGGACCATGAATTGGAAGAACCAGTTCAGCCTGCACACTGAGGGGTCTAAATGCCCCAGGAGTACAGATGTAACACAGTTGCAGTGCTGTGGGTTGCTCAGCAATCTGTCAGTCACCACAAAAGCAAGTAAAGCATCCTGCGCTGCTGAGAAAGGAAGAGGGAACAATGCTGAAAATACTAGTTCATTGTCCAGCTCATCCCTTTATTATCCAAGGAAACAAATTAACCCAGATAAAGCAAAATCACAGACATTATGAAACACAAAATGAAGGTTTGATGGGAAGAAGTTTGCAACATTGCAATAAAGAGATCGCAAATCCAGCCCAAACAACCCAAGCAAAGCCACACAACACAGAACTGTGTAAACTCAGCTATAGTATGTCCAATTTCAGGTCAGTTCAGAGAGAGCACTCATGATTAACTAAAGAACTTCAATAACACAGCTAGAAACTTTACTGTAGAATATAACACTGATAACAAATTTGAACCTTTAATTGTGAGTGAAACTTTTTAAATCCTATTTCATTTATATCTAAAAGAAAGGACTCTAGCCCAGCAGAGGAAAAAAAATACATTTGTGAAACAATTTCTGACAAACATGTCTGTAAATACCAGGTCTTTCCAAATTAAAGCTGCAGTAAATAAGAGTGGATGTCACTTCCTCTACAAAACATCCACTTGTTTTTATACCAAGTACCACTAGGTACTCTTCCACATAAAAAATAGCTTTAACTATACCAAGAAAAAATTACAAAGATAGAAACTGTAAAACTACAAAACCAGATTTTAAAGGTAAATAAATAAACATTTTGTGTATCTTCTGCCTGTAATCAGCTAGGTTGAGACAGCCATAAAAAACCAAACTGAATATTTAATTCAGAGAAGGGTAACTTCCACAGCTACGATAAGGTCTAGATCTTCCAAACAGACCCCTACTTTGCAATGTCAAGAGAAATATGAACATGTTATGAGGATACATAAGAGTGGGCAAGATTCAGGTCTCGGATAAGATAAGATGTACTGATGCTATCAATTCTCATGTACATTTCTGGATTAAGCGAGAGCTTTTTCCTAAACCAAGACCTATGAGTTCATGCTTTTCACTTTGATTACAATACTTTTAACATGTTCTGAAAACAGCCACACTAGATGAACCCTAAGTTTATAATAAAAGGCCCTGTAACCTCAGTCTGAGCAATTCACCACAGACATGTATTAGCTGAAGAAGCATTTTAATTCTGGCAGAATTTACTGAGAACTGAAACCAGGACTGCTGAAATCAACTGATGTCAGCCCAAGAAGTGTATGTTTTTGTTACCCAGTCACCTTTCTCTGTTTTACATTCATGCTTAAAAATAATCTAAATTCTTATATTAGAAGTCTTTAATCTTTCTAAACACAGTATCCTGTTAGAACATATAACGCTAACAATAAGAACAGTCTCAAGAAAGCCACTGAGGAAAAGGACAAATGCCATTGCATACGTTTGAAAAAAGAAATGCTTCAGGCTGTTTAAACATCTATGATTCTTGAGTAGCTGTTTGAATCTGGCAAAACAAGGCCACTATCAGTAACTCTCCTTTAAATGCACAGCTTGAGCAAAACACTAGTCTAGTTCATTCCCCCAAAGTAGCTTACTTTGCATGGCAAGCCATTGATATAACAAAATAACCTATTACATAATAATTGTACTTTATATCTCTTCAAATTCTTCACTTCTGAGATGCTGTCAGAGATTTTTAAGAAATATATCCAAGAGAGCAATTCAGTATCACGGCAGTTGAGCATCTTCAGCAGCAGTTTGGCTCTTTCCCAGAGTCATTCCAATAAGACACGCAAACTACTGCAATCATCTCATTCTAAGCAGCACAAGCAGGTTCAGATTCCCACTTGCAGGCAGCAGGATTTTCAAAAGAAGACAGAATAGTCAAGTATTAACAAGTTTTGAATATTAACAAAATTGTGCTTACCTTAAATTTTCAATAACAGCATATTAGAACCAGGTCAGGCTATTCAATTCCAGTTCTGCAAAGATTTTGTCTAATTTTCAAGAACTTTCAGTATTAATTTAATTCTGCTCTCCCTGAAGGCAGTGGGAGCTGATAACAGGTTTGAGCATTAGAGTCAGATAAGCCTTGAGCAATTTTAGCAGTCTGAGCTTAAAACTTTGCCACCTTGGTCATTGTTCAATATGCATTATATTCAAGTACACATGTACAAATGTTTCTTGCCTTTTCACTCTTTCTCCCAAAACGCATTTATGAATGCATGGACAGATACAACAAATGAAAAGAAGATTCTAACTACTTATGTAATTTCTATCCACATCAATTTGCCTGGTTCAGGAAAAACAAAACCAAACTTAAAAATTCATTAAGAACAGTACACAAATTTATTTCAATACTTTTTGTGCAATCCAACAAACTTTGTAACCATGCATTTCAGAAAGCACATCTTCTAAACTTATCTGTTTTGTAATTTTGTTCACATTTTCACAACTTGGAATGTAGCCTTTCATTAATCCAGTAGAATATGTCTGTTTATAAAACAGATACAGTGCTGATTAAGCTAAGAAATTACTTCATGGGTTCCAGCACTGCTTCTGAGGTAGGACCGAATGTTTAGAATTAATTCCCCGTGATGATTGCCCACTGACTTGTCTTATGGAATAAAAAAAAACTGTTCTCCTCCATGCTGGGATTCAGGCTTAGCTGTCTGAATCAGAAAAGACATAAAAATCTACATAAGTACATCACAAAGGTTTCTGGGAAAAGGAAAATGCAAAAAGCAGGCACTTCTGTGAAAAATACAAAATAGCCAAATACACAAGATGTTATTGCTAAAGAGTGAAGCCATTGCCCAATTTAAATACCTTGCAGAAAAAGTGGCTTAAAAAAACCCCATATCCCAGGCAATCAGTATCTAATGACCACTTAAGGGAAATCTTTCAACCTCTCAACTCGTTCAAAACTCATAATACTTAGCAATATGTAAAGCTCCACTTGCCAAACACTCCTTGGACTGTTTTGCTGTGGTTTGCATTTCAGGATAGAAATTTCTGAGAGAAGGGCCACTCTCTGTCCCTCTTCTGTACTGTGTCACACTTCTCAGGCAGTCTTTGTCTCTCTTACCCTTTCCATACAACCCTCTGAGAAGAGCAAAGGGGCAATCCTAGATGTACATACAGACTGGAGAGCTGCTGAAAAGCAGTGCTGGAAGGAGGAAAGTGACCTGGGGGTCCTGGTCAACAGAAAGTTGAATATGAGTCAGCAGTGCCCTGGGAGCCAGGGCGTCCCAACTGTGTCGTGGGGGTATCAGACCCAGCATCGACAACCAGGCAAGGGAGGGAATTGTCCTGCTCTGCTCTGCTCTGGGGCAGCCTCACCTCGAGTGCTGGTGACAGTTTTATTGTGGCTGAGTGCCACAATATAAGAAAGATATTAAATTATTAGAGTGTCCAAAGGAGGACAAAAAAGGTGGTGAAGGGCCTTGAGGGGAAGCTTTGAGGAGCAGCTGAGGGCACTGGGTCTGTTCAGCCTAGAGGAAACGGAGGGCAGACCTCACTGCAGTCACAACCTCCTCGTGAGGGGAAGAAGAGCAGCAGGCACTGATTTCTTCGCTCTGGTGGCCAGGACTCGAGGGAATGGCCTGAAGTTCTGTTAGGGAAGATTTAGGTTGGATACCAAGAAAATGTTCTGCACTCAGATGGTGGCTGCGCAGAGGAACAGCTCCCCAGGGTAGTGGTCACAGCACCATCCTGACAGAGCTCAAGAAGCATTTGGATACTGCTCTTGGGCACATGGTGGGGATAGTGCTGTGCAGGGCCAGGAGCTGGACTTGGTTATTCTCATGGATCCCTTCCAACTCAGCACATTCTGTGTGATTCTGCTCTCATCATCAAGACCCATGTTAGACTACCAGATTTCCCTCCAGGATTTGCCATACATTCATGCCTTCCCCGATTTGTAAGTTAGTCATACACATGTAAGCCAGCAAACACGGAGGTTTTTACAAGATTTCCACAAACACTTCTTTTTTGGTAACCAGAAGCGTCCATGTACATTTCTCTTTCCTGAACCTCTTTTTGAGTTCAGGCCTCATGGGTCAGTTCTCTGTGAAATACATACTTTTGAGTAGCCAGCACTTTTTCACTAGTAGTTCACACTCATTTTTTGAAATGTGTTTTTTCCTTTTCCCCTCCAAATCACCTTCTTGCCCATGGCAGGCTCTACAATGAATTTCCCTCCTCATACCTTTCCCTCACTAAAACATCCTTTAAAATGATTTCTATAATATTTCTTTATAATCCTGAACCATTTTTTCACAAGTGTCCTTACAAGAGCTTCTAACATGAGGCTCTAGCACATAAACAGAAACCAATCAGGATTCATATATTTTACATACACAGAGTATTCAAGCAATTTTTCAGTAATAATTTTCAAGTAAGATTTTACTGTTGAATTTCTTTTGACTGCCTTTACTTTGCATGGAAAATGGTTTCATGAAACTCAGCCCTATGTGCACATGTCTGGGTGCTGCCAGAATTGCCTTCTCAGACTGCAGCACACTAAGCAAAACTTGAAGTAAATGGAAGCAGTTTTCCAGTTTCTCCAGGACAATCGTTTGGGTGACAGAACCTTTCATGTTAACTTCCCAACATTTCTAACAAGTATTTAACATTGATTTTGCTTACATAGGCGATGTCCTGTTAAAGACAGCAAAAGGAAGAGAATCAAACGACTCTACACAGACTAAGCTTTGATTAATCCTGGGTAGCTCTTCAGGGTTAGAAACTCAACAAACATGTGACTTTGAAACTAGAACTGTTCAATGAAATTAAAACAGATGCATGCTATGCTAATAAGAGAAAAGAGATGTTACAAAAGATAACAGTGGGTTTTTCAAGGCCCAAAACATCAGTTTTAGTTAAGATTTCAGAGGTTAACGTAACATAGTATGAGGGATAAATTCAATTTACTGCTAACAACAGTAGGAGCCTAAAATGTTACACAGAAATTTTTTTATGCTGAATATTACATTTGAGTTAGGCAAATTACTCATAGTATGCAAACATAAACTGAGGCAGAGGAATTCATGTTCTTGGCTGAAACCACACAATATTAAGCAAAGCCTGCTTTAAAAAGACATAAAGTACTCCACTTAGAAATTATTGTTGATGAAAATCAAGCACCTATTTATAATCAAGTAGTAACAAGTTAAGCTGTCACATGAGAGTAAAAATGAAAAACACAAGGAAACCTGCAGGCTTGTATTCTGGACGCAATATATATGGACTTGGAGTGCTTTCCAAAGTATAGCCTCTCATTAAAGCATTATCTAAAATCAGGACATACATCTTACAGTATATTATTTGTCCAGGGCAGTCATTTTATCCTATGAAAATAGGATACATTCTTATGTACATCCTGTCCTGTTGCCATGCTTTTTGTGACAGTGTGCTTTTCCTTCTCTGTCTCAACCTGACCTCTATTTCCTGTAAACCTGCTCAAGTGCTAACCACCAATGGTGGTCCTAAAATGGATGGTTTGGTAATGATGGCTGCATCCGGCTTAAAGTGGATTCCGGGGAGACATAACAACACAATAGCCAATGGCTAATTTGAGCAAGGCACACTCCAAACCACAGTGCTGGTCAATGCCCTACTCAAGCCAAATCTGGACAAAGCTAACATCTGTAGTCAGTATACAAAAATAACTACAACTCAATCATCTGACTCCATATACTTATGGGCAGCCCAGGGCCCATTGAGCTCTCCTGAATGGCAATGGGCTGCACATTAGGATGAGTCCCTGAACAGGAATCCTTATTGTATCAAATACTTGGTAAGTGAATTGGGAATAAGCGCACTGAAACTTTGAAACCTTATCTAAGTGAGATAGAGAAAAGGATGTGCATATATAATCCTTTAGACATAAATCATTCACCAAGTCTGGGACTGAATCTGTATCCAGCTGCATCTAAACTCCCCCCTGATGAGTTTAGAATGAAAGGGGGGTCCCTTCTGAACCTCATGACTCAACATGAGGGTCTCAATCAGTTCTTTCTGACCCTGTTCACGAGCAGTAAATAGTGACATGTATACTGCCATGGATTTTTGTTAAAACAGTCACATTTACCATAGAATTTTGTTAACACACTGCATGATAGAAACAAAATGCATTGTTTCTTCTTTCTTGTGAGTGAAGTTCATGACTCTATCCATGATAATTTTCCACCAGTTTAAACAAAACTTCATAACGAAATCTCACAAATCTTTACAACTATTATACAGCATTGATTCCTCAAACGTCAGCTTTCACTATGGGTCCCACCCTGTATGGTGCCAAGTGCCCTCAGCTGCAATTTGATATTCACCTTTGCTTAAAAATTCATAAAATTGATTAAATTAAATGCCACATTTAACTGATAAATGCTTCAGGATAAGTCATAATTTTATTTAGGGTAAATAACAGCAAAAGTTAAAAAGCCTAACAGAAGTGAAAAGCAGTGTAGTTTCCAACATACCGGGCACTAGCACTCCATTTCACTGCACTGATGGAAAATGGCCTAAGAAATAAAAAAGAAGACAATGAGTCTTACAGTTGGAAGTTCCATTCTATGCAGTCATTTATTTCCTTCTGAGATTGCTCAACAGACAACAAAATCTCTGAAGTTGGTAAATATTAAGGGAAAGGAAGAATGCAATTTTTTTCTTTGACAACTGTATAATATCAAGGCATAAAGGGAACAGCTTACACTGATATTTTTCATGACAAGCTACATGAACAGTGAAGTCACATGTATTTAATGCAAAGTTAAAAAAATACCTAGGTTATTTAGGAGTGGCACAAAGGGTAGTTTCTCTCACTTCAAAAAGTGTGTTTGTATGAACTGTGAACATAATTCATCCAAATGCATGACACCACTACATGAAAGAAAATTTAGCAGGAGTACTTCTGTAAACATCAGCATTTTTTTCCTGTTTTGGGCCAGAATGTGTCAGAACCACTACAAACTAGACTAATTAAGTATTATTAGTGAAGACTGTTTACATTCTAATACAATGAAATGGAAAAGAAGTCTCAGAAAGCGTATCCGATAAAAATCTCATAGTACAGGTTAATTAATTTTCAGGGCTCAAAGGCATCATTAGATGATTTTATTTGCCCTCTTACATAACACAAACTTTAAAATGTCACCTAGTTCTCCTCGCACTAAGTCAAATGACAAAATACCGTTGCCTGAATGCACATCTGCTCTACCTTCCTCAGAACTGTACTTCCATAGTGTACAGAAAAATCTCTGCAACCAAAATGAGAAAATGAAAGGTTTTCATCTAAAACAGTAGCATTTCCCCCTCTTACAGCAAAACACCATTTTTAACAAGTAGTTATTCTGCAGCCAGCACTAACTAGACCACTTATTATTGTAGCCTGTCCAATTACTCATCCAAAAGTGCAGGTGGTATCCAACATGTATTGAGAGCCCAAGGATACAAGAATTAGAGCTGTAGCAACTCTAGCTCAATGATTCTTGCCATGCAGTATTTGGGGTTTACTCCATTACAGAGAAACAGATTTACTGCAACTTGTGGACATTTATTCAAGCTTCAAGCAGCACATAAGTCAGCCCAAGCAATGAGGCATTACAGTACTTATTTTACTAAAAGAATGATCTTTCCGCTATTGTTCATATGGGTTTACTGACAGCAGGAGAGTAAAGAATGAAAAGCAGTGGCAGGGGAACAAAGATGACAAAAGGCCTAAGAGCAAACATTGCCTTATGTTAATTATGAGGCCATAAATATGAGAAGTTTTTTTGGCTGAAAAACTTTTATTGGTTAGCAAAAAGAGGATTTTAAGATTTTCTTTCTGTCTCCGTCATCATTTCAGCTCTAGTCTAACTTCAGAATTTCAAGACTGGCAAATTGAAGTAGACAGCCATGCCTCCTGCCAAACCAACTTTATACAGATGCCCAGCAAATACACAGGCTGTTATAATGACTGAGAAGTGGGAGGAATCAACAGTCAGAAATCAAGAGGTTGTGTACAGATTTCAGTACTAAAAGCTCTAGCTGACACGTCTGCTAATCAAAGAGAAGGGTTTGAGACATGTTTTTCACAGGAACACGCAAATGATCTACAGTGGAGTTCTCCATGTTGCATATATTCAAGTACCTGTTTTGTATTTAGTACTTGAAGTCAAGACTGTTTTGAAATGCACCTTAATTATATTATAGTAAGTATGACTGATGAGGTTTATTAAAAAATCTATATTAAAGTGTGGGGGTGCTAACTATCAAAATTTTTTTTAAACTGTTAAAGAGAAAATGCTGATAAAAAACTATTACCAAAATACTTCTTCAGGAGCAAAGAAGCTATTGAAGGCTGACATTAGATCAATTCAAGAACAGCAGTAATGGAAGGGAGTTTTAAGGTTTATGCTTTAACTGCATTAAAGACTTCTGAAGAAACAAAAAAATAATTAACTGGTTTTTCAAACTACAGCATAACTCAGCTCTTCTAGCACTTCTACCATACACAGTGTTGAAAGCTAACTTTCCCTTTTAGTATGACAGGTAGAATTGTCACTTAGGCCATCAAGCCATTAAACCAGTTTTTAAAAAGTATTTTGTAGATTCTGTAACATTCTAGAGAGTTTCCTGGTGCTTTTTCAATCAAGAAAATCTGACTAAAATTGCGCTATCTGACCTTCCGATTAATGGCCTTCCTATAGCCTGTCATGCTAACATGGAATCTGGGGAACAGTTAGGATTCATCTGGAAGCAATATAATTTCTGCCTTTGTCTTTCTTTTCTGGACACTAATGGCTTTAAGTCAGTCCTCTTCACTCAATGTATGACACATACAACCATTCTATTTCAGTTGTCCATTAACTTCAAGCACTATGACAAGAACAAAGCAACTTCTCAAAGGAATTCAGCTGTATGTGTACTGAATTTCTACAAATCCTTCACTTCTTAGGTGCTCTTTTCAAGTACCACTAATGTGTACCTAAGTGCAACACTACCTATCATAATTAAAAGTGGCTGCTTAAGCAAATGAAACAGATTCAACATTAGTGTTACTGTTCAGTTTCTCTACATATTTCTGATCTTTTTTTTTCCTAGAAGTTATCTACCTTTTTTATGCATGAACTGAGGAAAAAAATCAACCGGAAACCTACAGTTTGTGGTCTGAAGTCTAAGGCCTGGGCATGGTACTTGATATTGCCGCCTGGAGACCATGCAAAGGACAGACTACAGAGAGCACTCCTAAGCAGAAAGGAATAGATACATTTCCACCAGGACTTACAGAATCACCAATATAAAATACTAGGGGGAATAGATTCTATTCTGAAAAATGACACCTGTAATCCTACAAGATTTTTAAATATTTCTGCTCCTTAAATACTTATCACCAAGATGCAAATGAAGCATCTGCAACATCCTGTGGAAATAACATGCATTGGATGGCTTTAAGAAACATATCTGACTGTATTAACATTTTACTTAGTTGTACCAACCTGGCATCTGGTCAATATCTATATTAAGGCTGCATTTCAAGGCATTTTTACTCACTATACTGTTTTAAATAAATCAGAAATCTCCTATCTCTTTTTATTGGGACACTAATGAGATAAGAAGTCTCTAGGTATCGAGAGGTTGGAGAAGCTCTCAACTTCCGTAAAAATATTCTTGTCAGAGCCTCGCTGACCAGACAACACAGTACAGTTCCATCTGAATGCAGATGACATTTATGTCTATGTGGCAAAGGTGTTTTATTCTGACTTGACTGTATTTGGTCTGATCAGATTCTGGTGAAACTTAACAGTAATTTTCCTCTTCCCTAGCCAAATTTTCCCAGGACCAGCCATGTCTGTGAAATGATACTTGCAGCTATGCTTTTCTGTATTCCTCAGTGACACAAAGTTCTATTGTAAGCCTCAGGCACTGTGAGAAGCCAATTTAATTTTGATTCTCTGCTACTTCTCTCTCTCTATCAGACAGCAAGCAATATTCAAAAGATGCCTTATTCCAGAAGAAGACTAAGCCTATATGTAGAAACCTTCATGTTGTGCTAGGTTTTCTCCTTATTCTTTCTGAGCCCTCCATCAGAACTCCTCCTTGCAGAGGGTTACATGCAGTGCAGCAATACAAAGATAGCTTTGCCCTTCAATAAACACTCATCTCCTTCTAATGTGTGTCTTTGTGTCTTAGGATTTATGCCCTGAGCATTATCCTTTCTTTCTCCATCTACTCAGATTTTAAGCAAACTCAGCCATCATTGGGACACAACTGAGTAAGAGATCAGATCAGTAAGTATCAACATGAGGAACCTGCTCTCTCTGATTCCAAGACTTCTCTGTTAATCTGAATCCAACAGATCAAAGAAAATTGCTGCGTACATTTCAGGCAGTCAATCCTACAAAGCCAACTACTGTCTGTCCAGCTGCAAAGTGCAAAGCTGGTGGTAGAAGTGGAGATAGGATAGTGGTGTCTATGACAAAAAGACAGTTGAGGGAAAAAAAAACAAGCTGTCAGATGCTCAATGCACTGCCAGACAAATCAAAATGCTCAACTTCATATAGGCTGATACCTCAGGTGCTCTGAGATAAGAGGAATGCCAGGCAGAAGATTCTCCAAAATCTTCTATGCCAGTTACTTGTCATTATAAATATAATATTGTAGGTGAATTGGAATTCACCCACAGATTCAGACATACAAATAAAATATAGAAATAAGTCTCTACAACCAGATGTAAAGCAATGTGGTTTTACCCTCTGAGGATAAAATTTTCCAGAATATGTTTGCCCTTGTAACACGAGCTAATAACACAGGATAATAGCAAGAGATAAGTTTAAGCTCTCACAGCAAGGCATAGAAAGCAAAAAGGAATCAACGTAGAGCTCTATAGGTGGCTGCAGAGTCCCTATGGATTCTTACTGCTCAACTTCCTATTTCACTCCTATTTCATAGCAGTGTAGTAAGAGCTATCATCACCTGAATCATTCTGATACCATTTTCCAAAAGTACTATCTGCCTCTCCCTCTGTTCCAAATGCATTCAGGCCATCTCTAGCAGTTTGCTGCCATCTGAGCAAGGTTTAGCTTATACTCACCCATGTAATTGAACAGTGTTCATTTTACACTGCTAAAGAAGACTGTACATGATTGTCCATGTAACCATAACCAGCCCAATCACCTGGAAAAGGCCACAACTTGGCACTATTTATCCAGCTTGTTTTTATTGTCAAAAACCTTTAATACATATTTCCAGCTTGAACCACATAACAAATAATTATGTAATAATTTGAAAATGCACAAACTTTTCAAGTCACTGTTTCTTAAATGTGGAACAGAATCAATCCCCTATTGTCACCTTTTTTTTATCTTTACAGGGTGCATGAAAAGACTTTATTATATTCACAGACAATGCAGCTGTGTAATAATGTTAGCTTTGTCCTTCAGTGCAAAATCATTTTTTTCTGACATGTGTGTCTTAGGACCCATAACACTGAAACATCAGAAGATAGTGATTCATTTTAAAAATTTCATTTGAACATCTGCACTAAACAGAATTTACAAAGAAAGAGACATTATTCTGATCACACAACTTGACTGCCTTACATTCTCTACACTGCTTTGTGTTTCCTACAGCTCAGAGTCATCCACAAGGGATAATACTAAAGGCTAGTTCTTTTTCTGCATGTGGCTAGACAATTTCCAATTACAATAAAAAGCCTAAATTTCAAGGTAAAATTCCATTCTTAAGATTATATCCATGTTTAAATGCCTAAAAAATATCCAGCATTAAATATATGAGAAGGAATTGTTAAAAAAAAACAAGCTCAAACCAGAAATCCCAAGGGTATGGACATGTGCTGGGCTCGGGTATTAAAAAAAACAATAAGCTACAGAGCATTTTTTAAAGCAAAATGCTTCCATGTGATCCTTGAGAACTATATACCTGTGTATGTCCATACAGACATATGCACTATTAGGGCATCCTGCCCTCATCTGCTCTGGTGCAACTCTTTCTGATAACATAATAGAGGTCATCTAATAGAAGGAAATCACACTAGCAAAAAATAAATTACTCAGGGTCAGATGATTTTGGAAAGCATGGGAGAAATAGAAAGGTGAACTACAGTGTAAAGACAGCAATCAGTTTTTACATGAAAAATCAGATGATGGGTTTACCTGATGCATGAGTACTACCCAGCCACTCTGTAACTTTCAAAGAGGGCTGAAAGGCTGAATTAAAGGCTGAAGGAGAAGATATTTGCAGAGATAGTCACTGATACTAAATGCAGAAAGGTGAAATAAGATCAGGAAATGCAAAAACAATACAAGAGACAAGGCTTAGAAAACATTTCTATCAAGCTGATGACAAAATTAGCTTGGTGATATTACAGTTAGGCTTTGGCAAAAAATGGGCAATATAAGGTAAAACTAAATTTTTAAATACATTTTTCTAGTCTACAACAAATTTAAAAAATCATAGGTATGGATTTCATCTACAATAATCAGTATTAGACAGATGAATAATGAAGCCCCTTGTTCTAGTAACATACAACATCTTACCATAAATGTTGTTAACAGTGTAGATTATCATTAATAGTGGGACTCAAGAAAAGCTGAATGGAACAACTAGGTAACTGTGACTAAACAAATAGCTGGCAACATTTCATTCTGATGAGACAGGGTCTGCATAAATTAAAAAATTACAATTATGTCAGGAACTACATATAAATGAAGCTGATTGTAATACACCAGGAAGTACATTGTTACTATTCACTATGAATCCACATACATAAAAACTTTGCTTACTCTTGTTTTGCTCCCAGCATGCAGTGTATATTATCCTGTCCAATTTCACATAGTAACCAATTGTGACTATTACAATCCATATAATTTATCAGATTTTAAAAAAAAAAGAAAAAAAGAAAGAAAAAAAATCCAAGCAACACCTTTCCATATGGCCAATTAGTAAAGTCATAAAATGCAGCAAATATATGATGCTGTATTGAACATCTGTGCTGGTTATCCTATGGGAATTTTTAATAAAGGACCAAACAGCATATTGATGTTAATTCTATGTTACCGGGACTTTAAATAAAAAACTAAAATAAATAGCATCCATTAAACTGATCATACTGTTGTAACTCAAATTGTGTTTATTATGCTAATGGAACATGAAATTAAGAAAAAGACCTTTATGCCAGTGGAATTAATTAATGAGCTTTATGAAGGCATTGGGATGTAATTTATTTCTAGATAAGTAAGTCTAATTTGCAGTTCCATGGGTCTCTGCAATGCTGATTGTAATAGTTATTCCTGCAGATGTGCTGCTCACAGCATGTCTTTCCATTAGAACTGAACACCTCATTATATAAACTGTACCTAATTAAACATAATACAGTGGTGACTTGTTAAACTGGCCTTTTTAAGTCAGCAGCTGCCTAAGCTAATAATACCATATACAAGATTTATATCATCTACCATATAATACTGATATTAAAATATACTGCCCAAGGGATTGACGACTAATTTACCAGTATGTAACAGGTACACTTCAGATTCTGCAATAGAGATTAAAGACTACTAGTCTATAAAAATCAAATGAATTAAAGTCTATTTGGAGTTCTAAATAACTATAAAAGTTTCTTAACAACTTTTATCTTCTAACAGTTTATTAAAAAAAAAAATCATAATCAGAGAATAACACCTCTCCTGTGTTCTTTTTCCATATGTGATGGGCCATTTTTCTTATGTGGTCTGAATTATTACAACATTTGAACACAATTAGGTATGTGCATACTGCTTTGTTTCAGCCAAAATAAAAGGAGAAACTGCAAGACAGATACAGCTATTTCTTGAATTTTGCATGTTTGATTCTGTGACTATTCTCTTTGATTCTGTGACTATTCTGTCCATGTCCTTTCCACAAAATTGCAGATAGATCTCATATTCAAAATACGACAGTCAGACTCCATGAAGTGTATTTTGGTCAGGAAACAAGGAAGTCAGAAAATACATAGAGAACAGACTGAATTTCTCATGAGGTAACACACATTCCAAAGGTACAAAATAATATTTTGGATAAACCGTGTCTAATCATGAGAACTTTCCATTCTGTATACTTCCTGTGGTTTAAGAATTGCTTTCTGTTTCTCTCTTCAGAAGCTGAATCCACTGTCACTTTATGTTCTAATATAGAGTAGCATTGCTTTTGTTCTACCATTTTGCCAGTCTCTGGAGGAAGTGGATACATTTTGCTCACTGATGTATCAAGGGAACTACATGGCTACACCTACTCCCCACAGTAGCCTGTGATTCTTCTTTCCTTTTATCTCAAGTATGCAAAACTGGCTCATTTTCCATTCTTACTCTATGCCATAACTGTGCCACCTGAAGACATATGAGCAGTCCTGCATACTGCTGCCATCTCTCTCTCTGAATGAAGAAAATGAGGCTCAAATTCTAAACATCTTTGGACATAGGCCACTTCAAGCAATACATTTAAAAACATGTATAAATTTAGTCAAAGCCTTGAGTCCACTGATGTTCAGTATCAAGAATCAAGTACAAAGTTGAGAAATGTCAATGTGTTTTTTTGGAACTGAAACTTACTTTCAATAAGTTTCTGACAATATTCATTCTCTTGAACAACCTTCAATATTTTCTTGCATGGAGAAGTTGGAAAAAACACAAAAAAGTAAATGCAAACTCCTCAAGTTTTGGAGGAAACGATTCAGAATTAGATCAGATTTGTGTTGAGTCACTTTCTCTGTCTTACTAAGCACATAACAAAAGATAGTGTTCTTAAATGAACTAGTGTTTTATTTTTGTTTTCAGTAAGCTATGACAATCAAACCACAATCCTCTTTTAAAGACTACTGCTTTGATGGCAAACTCTGTCACTCTCATACACCTCAATATCTGCAGTGTCATACTTTACTTTTAAGGTTTCATGGTAAAGACAATTTGACATTCACTCCCCTCCTCTTGCCACAATATCTAAATAATTCCAGACTGTAGTGTGAAATAGATGAACCACTGAAAATTAAGGTGAAATTACAGTTTGTTCTAAAGTTACAAATTCAGAGAAGAAAGATGTGTTCTGTCCCAAAGGCTGTGCATAAGGCAACAACACTATGTTCAATTTAACTCTATTGGCAGAATTATGAAGAACAGGCTTCCAGACTGAAACAGCTCATGCACAACCAGCTTATGCTACTAACTGAAAGAGGATTCTTGTGGTAGAGCTGAAGACAGAAGAAACTCAGAAGAAACTCAACATTCCAAGATAAAGATTAAAACAGAGAACTTGCAGTCAGAAGCAAAGACTTTATGATAAATAATATCATTGCTTTCCATACTCACTCTGTTTAAATTATGTCGTTACCAAGGCTGCATTTTAATTTCCTGGAAGTTACCATTTGCTTCATGCTTTCAAGAGAGTCTTCCAACTATTTAATTCTTGTACTTAATTCTTTTTTCAGATCTTTATTGCAAAATCTTTTATTATAAATAATCACTGTACTAAAACAACTTTCTTTTTTTTTAACAGACACTGTTTCAATTCAAAACCAGAGTCTAATTTTTTCCTGAAAGTCCCATTTAAATTGCTTCACTATCTCTCAGTAATCAAATATGAAATGTAACAGAACAGCAACATAATTTGCTGAGGGTAAAATTTAGCAGAATCAATCAACAATGAGAAGAAAATAGGAGGTCATGAGCACCATGGGTCCATTATAATTATTATTTTTAATTAAAGTATTCCAGATACACATTAATTTTCATTGCTCACTACTTTTATTGTTTGACTTGCCTTTAAATGAGAACTGTGAGCACTTTGAAAAATGGGTTGAAAGACTCTCTTGTTTCACAACAGACTGGGTAGTTACTTCTCCATTTGCTGCCAAAATGCATTTTAGTAACGTATCACAGCTAAACCTCTCCATGACTCACCACAGATGCCTTCTGTCTCTTAAAGCAATCTAAAACAAGGAAAACATTTTCTCCATATCCCATCAATGAAAGTTCAGAAATTTCACCAAAGGTTTAAAGACATCTAACTGCATCTTGGATTCGAAAAGCATTTTCTAAACTGTTGTTATTTTAAAATTAAGAACCTTTTTAGTATCTCCAAAAAGAAAAGAAAAATCCTGTCATTGTGCTCCTGAACAATATGACATCTTTAAAAATATTAAAGACAAACAACAGTATGATAAAACAAAATACTAACCCCTTTAATGAGATCAATAGAAGATTAATGCATTTAATTAAAATTTCAACTATTTTACAGAAAAATTTTAAAGTTTCTTACCCTGGTACTGATGAAAAAAATAATTCTAAATCCAACAAGAAGGGAGAATTCACAAGTCTACTTATGTGACTGAGTTTTCAATTTACAGTTTCAGGAAATCAGTAAAATTGAGAGAAATATCCTGATAATTTGATGCTTATGTGAGCTGAGCTTCTAAAACCTTTCTGAAAAAGTGACTCTCAACTGGTCTGATCTCACAGGTGCCTAGGAATACTGGCTTGAGAGTTATACTACCTATTTAACTTTTGACTTTTACAGTTAAGCAGTTATTCTGGAAGCATAAAAAAGATCTCAGACTGCCACTTGTAGCTGGTCTTCAACCTCCTTGGGAGATGCAGAAGGACCAACAATTGGGATCAACTAAATTCTCTCAGAAATATTCTTCCCCAGAGGGAACTAAAAATATGCAATAATATGGTCAGCAGGGAAAAAATTATTCCGCAATAAAGGCCTGACAAGAAAAGCCAGTTATTTTAGCCTATTACTGCTACCATAAAGCCAAAAGAAGCTGTTGGATGAACGAAAACATTATGAAATTACTCACATTTTTCCTCTTAAACCAAATGCAGAGGGTTATTGTCCACTGCATTGCCAAAGACTTGATTCACAGATACTCTAAAACTTTAGTCTTTTTTCTGAAGTTCTTCAAAGCAAAAAAAAGACTTTTAAAACAACTTTAACACACCATTGACTGAAAAATCAGTATTGCATGGTGAACTGTGACAATTGCAGGAAACATAAACAGCATCTTCTTCCAAATAACTCTACAACGAAGCAAAAACTCCTAATCCACACTCAAGACAACTGAAAAACAGGAGAAAAGTGACAATCATTAATGCTCTGCACTATCACTTCTCCAACAAACATTTCTGGAAACGCTGAAAAATTACTTGGAAGACAAAGAGAATGTATATGCATGTTACTTTATATTCTTTTTGCAGCAGAACTCGGATACCATAACACTGAGAGGTCACGCACACACCCTGACAGAACAGAACTGACAGGTTTGTTAATTGGTGACAAAGTTACAGGACTAATATCTTTTCAATTATAACAATATTTTCATGATTTGAGAGGTCAGCCGTCATTCCCCACGTGCATACCATAAAGAACACTAATGAAATGCTGCGTGTAGAATTCAGACAGTTGCTTCTGTTCCCATCAAGGACAGAAATTTCCACTGACTTCAGTGTAAACAGAATCAGTCCCTTCATGCGCGTATTAAATAAAGCAGACACTTCTGTCTCAATCTTCTCTGAATACATGCTTTTGATGCCACAAAGGAGATAAGATGATCTGATAAAAGTAATAGATGAAAGTATATTATTATCTATACTATCTCCATTATAAGATATAAAATACTCTGTAGTGTCTGTGTGTATTACCATAAGCTACAGTGAAAGTTGACCTGTTTTCCAGAGGACAGATTTTTAAGTGTGATGCTGAAGCAATTTTTGATGACATACTTTTCTACAACATTTCTCATGCCACTGAAGATTAGATATGTCTGCAAAACAGAATATAAATACAGTACCAGAATTTTATCTTATCCCTTAGCCACTAGTTATGAAAGAAACGTTCCAATATCGGTTTCTATATAAATATGAATCAGTGGAACTTCCTTGGAATTTTTTAAAAGACAGACATTGTTATTATTGTCATGTCACTAACAACAAGAATTACTATTTTTAATTGCATGTTCTCTTTCCTCCCTCTCGGGAGGCTCCAACATAGCATCCCTCTACAATATTCTTTAAAAGCACTGGCATTCTGAGTTAGATTTCTTCAGCTTTGAAAGCAGATTCTCACAGCACCAGGGGAAAAACAGTAAAAAATCCACAGCCGGAAGCACATCTTCCCCAGTGATGGAATACCCCCATTTGGTAGGTCACAGATCTGTAGGGAGAGACAAAAAGGTGGGGTTTGCACACCAGCTGGCCTTTGTGGAGAAGAGATGTAAGCTATTCTCATTCAGATGGTGCCTCAGGAGACTCACAGGCTAAGCCAGTACAATCAGGTGACATTGTTTTCAAGACACAGAACACCAGTGAATGACAATTTAATACATTAGGAGGTGCACTGCAGTAGTACTACAAGACCTTAGCTAGGCATGTGTGATGTGCTCTGGAGACTTTAAACTCCATAAGGAAGGGCTTATACAAGGTGGGAAAGAAAGGAATGTTATTGACTTTACAAAGAGGGAATCAAGTCAGAAAGGATTTTGGCTGAAAGCTACTGAATGATTAGCATGTGAAGGAATTCTAGGCACAGTGGATCCCAAAATAACACTACTGCTTGCCAAACACCTCCTAGTCTCTGGCCTACATCAATTACTGAAATACACACATCATAATACTCAACAGTGCTCAAAATTATTTTTTCTGAAACTGAGGCCATCACACATTTAACACAAAACCTACAGGGAAGACATGTAGTGGAACAAGGTAAGGGGAAAAAAGCCCGCAAAGATGCTTTTGATTCCTCCTCTCTGCATAATGAGCCAGATTCTCAGCTAATGCATAGCCTCATTTTTCCATTCATACCTATTGAGCTCTGACATTCTGTACAACTGGTATGTTTGACAGCAGGTTAAGAATAAACTTGTAAACCCAGCCTTAGTACTTTGCAGACCCACAGAAGTTCATAACACGGTGAAAGGTCACAGAGCTGCTCACATTTCTACCCTTTGCCCAACAATACCACAACTTCAGCCACCCACGAGGTGAAAGCATGCCTCAGACACCAAACTGTCAAGCATAATGTTTGAGTCTTCATAAAAGAGAAAAAAGCTCAGTTAAATCTAAAAGCACACACACAGATTCTGACCTCTGGTGAGAAAAAAAATGTGTACTTGTGCTGCTTTTAGCTTTTATTGGTTTCCCACCAAATCTCTTAATACTTCTTCTGACTTAGTCCAAATTTTCAACTTTTGAATAACTACATTTGCAGCACTGCTAATTTTGCTGCTCTGGGAACATAGCAAAATCTGGCTGCCACAACTGTGGCTCTTTTGTGTTCAAAACTGCATCACTTATGTATTTAAAAATACATATGATATTTATAAAGCCTACTCAAAACATTACTAAATTGTCCCATTTTCATGTTTTCATGACAATTTATATGTTTTCCATATGGGCAAGTGCTGACAATATGATACAAGCTTAATGGAACAAACTGTGGTTTTTCTTTATTGTCTTGGCATCAAAAATCTGCACTTGCATAAAAATAACTCTCTCCTCTATTTTAAAGGGATGACTTTTCATTAATGCAATTTTAAGGGCAATTCTCTCTCTCCCATTGTACTTAAAAATGTATCAGAAATGTCCACTGCTTACCTTACTGTTGTATCGCCACTGTATTTGGGAACATTACAAATTTATTGTAAAAAGCAGCTGACATCCAGAGTGCAGAATTATTCAGATGCGTTTTCTATAACTTAGTATGAGCTCCACAAAAGACTGAGGTTTGGTGGGGGAGGAAAAGATTCCTCACTCTATTCATCCACGGGGAAACAGATACTTCCACATCACTCCTCTACTTCAGTTTTCTCCCTCCAACTTTCCAAAAGCAGGAAGAGCTAATGCTTGCAAGCATTAGGAGAAGCCTGTGTGCTAAAAGTCTAAGGCTGGAAAAGCTGACAGCAAATTATTTCCTTAAAAGTTCTAAAAGACTCCAATATGGCACTGAAAAGGACTAATATTCCTATACTCCAACAGCATATGTACTTCAGCCATCTCCATCCAGTCTCTACTGCCTCCCTCACCCTACCTCACCACAAAGCTGTCCTTGCCTTCTACTTTTCTCCTCTTCCAGTTGTTGCAGTCCTAATGTAGAGAAAGCTTTCCCTGACCTGGAGCTCCTCAGTAGACAGTCAGACCAGCCAACCTTCTCTTCATTTAATCCAGCTCCTACACAAACTTCACAACATGACGGACATGTCAAATGAGCCATCCACCAAGCTGCAGACAGCAGTTTCTAGGGCATAAGAGACACAGCTGATGGAAGAGATTGTTGGAAGAAGTCAGGAAGAAGGAAGCCATAGGTAATATTACAAGTGTCCTGCTGAAAACTGACAGCTTAATGGGTATGATACTGCTGGTTATTTTATCTATCTCAAGTCTAGGCCTTGATTAATTACTAGTTACTACTGAGAAGCTAAAGTGGAAAATAGATTTTGTCAGAGTTAATAACAAAGGCTAATGCTATAGAAGTTGTGGGTAACAGGCACCCCCTGAGTCAGTCTAAAACATTTTACTTTCCAAGAACTGAAAGTTGATGAAAGTTGCTATACTGATGGAACAAGACCAAGTTAATTCACCCACAGATAAAGCAGCTGGTATCATACACAAACTTTCTCCTAGGCAGCCTCTCTCTGGTATAGGCATCGGACAATCTGTTTAAGAAGCAGGCTTAAAAGACAGCTGACTCAGACAGAGTCCCTGAATGAGCTTCCTGTTAACCAACTAGAGATACTCAGCCACCAACTGGTGCCTTTTCCTTCAAGGAGAACGCAGCACTTCCACCAACTGTTCTCTTTTGAGGCGACTCACCTTGGTGACACTACTATCCCTAGACATGCATATACTTCCATTTGTAACTCTCATGCCTGATGGGAGAAAATCTGCTGCGCTAAAACACTGGAACAGTTCATGGATTGTTACTTCCTTTTTTTAGCAAGACCTTTTTTTTATCAGTTGTGTGGGAAATGCACTTCAGGACAGTATTACTGCATTCTGTACACATCCTCCCATGCTCACATCAAACTGACACTTTGTACTGGTTTGGGCTGAAGTAGTTCTTTTTCTTCATGGTAGCTTGTATGGGGCTGTGTTTTGGATTTGTGCTGAAAACAGCATTAATAATTCAGAGATGGTTTAGTTACTGCTGAGTAGGGCTTACACAGCCTCAAGGCCTTTTCAGCTTCTCATCCCACCCCACAAGTGAGTAGACCAGAGGTGCACAAGAAGCTGGGATGGGACACAGCCAGGACAGTTGATCTCAAATTATTGCAGGGATATTGTACATCATATAGCATTGTGATCAGCATGGAAATATAGGGGAAGAAGAAAGAAGGGGGACGTGTTTGGAGTTATGGTTTTTTGTCTTCCCAAGTGACCATTTTGCCTGATGGAGACCTCCTTCCCTGAAGATGGCTGAATACCTGCCTGCCTGTGGGAATTGGTGAACAAATTCTTTGTTTTGCTTTGTTTGTATGCACAGCTTTTGTTTTACCTATTAAACTGTCTTTATCTCAACCCACGAGTTTTCTGACTATTACTTTTCTGATTTTCTCCCCTGTCCTGCTGGTGGGGGAGTGAGCAAGCAGCTGTGCGGGTGTGGGGCTTAGTTAAACCATGACAAACCCACACGAATAGCAATGCAGCTTCAGCAGAAGTCTCCGTTGTTGACATTCTCCAGCTCATTTTGTCCTGTTTAATCTGACTCATGTTTTCTTCACCCATCATCTTAGTTTTCCTTATTTCATTACATTTCCTTTAAAAGAGCTTGTGGCTGCAATCTACTAGAAAGTTCAAGCAATAATTTATTTTTTCTTTAGCAGATATTTTAAGGGTAGATCTCTCAACAGCATTCGTTAAGATGAGCATTAACAGCAAATAAAACAAGCTTCTGAGGAACAGAATCTAATAATGACTTCTCTTGGTTCACTTCTGGATTGTTTTCATATTAAGCACAGTATACATATATAGTTTAATTAGGATAAATTTTCTGCTTGCTTATGATCTCATCCATTGCAAAACTACCACACCAGTAGTGTTGAATAGGCTATAAATCCCTGGGATGTTCACGCTCAGTGTTGAATTTCTCTCACCAATTAAACAGGGGTTTGGATCCAAAAGTTCACATGATGAAAATTTTGGCACAGAGGTGAATATTTTCTGTTAAGATGCACTACACAGAGAAGTGAGCAATATAATGCAGTGGTTCATTTTCTGTCTAAGCAGAATCTTGATTAAATACCTGTCTGTTCCTCTTACATGTCAATAGCTTGTATTTCAGCCAACTGATTGCTCAGTTACAGAGAGAAAGTTTGCAGACAGGAAACTGAGCTTATTCTGTGCAATATAATAGAACTACTAAAATTAGGTAAACTTCCAGGAAGATGTACAATGCAATGCAATAACCACCTATAGCCTTAAGTGTTAATAAAAATGCTTATTTCAAACAGCAGGTTGTCACCAGTCAATGGATGATTTTTCTTTCTCATGTAGCATCAAAACCTACCAAGTTTCATTTGGAGTTTTCACTTTAGTTCTCCATTTTTCAGATGACTTAATAGTCACAGTTAATAATCAAATAATAATTTTTAAAATTGTATGAAATGGTACACAGTAAAGACCATTGACACTTTCCAAAGAATTTTGTTCCTGGATAGATAAACAGTGTTTTTTCTTTACAGGGAAATTAAAAAGTAGAAGAAATCTGTTCTGGGAAAATAGATATTTTTCCTGTTTATCCAGGCTGAATTAATAGTGCTAGTACTCTCAGGGTAACCTGACCTATTCCAGTGAATGTAATTCCTTGCTTTTCAACAAACATTTGAAAATTAGTTTTTCCACTTTATTAATCATATATTAAGTCTATTTCACTTACATCACAAGCTTCAAAGGCTCTTTTTCTTCTAGCCCATCTCTGCATTTCACCCTTATAACTTGATTTGCAGTTAAAACATCCATGCCAAAAAGGTACTGTGCCATTTGTACATTTTATAAAATAGAACCACGGCACACACATTTAAAAAAACACTTAAAATACACATATTTTCAGGAATTACTATTATAGGTGTTGGTCACATTGCTTTAGTACTTACCAGAAATTGTAGTATTTTCAAGCGGACTGAAGGGCTTGACCAGTCCTGGCAATGGAAAATAGGCCTGAAGAGTATGTCAGGTATTAAAAAATTCTTTACAAAAAGACTCCAAGAGTCAAAGTCAGGTTCACTGCATGATTTGGAATTTAAATCGTTCCTTTCTGACTCTACTTTTTTTCAGCAGATGTATTTGAGGTGTACAAACACTGAAAGTCTAGACGTCTTTTTACATAAATTTGATTTTTCTACCTTAATTATTGTTGATATTGTACATCATTTAGATGTGATTATGTTATATTTAAGTATTCCTAAATGAACCCACATTAATCTAGTTACCTAAATTAGAGTAGAAAAATTATTTTAATGTGACATCCTGTTAATTTGTTCCTTGGGTACTTTAGCTTTGCATCCCTGGGGCAATACAACCATATCCCATCTAATGCAAGAGTTTCAAAGCTCCAATACAGTACACAAACTTGCCAAACATGATCAGAACCACAGGCTATTTAGTCTTATCCTATCTCCTGCAGGGAAGATGCTCCAGGGAAAGGTGTAAGAAACCCAGCAGTAAGCAACAACAAAATATAAATTGCAATGTGGTCGTTCAACACAAACAATGGAAATGGTGATTTTAAGCACAGAGAACAGAGATTTTTAAAAAACAGTGATAAGTAATCACTTTAGAGAACACAGGGATGTTTCTATTACGTAAATTTCCGTTCCAGTGACACTTTGATACAACTGTGATATTCCATCATGAGCTACAAATAAAATTATTTCTCAGGACACAGCTGTGGACGAGAGAGAAAAATGTGCATTTATTATATATAGTGCTGTTTAAGAAGTGCTTCCAAGTGGCCCACAAATTTTTATTCAGGGGAAATGCTTTTGCTTATGCTTGCTGAAATCAGCAGTAAAACTAATTGTACTGTCTTTGGTTTAGAAGGGCAGAATGGAAAACAAAATTTAGCCACTGTGAACCTAAGGACACACTTATACGCTTCTGAACCACACAGAGCCTAGTGATCTTAATCAACAATAGAATTACAGTAACCCAAAGGTCTATATACAGACAGAGCCCTGGTAATATCACAGCTGCAGGAGCCCCACTTCTCTCACTCCGCTGGAGAATAGTATTTCAATGGGGCTGAAAGGCCTGATTTTTGTTCTTATCTCTAGTCAAGACTTCAATCCCCATGAAAACTGAGAAGAGAGACCCTGATTCCCCCTCAATGAAAACTTTCTGAACAGCCCTTTTCCACATCTTCCAAGAGAAGGCCCTGCATAAAGGAAGCTACTTACTGAAAAAGGTTTGAAATGAGCTTCCACAAAAAACATAGGTTTTTTGCAATAAAACCTGCATCAAATTTTACAGGAAAGGGGAAGGTCTCCTTGAAGAACATGAAACCAAGCCTTCTAGCAGTGGTAAGGCTAGCTCTGCATAATGGAACTTTGTTTTTTAATATTCTTTCTTGACATAGTAAAAGATTTTCAATTTTGAGATTTTTCAGGAAACTATATTTGGAATGCCACATGGCAGACCAGAAACTCCAAATCTTTTTAGCTGTACTCCTTTTTTGTATAGTTTACAGTACAGTCTAATTACATAATCACTTACTTGTCAATATCATACTTTTTCTCCCTCAAAGTCAGAGACAGATTACAATAATATATAATATTTTTCATTGCCATAATAGTCCAGTATGTCTTTACGAACAAACCTTTCTGTGACTAAATCCTCATATTTCCTCAGTAAAAATTGTTTTTAGTCAGCAGCCATATACAATAGACTTTTTTCAAGCAGCAGCAATGCTGCCTTAAGTTCCATTTTGAGATGAGATTTTACTTTGAAGCTAACTTACCTTCATGCACAGGCATCCTAAAAATGCAAGTCACATCTCATAATGTTCTTAAGCTGGTTGATAAATCTGACAAATAGTCAGACTATGCAACAACAGTGGCCAGACCATGATGAACAAAAACAGTGAATAAACAGCTGAAAAAAATTTGTAGAATGTTTTCTCACATCTTGGAAAATTAAAAATACATCCAGAACACAGCTTTGTTCTGTCCTTGACAGTTAATTAAATATAGCTACCCAGATTATCTGCCAAGCTTGAAATTTGGATAATCATACCTGTAATGTAGAATAAACCTGCAAAGCAGCTGTGACTTACAGAATTATTCACTAGAAAGTACTCAGATGTTGGTGGATCAGCATATCCATACTTTGCCCCTGACCATGAGACCAGAATAGAGACCTGTGGTTAGAGACTGTAGTAGCAGATAATAGATTTGCCAGATCTTCTGGCATATAAAAAATGTTCAACAGCACAAAATGCAGAATTATCTGAAGTGATATAATAATTGTACTTCAAAAATAGTAGCTGACAATGTAGTCAAGAGTTGTTTCTTAGAGGGATTAAGTGTGACATTTCTTACCTTTTGAATACTTAACCTTACTCTTGCCTCATGCATTTACCATCAGGGTTGTTGAAAGAGTGTGCAGAAAAATGAAGTAGAAAAGAGCAGCACTGAAAACAATACTGCCTATTAAGAAATTATCAAAGAAAACTTTAAAATCTTGATCATAAGAAATGTATTCTTTTGAAATCTCCAGAAAATAAACTCAGAATATAAAATAAATATAGTCCTCTTATGAGCAGGGAATTGTTTTCACTGTAGGTGTGTAAATACTAACAAACCAGAGCTCTTTCCTATTGGTAAAGGATAATTTAAGGAAGGTGATCTTTCCCTCCCCTTTCATCTTTCTTGTAGAAACAAATTATTTCCTTTTACAGTATCTTGCCTTACCCTTCTCTGAGAAGTTGAGAGCTTGAGCTTTCAGCCAGGCTACATAATCTACAAGTAACTACACTCCCTAGCATAGCCAAAATTGACACAGATGTCTCTTGTAAAAACATTCACTTTTCTGTTTTAAAAGGCATATTAATACATGCACAGTATTTCTGTGCATCAGACACAGAATATACTCACTAGTTGAAATTGGTTTTATGGCTCTTTTCCTCTCCAAGAAACTTACTGCTTTGGCTGAATTTTGCTTATGGAGCCATCCCCTTTCTACCTGATAGAGATTCAAAAAAGCCAAATCTGGAAAAATGTACCAGGCAACAGCAGGGACATGCTCACCGAGATCAGATTCAGTTGTGAAAGGGAGAAAGAAATGTTAAGGTTTTTTTTAAAAAGTTGTTTTGATATATGGTCTTCCTTTGTACATAAGACAAGCAACTTGGAGAAACTGTTTCACTGTACCACATATAGGGCCCTGTAGGGCTTTTCCAGATGAAAGGAAAAGATAGCAGTGTGATCTGCACAGGTGTCCACAAGAGTCTAATCAGAGAACACTGGGACTGCAGAAGGCAGGCACCAAACTAGAGAACCATTACTGCAAATGATGACAAATAGATAGAAACAACTTGGTTTAATGGTCAGACCTTAAAGTGAACTTGTAAGATCTATATGCAATAAAAGTCTTTAATGCTTTTGCACTGAAGAAATTGATAAGAGAATCAGTGATATACAAGGGAATATGGAGTACCACAGTGCTATTATAGTACAGTTATTTCTAATGGGAACACTATCTTAATGACTTCTTTGTAGATGTTTTATAATGTAATCAATTGTTGGAAGACACGTGTGTCTGATGCCTACAATGGCATCCCTAAACCCAGGTTCCATCAGACATGTAGGCTGCAAAGACTGATGGAGTTTTGACATCTGCCACTTCTACAAGGCTTTCTGTGATTCTGAGCACCTGAGTGTTTTTATAAATCTGGTCTGTGTCTACAGGAACAGAGGGACTGGTTTCTACGTGGAACAATGCAGCTACATACGAACTGCAATTTCTTGTAAAACCATTTATTTCATCTTTTTCTAAATAACTGCAGTTCTGAAGTACAGAATCATAGAACCATTAAGGTTGGAAAAGAGCTCTAAGATCATTGTGTCCAACTGTTAACCCAGAACCATCATGTTCACGACTAAACCAGATCCCCAAAACATATGGTAAATTAAAACTAACAAAACTTTCTTTATCATTTCCAGAGAAAGTTGGCTCCCATTTCCAAATGGCTATTTACTGAAAAACACATTCAGAAAACTGAAGCAAATCTTTGGAACATGGGTATCCTTAAAGCAATAAAACTTAATCTCCCAGATCTGTAAAAATAAATGTGTTGCATTAATAAATATTTTCAATTGTGTGCTGTGCAAAGTCTGTTAGCAGGCCCTTGACCCTTTACACCAAGAAAAACAACACGAAATTCTAGGAAAACAGAAACATACCAGTGCTGGACACACAGTGGGAGGTGCTCACAAGTCCAGTGAAGATTGTAAAAGGTGTCTAATGGAAATTGTTCAATTTATTACTTCTTATTTAAAAAGCAATATATACCTTTGCTTTATATTTCCTAGTGCCTGGGAACCACAGATTTTACATACAGATAAAGCAGAAGACTGAATGTTCCTCAGCTGGCTGAACTTACCCACTCTCTTCACTGAAAACCAAAAGCACAGAATGTGACCCCTCCTGAATCTGCAATTAATCTTAGTAAAAAATCCTTTCATACCTGAGACATCACTGGATAGAATGTTTGCATAATAGTTCTAAAGTGCTAGTACTATGGGTGGATATTTTATTCATTTATACATAAATATAAGCATATATGAGACAGAGCTTAGTTTGAAGATCCCCTATCTAATGGTATTTCCATAAGTTTAACCATACATAGTAAAATAGTGGGTTTTTTTCCACTGAGGAGAGAGGTAAAAGAATCAAAGTTTCATAAATTACCAGTGGCATGAGATGGCCAGCTTAAGACATCATAAGGATGCTTGATCACCTTTGAAAACCTAAAGCAGGCACCCAGAATTACTCTCCACTCTTGAAAAAATGGCCTGCTCTCTGAAATAGCAAAAATATAGAGCATATGGCAGTCATACCACAAGAATAACACAGAGGAAAATAACTAAGATACTATGGTGTCTAACCATGGTAGAGAAAGAAAACAGCACACTGCTATTCAAAAGCATATTCAAACTTGTTTGGCCTACATGTTTCAACAGGGACAGGCACAAGTTACCTTTTCTAATGAAAGAAGGCTGCACTACTCACCATCAACCCAGAATGCAAGAGCTGTCTTTGGGCATTCAGAGCACAAGAAAACTTGTTACTGCTCCTCTATACATAGCTTCTTGCAATGAAGTTAAAATGTGACTTTTTATACAAGCTGTGTTACAAGATAATTTCCCCTAAAAAAATAAACTCATGAAAAATGCTCTTAAAAAAATGCCTGATCTATGTTTTCAGCCCACATAGATATTAAACCTAGTTTCCTAGACCCTGAAAAGCTAATTATGCATTCAATTAGAGTTTCTTAATAAAGATTAAAACTCTGAAGTCTATTACAGGCCCATATTTAATTCAACTGCCATTTTATCCATGCCATGAAAGTGTGAGTGGTAACAATGAATATAAATTATAATACATGCCATAGAGTGAATGCTATTTGTCCAAGTACGTTACTATAAAGAATTAAATTTTGCTATCGGTTCCATAATCTAGTTAAAATTGGTATTCTTTATTCGGTCTTTCAATGTAGTCCAATTTCCTACTTTGAAAAACAAATTCTAGGGAATAAAGAAAAGAGATTAATTTATCATTAAGACTCTGCTTAATTGAAGTCAATTCCGAACAAACTTGAATTCAATTTCTACTCATTAAATTGAATGTGCTCTGCGTTTCTCTCTGCATTGCTTTGAGCAAGCAGCTGAGAACAAGGGACTAACATCAAAATTATTAAATTGAGGAGATTTTATTTGGTCTTCACATGCCAGAGCTGCTTTGATGAGGAGCTGTTTTGGCACTGAAAGGAAACGAGAGCAGCTGGAGGAAAAATCAAATGAAACTAAGCCTCGGAAAATTGAAGAAAACGCAAGCTTAATAATATTTAATAATTAAATTTCCACAAACAATAGCGGCAAATGAAGTAATCTGCAAAGTCTGTGAACTCATTTGCATAATTGATGCCGGTCCCCTGTAAATGAATAATGAAGATAATAAAAGATGTTTCTAAAAATGGGCACAATAACAGCAAATTTCATCAAGCCGCGTGCTCTGATTAATCTGCTCTTGCAAATCAGCAGCGAGGGGGGACGCGTGATTACCCGCGCGGCGGCCGGCAGCAGGCGGCAGCCTGGCCCGGCCCTGCACCTGGCCCCGGCCCCGGCCCTGCCCCGCCGCCGGCTCCCGGCCTGCAGCCGGGCGCCGCCGGGCCCGAGGCGCCCCGAGGCCCCGCGCCGCTGCGGCACAGCCCCGGGGGCAGCGGTGGGGCCGGGGATGCCTCCCAGACGCGGGCGAAGGCGAGCGCCTGTGCGCCCTCGTCCGCCGGGCGGCGAGCCGGGAGCAGCCGGGGGCCCGAGCTTGTGCCGCCCGTGCCGGGAGCCGCCCGCTGTGCCCCGCGCTGGGGCCAGGGCAAAGCGCTGCCCTTCAGGCTGCCCCGAGCAAACGGCAGCATCCTACTCAGCGACCTTCTAGCCCAAGGCCTCTTCTAGAAAACGCAGTTTCCAGCCGCCCAGGACAAGGGTCCGGTGTGTCACTGCCTGGTAGGGCGCTTCAAGACTCAACAAGGTCTAGCTCGGGCCACTGAGCACCCGCAGTTTCAGTGCAGCCTTTCAATCCTACCAACACTCGTTTATTTCTAAGAATAAGCCTTGCCATGTGTGTACCATCAAACCTTTACACTGATGGAGCCCCTCATGACACAATGCATCACCCAACACTTCACACATCAGTCTCTGCTCTTCACAGAGGACGAGTAAGTGCCACAAGTACAAACTGTTGGCCAGGTTGCTATCTGGCTCAAGTGTTGGTAGCCACAAAATACTACTTTCAAACATACTACTCAGTTTATACTGATTTAGCTACTCTCACAAGGGTCCAACTCCACAGATTTCACAGGCATTAATTAGTGCTTTTCACAAGACTGGAATTTTTCACAGATTGGGGAAAAAAAAATTGAGAAAACAGTTATGCTGCTTCCTGAAGCTGATGCATAGGCTGGCAGTGGACACTATGCATTGGAAGCAGGAAAGTTTTCCAAAAAGCAGTATCATTTTAGAATACAGCACTACACTTTTACAGCATTTAGAAATACTCATTTAGGAAAAAAATTATTTCACTGGGATTACTCACAGGACTATTTACAGGATCAAGACCCAAACTGTTAATCTGTAGATATAGTTTATTCAGTTGCCTGAAACAAGTGATCTGTCAGACCATTAAACAATTTCATTGAATGAGAACTTTTCACTTTATGTAATATTTAAGTGGTTTATAACCAAAGTACAAGATACTCTCTATTTTAATTGCACATATTCTTTTACTGAAATTATGGATCAATCCACCTTAACAACCAGAATTTTTTTGAAGTAAAGGACATGTATTTCATTACAGAGTGGAAACTCCAATACTAGACACTCCTAGAAGTCTTTTATATGAGTCTAGTGAAATAGAAAAAAAATCCCATCATTTTTTCTTATTATGGTCATTTTTAAGCTGCAGTTCCATATATTTAAATTGGTGAAAAATCACCACCTCATTCCCTTAAACATGAAGAACACTGTTTGCCCTTTGTGGCAAGTATATCCCCTTCATCTTTCCTTTTGCATTGATATGAAACAATTGTTTAAAACTAGTTATTAAATCTATGTACAGCACTATATACACCTGAAATACAGTTTGATATATCATAATTAATACAAAGATCTCGTGGGTAAACTGCATTCAGTACCTACAAAAGCAGTTAAGCCATTCAAAATAGAATGAGCAGCTTTTCTATGGGCTTGATGGATACCTGCAGACCTGCATGGCAAGAAACAAAAAGGTTTGATTGTGTTGTTAGGCATATAGGTAATGGTTTCATTAGGGAAATAGGGACGGATCCCACTATATAGAATCTATATTTTGCAGCTAGGAAGATAGCTTTTCATTCTATCCTTTTTTATTTTCTTCTAATACTCGAGGAATAATTCCGTTCCCAGTGTAACTCAGGGCAGCTTTAGAAGTGTTACAAATTCAGCAACTTTGCCTTTTAACCTAGGGATCCTCCTTTTGGCTGTGTATCAATGAAGCACAACATCCGCTGCACATAAGCACAAAATAGGCAAGAGCCAAAGGGAGAACCAAGAAACATCAACCAGTTTTGGATGAACCAAGAGTCCTCCCATTAAACAGTAAAACAACCATGGACCTGCACTCAGGATCCTGAGTCCAAGGGGTTTGTAAATGAAGGAGACAAAGATGCCACTTATAAGGGGGACTACATTAACAAATATGTGTGAATATAACTTTGGATTTGATTTCTGATAGACGTGATGTATTTGGGGTCAAAGCTACTTTTTATAATGAATTGTGTTCTGTGTTCAAAAAGCAGATGTTTGGAAAAGTAGTACCTGCAGTTCTCAGATGACAATACATGTTGACATAAATCTGATTTTATTTTGAAGAGTCATCTTTTATTTCCTCCTTTTTTTGAGTGCTATCATTGTTACACTGTTAGAAGTCATTATCAAATGCGTGACAGTAGGACTGGGAATAATTAGATTTAGTCCAGTCCAGTCCAGTCGAATGACTCTGGTGCATTGACTTAAGACCTGACCTTTGCTGACTAATTAAAAGGATTCTGTATCAGATGCAAGTGTTGTGATTGTTTTTGATGACTTATGGCACTTTTGGTCAGAAAAAAATATTCTAGTGTGCTATTCTCTGCATGTTTTAGGTGAGGTATTTTCCATCTTTCCATGAGGAATAAATGTGTTGTTAATTCTTTGCCTTTTCATCCAAAATATTGTTTAAAAATGCTCTTCTCACCTCAATGAAACAGTAATTCAGAGATCCTGAGCCTGTGCAATATCTGGATAAACTTATGATTTATAAAAGCAGGAACAGTTCTTATTAATGGAATTTTTTTTTTCCTTTCTCCCTTTCCTCTGCTTTCCCATTCTTAGAATGCCTATGAATCCCATGTTCTGCTCCATCAAACATTCCAGTATTGCATCTACATAGACTATCCAGACAGCATCCTAAAATACAAATCTTCAGCATATCCCTGGTTTTGTCCCCCAGTGTTCAAAAAAAAAAATTGACAGAATTCAGCAACTCTTGCAGGAAATTGTTCCGTTTTAAGTTTCACTTGGTTTTAGCTGACAGTTTTCAGGCAGAAGCAAAATTACATTGCTCTTAGCAGAGGTTGGATGAGCTCTCATTGCAATGGGAGGAAAGGATTAAGACTCATTCTTCCTTCACCCCTGATTTCTACTGTTCCTAAGTGGAGTTGGTGGGTTTTATCTGCAGAACCTCTCAGTAAATCTGGCCAATATCTTCATAGGCTGAGTCAATCTGGGAAGCTGATTTTTGTACCCCCCTTATCATCCAGCTGCCATGTTTCCCTCTATAGTCACAGTTAACCTGTCAATGTACTTGCTGTGAAACAAGGTTTCTGTGACCATTCTAGCTGGGTTTTTTTCATCAAGTGCATCTAGAATTTGTGTATGATGGTCTTCCATGTTAACTGGCCCTAAAGACTGTAAACTTCAGCTAAGTGTTCTCCCATATTTTCTATAAAAAGAAAAATTCAAAATTGGCCAGCTGAGGTGACTTCTATCATGCTTTTGGACGTCTTCCTGTGGAAGATTTCTCTTCAAACCTTACACCATTACATTGCCTAAGTTGAGTTTTGTGGCAATTTTCATATTTTAAATGTTCCTTTCTATTTGCTACTCTGTAGCTGTTCCTAGATTAGTAATGGAGAAGACAGGTATAAAGGTGTCACATAAACTTCTGACCTGGCTTAAAGATTAATTAAAGTATCACTAGAGTCTGTATTTCTTCTACCAGTTCTCATAACTAGGGCTCATAGTGTCACATATTTACTCATAGTTGGTGACATTTGGTTATGCAATGTGCTTTTTTCTTTTAGTAAAGGAGATTTATTGTCACGCTATACTAACTTCCATATAACAGCAAGGAGCAATGGACAATCACAATAATCCTATTGGAAAGCTGATGTTGATTCTGATTTTGCCAGAATGTTAAATTGACTATTTAATAGCACAAACAGCATTATATAGAGTGAAGAAAATCCAAGGGGGAAATCTTCACCCAAGAATAGTAGTGCCACTAAAAAACATTCTGGGGCAATTTTCTCTGGCTTGTTCAGCATCATCAAACCATTAATTCTAGGTGATACTTTCAATGACACTCCCTCAGAGGAACAATATTAGGCATTCACTTGTATGATCTTCACCTTGTATGAAGAGAATGAATAAAAAATGAAGTTCTTCACTGTGAACTATTCCCAACTAGCTATTTTCATTTAAAAAAATGTTTGTTTTACTTTGACAGTCTGAAGGTTAAATTAACTCTGAATTTTCTGTTCTACCATGAAGCTAGTGGGAAGACTCAGAGCATACTGCTGCCTCTTAAGATGGTAAAGGAAGCAATGAAATATAGCTGAAATGTTAATACTCTATTAAATGTCCAAGTCACAGACTCATCAAAAACTTTCTGACCAGTCATGCTTTCCTCTGTCTAGAGCATACAAGAACTTGATTACTGATATAGAGCCAAAGAAAATAAAAATTAATTAGGATGCTGCTTCAAATTAAACATTCCCTGGGATGCATTTTGAATGCCATGCAATGTTTCCTATGCATTCCACAACATGTCTGTATAACTCCAGTAGAGATACTGTTCCTGAGCCAGATACAGAAAGGATTTAGATTCTTGTGTGCATTTAAGGATTTGATCCCAATTTACTGCCATTGCCTAAAGAGGAGTATTTTGACCACCCTGACTATGAAAAAAGCATAAAAGTGTATTGCCATACATATGCCTTTGTCCTTCTTAATAAAACACTGTAAGCAGAAATTGGGATATACTCTGCATCACAAATTTTCTAATTGCCTTCTCTCTATCATTAGTGACTCTTAACTGAATTCACATGGACAGAGGGTTTTCTACACTGTGAGGATTTTTTTGAAAAGGCTGAAACTACCAGTCTTTTAGCTGAGGTTACCAACATCTATGTGGAGAATAACATGTGTCACTGAAGTCATATCACAAAATACACACACTGCACTGAGCAGCTACAGAGACTCATACCATCATTTTCTAGAATAAACTTGTAAAGCAGACCAGTAGTGGAGATATTTGCTACCAGCTCATAGAGAAATTAGTTCAGAGCTTTTTGAAATAATTGTTCTGTGCTCTAGCTGATAAACAACAGCCTATTTATTATACTATTTATGTCTCATTGTTCAAAAGGTACTTGCCTATTATGAAGGGCTGCTACATTGTTAACTGAATGAAAATCTTAAATACACAGAGTTCTACCAACTCTTTATAGAATATCTTTTGAAGGTGTATCTGCAGTTGGATATTCAGACTGACTAGTTGTCATAATTTATGCAAATATAGCCTATAGCTAAAAGCTTTGTATATTTGTTTCCCTATGGTATTAGTATTCAAAAAATGGGACATTCTTTCAAGGGCATTTTATAAATGCAGAACTATAATTTATATAGCAAATTAAAGCTTATACAAAATGTGTGCACTGAGCTACAGATTAACATATTTAATTTCACGATTACCTGCAAACCTATTTTTTTCTATCTACTGCTCTAATTAGCCATATAAAATCAAGTCAATATATTGTAAGCAATTATTTTAGTGGGAGTAGAAAGAGAATTTGAATTAAGTATATGGTAAGAGATAATATCTTATGGAAATTAATATACTCATTTGTGTCAAGAAAAATGTGTTCCAACTAAATTTTATAAGATAGTTTGGAGTTCAAACATATGACTCATGTAGAAGTTGTAGTTTTATAGCTCCTAAGATGTTAGTCTGTGGATCTGCTTTTAAGTTCCTTATTAATGTGCCAGTGCTCATTCTTTGATATCTACAGATTGTCAGTAACTACTGCCATTTCGTACTGTGAAATTTTTCCTATTATGAATATTCACTCCCCCTACAGTCAAATGTGTAAACTGTTAGTAACTCTGTATGTTAAAAGAAGGGGTTTTTCCATAACTTAAATGCATAAATCATACCTGGCTCTTCATATTTTTTATTATTAGTTTTTATTTTTGTAACTATTTACTTGAGAGAATTAAATGATGATGAAAATCAAAATGCAACCTTTCTTTCACTGAATCAAAAATTAATCCTATAAAGAGTAATTTCTTTCTTTGCTGTTTTACCCTCAAAAAGTATGAAAACTAAATATGAAAAGTCTTTTTAAGGAGTGAGAAAAAAAGTGATCCATGTGATGATGAACTTCAGCTGTTTGCTCCTAATACAGTTTCCAGTTGTGATGGTATTCAGACAGCACAAACCGTTTTCTAGCAGTCAGAGCATTTAGCTGATGAAGTTGCTGCAATTCAGAATTTTACACTCAATTTCAATTGTGGAGTCTGCAATGTATGCCACACTTAAGTTCCTTTTAAAAGAAGGATAACAGACTCAGTTCCTCTCACTTCTTGCTCATGATCTCAGAATATCCTGCAAAATACAATGCTAACTACATGGAAGTCTGATGACTGCATAACTAGCTTTTGGCCTTAAAGCAACTCTTCCCCATTTCTTGGCATAGAACTTGCTGTCTGACATAGCTGCCTTATACCTCTACTCTGCCCTGGGAGATAACATGGAATCTTATTGCTTGGAAGGGCGTCCCTAAAAAAGTAAGCAGAAAATAAAATCTTTTAGAAAAGGTGCAAAAAATTGGATTATGTTTTTGCCATTTTGCCTCCAGCACCACAAAAGAATAGCTCATGCACAAGAAACTTCCTGGATCTAGAACTGTGAAGAAAAGTCTTCCCATCTCATGAAAATTCAAAGATTACAGATGCTTTACTGTTTCCTATCTGAATAAATCAGTGAACACTACAAAAATACAGTGCACACAGGCGTGTTCTAGTTCTTCCCTTAGCATTCTCTCACATTCCAACTGAGCATCCTGGCCACTTAAGTCTGAGGTAAGTTGTTCTCAAACTTCCCACTGTAGCCTTTTTATCTTCTTTTATCTTCTATGAAAATCTTCATTTGAAGAACCTCTATCTGGGCAGAACATCACCTACTAATCAGCCTTAAGCAGCTGTATTACATATATTTTTAAAACCACCTGTACACACACATATATGCATTCTCCTATGGAACAGCTGGGTTTGGAGAAATCATCATCTCAAATGAAACAAATCAAAAATAGTTTCCCCAACTGTAGGAGGAATGATTCCCAGTCTTCTATATTAATGTGTACAAGTTAAAGATGTACAAAATATTTTTATTTAAAACTTTCCTTAACATTGTAGGACAAATTGGCAACGTGGACTCAACCCAATCTGTAAAAATATGTGAAAGAACTTCCAATGTGACAGCTAAACTTGCACTCAACATAAAGTGCAGTAGGAGTGACAGAAAAAGTGACAGACAAATTAAAGAGCTACTTCTGTTTTAGCAATTTTTTTGTGACAGCGTTTTAAAAGTTTGCTGGGCAATTACTCTAAAATGACAGTGTACTGCTGAGAGGGTAGTACACTGAGTACATAAAAGAATTTGTCAATAGCTTTCAAACTCACAGGATCTTTAGTATACATCATTACATCATTAAAATATTAATTTATATCAGCTTTTACAGATGTAAAATTGTTCCTGCACCAATTTTGCTAATTAACTCTGACATTTATGCTTTTGCATAAATGTTAAATATTTCAGAGATGGTTCATTTCTACACGCTAGTTACTAGCCTGTGGACTGTATCAACCTGCTTGTAATATCAGAACCAAAAGACTAAGTACCCAAATACAGCAAACATTTGGGTCAGTGCTGCACTTTCACATTTAATTTTTCTTCCTCAGTTTTTTCAGCTAAATCCAGCCTTTGGGGGGCTGTAAAAAAGATTTTTCCATGCAGCATTTTAAAAGCATGTTCATTTTCCTGTAGCAGAAATTATGTGAAGTATGAGTTGAGATATTTTTTTTTCAAAATAAAATGGTTTGCCTACAAAGCAGATACAAATATGGTCATGTAACAGAAAATAAGTAATACTACTGAAGAAATACTTTGCATCCACTTTATATTACATACCTTCTATGTGCTTTTTTGGTACATATTTGCTCAATATTAATAATGGACCATTTTAGCAGTTTAAAGAGTCTCTGTATATTTCAGAAAAAATGGAATAGGTTCTCTTTTCCTTACACATATCAGAGGTTTTCCAATCACTTTAAAGAAGTACTCTCCTAATCTTCCCAGACAAAGTGACTAGTTACATTTTTCATCACATTACTCTGGGTGATGAAGTGCTAGAATAAGATGATCCAAACTTAGTTTATATCAGAATTATTCAAGTGATTCTAATGCCTTTAGCAACAAATATTAATCCTGGACAAACTCTGCTCAAGGACGGTCAAGGCACAGATAAATAGGGCTTTTCACTTCCATCGTACAAGTTTAAATCTATTCTATTTTAGTATTGTCCAGAAATTATCAGGTGTGAGCTGTCCTGAGTTAAGATCCCTGTAGGAAACCAGTACTAAAACAGACAGAGATATACAATACTACAGTATTTTATTATATACTGAAAGGACTTATGAGCCATCCAGGACTCTGTTCTATCTCAGCAATACTTTTAATGTTAGTGTGTAAATGTGGGGGAAAAGGTAAATGCTATCCAAAAGGATTTCCTATCAACCACCTCAAATACCTCACATTGTGTTCTTTCACCAGTCCTTCATACGGATTTGCACTTGGTGTCATCTCATGGCACAGGTTTGCATGCTTGACTTTGCATTCTGCTGCTACAGAACAGAGCCAGTGTGACAGCCTAGCACCAGAGACATGAATTTTCAGAAATTCTTAAACGTTTCTAGTTTTAAAAAGCAACATCTTAGGATAGTACTGATAGAGGTAAAGCCAGTTCAATGTTTTCTGAAATTAAAGTGCTTTTTAAGCAGCATAATACAAACCATCACTATAATTAAAGATAGGCTATAGCTGGAGTAAGCATGTGTTTCCCAATAGTACTTGCTCAAGCCCACACTCAGATCATTTTCTTCATTCAGACAGAAAACATTTGGGGAAGATATTTCCAGTGAAATTCCAGTTCTGTAGGTTAAATGTACTCTGGAACTCTGGTGCATTGGCTGCAATGTGTCTAAAGTCCTGTAACTATCGATCTTAATCCCCACCCTCTACCTGTTTAAAGACATTGCACTGCTGATGAGTAGTTCACAAACTCTCATGCACTACTCACAAAATGTATGAAATTTGGCACCTTAAGATTCTCTTTCATCTCAAAACCCAGTTCTGTTCACATACTGCAGTATCTAGATTCATGCTAGTAAGTGCAGCACTACTACAAAAAAACACAAGCCCAGATCTCCATTAGATCCTACAAATCAATATGCAGGAGGTGTGGTATTGTGTTAAAATAGTAACCTTAATCTTAAAATATTTGTTAAAAACTGACTTCCAAATTTCTGGAAGTTGAGCCACATTAGGTTATTAGGTTACCATTAGGTTTTGACCAGCAGTTATATGCACAGTTCAAACACACTTCTAAACATCTGTACCCTATTCAAGTACTCAAAGTCATCCTCATGGATTTTGTAAGAAAATGACCAAAAATCACAATACAGCAAAGAAATAGCATGTTATACAGTACTTTTAAAAATGATAGAATAGTTATAAAATAATTCACAGTGGTGCATATCACATAAAATGTGTATTTTGAAGATTTGTACCATCTCTCCAATCACACTCATAGAAAGCAAAATAATGCAAAAGCAACAGTACAGAATTTAGTTAATATTGGCATTAAACTATGTATCAGCTACTCCATGTGTTATGAAGTAAACTTAAATCTACATCACTAGGGAAATTCAGCAGTAAGAAAACAGTTTTCCTCTGATAAATGTGGCAAAACTTGCAATACACATTTCTCTGACTGAATTAACTTCTCCCTAGTTACAACAGTCCAGCTGGAGTGTTAGAAAATGGCTTTAGTAACACAAGAGTGCAAACTGCATTCAGGCAGAACTCCCATCAAAATAAATGGGAATCTTTCCTACAGCTCTGTTTCTGAAAACACCTACACATGTGCATATTGAAGGCCACAGGCCTGCATGTTTAAAATTTATCCCACATAAATGTGTGGCCTCAAAGCCTAAAGAGGGAGTACAGAACTGAGCCTTACAGGAACAATGGCTCAGAGATTCCAAAAGGAATTGCTTACAAAAACTTCTATTAAGAGTGCTATGCTTAACTCTTCTAGTCTCCTTTGAAAAAATCTCTTCATTTACCTCAGGTATTTCCTGTAGCTCAAGCCTTCTGTGTGCCAGGAAAAAAAAGAGAAAAGATATCCTCACTGCCTTAATTATTCATGCACTAGGATTCATGCACTATATGAATAGTTTTGATCCAGACCAAGTTCTACACTTTATCAAATGGCATAAATATCTAATATGATAATGCCAGACCTGTATTCATTAGTGCTTTAGTCAATGGGGAAATATTTGTAACAGAAAGACACTGTCACTTCCAAGGGAAAAGATCATTTTGTGACAGGTAAATTATTGCTATATCTCATTAGGAATGTTACGTTCCTGTGCTAAGACATACCAATTGCAAAGTGGTAATCATCATAATAGCATCGAGATGTTGCTATATATATTCTAGAAATCAGAAGAATGTGTTCCCCTTGGGCCTGCACTGAAATTTCAGTACAATTATCAATACTTTACAATTAATTTCTGCTAAATTTTCTCCCATAAATCAATGGTGCACGCCGATACCAAACAACCAAAGCGTTCCTTTAGATGGGCAGCTCCTCAAGATCCCAAGCTTATAAATGGCAGCTGTTTCTCTATGTTCCTTTAGATGGGCAGCTCCCATCTAAAGATGGATCCCAAGCTTATAAATGGCAGCTGTTTCTCTAGTTCGGAATCAGCTCTATCAGTTGTCATCTCATTCAGCAAGGAAGTCTTAGAAACATCTCTCTGCCCGATGCTAGGGAGCACTATTAGTCCCATCTGACCTGAACCGATCTGGACATCTCCTGTGAGCTTGGTGGCTTTTACATGCAATTCTATGTCCACAGGGTCTACTGTACCAATGGGATTGGCTGTACCAATCCCACAGATCTGTACTGACAGAAATAGAAATTTGAGGCCTCAGATTTACATCAGAAATACTGACAACCTTTCCTCCTGTTACACAGCTAAAATAAGCCACAAGAAATATAAATATTGCTGGTATCAGGCATTTCAAATGGAACTAAAATTTCCTGCAAAAAGGAAGTCAGTCCTTTCACCTTGATTTACTGCATTGACAAAGGAACCCCTCCTGATTTACATTAGAGGACGTGAATCAAAAATTGCTATTAGATATGTCAAAATGTTACCTGATACATTTTTTTAGAATCAGAGATTACACCACAAATATTTTTAATGAAACCTAAAAACAGACAAGTGAATTTAAGTCTTTAATTCATTAAGAGCTAAACTTTCAAGGCTGAGGGACATACGTCACTTCTGGGGGATTCCTAACAAATCTAAATTTTTCACCATGATAGGAAAATGTGACCAGAGTAATAATAGATGTTGTTATATACTGCAACACAACTTAGAAAAATTACATCTGCTGCTGGATAGATGTGGGAAGAGTCTGCATTAGAAAACTTCCTGCTGGGTCTCAAACATACATCAGTAATGGTTTGTTTTCAGCACAAGAAAAATTGCCGTTGTCATATTCCAAAGTAAGCGTAAATTGTTTTATTATAAACTCCCTGTTGGTCCCTGTTTAACTGAGAAATCATTCAATCTAAATTTATCTTTTCTCTGTGGCAATTCTGCGTGTTGGTATCACCAAATTTTGCCTCAATAAGACCAGTATTTCTGTAAAAGATAGACTGCACTCTTGATCTTAAGCAACCTTGCCATACATGAACTCTTGGTTTGCCCTCATATCCTTTGATTTGGAATCCAAGGCTCTCAGTTTCATGAAGAAAAGGCCTCATTGTTGATTCACAAGGCAATCAGTCTTTACAAACTTGCATCATGCTTGACAATTAGACATTTATGCGTATGAAAATATACATTTCAGAAACATTGAAAATTAATGAAAACCATCCCCTATTTATGACTTCCTGTAGCTTCAACAGAAAGAAATCCTAGTCCAGATTAGTAATGATAGATATACCTATTCCAGCTATCCTCCATGCACTTCCTTTTAATTTGATTTGCAAGAGAAGTGACCTGCTTAAATAATGCCACTTAAATGTACCCAAAACCAATATGCAGCCCTTTTGGTTCTCCTTTTTCTACATTTTTTGCTCTTCCATCTTAACTTTAGCATCTGATGGCAACAGGGTAAGTGTCAAAGACTCAAAAAGAACAGCGAAGCAACCGCTCAGACACCATACAGCATGAGAAGGTGTTATTGTTGTGTCCAAGAGCTCCAGCAAGGAAGGCTTTGTTGAGGATGCCATTTTTCACACTTAGTGCCATGAAATGTCAACCTGAAGCAAAATCAAATCCACCACACCTAATGTCACAAACAGCTCCATTATATCAACAAGAGCACAGCTAAGGAAATAGAATTAATCTAAATCCCCAGTAAATACTCATCTGCTAAAGATTAAAAGTGTTATACTTGAATTTATATGCATTGGAAGTATTATAAGTTTGATTTTCATATGTACACATCTGCCCACTTTCAAAAGGGGATAGAATTGTTTAAAACAAAACATTTCCTTTACATTTTTTTAATTGGCAATTACAAACAAGCAAAGCATCCTTCCTACTCACTAATCTAACCTCTGGGGAATAGCAATATATTTTGCTTCTTACCACTCTTCACTGTAAACCTGGAGCAATTTCTATACTTTGTTTAAGAAAGGAGGTTGAAAAACATGATGTTACTAGAAACCATGGGGATCCAATCTTTTCTGTCTCCAGCTTCTCCATGTTCTCACTGGCCAAAGTAGCAGCCAGCTCAGTGTGACTTGCACAAACAAGCCAAGCCAAGTCAGCTGGTATATGCTGTCTCAGACGAAAGAAGATGACAGTATTGCTTCTCTAATTATGCTAATGAAGGGCATCCTTAAAGCATATAATTCATTCCTCTTTTATAAGGCTTTCCAGAAGAGGATATTTACAGAAGGGCAAAGCATGTACTTTTTTAAAAAGAAACTATTATTTACTGGATGGAAAAAACACCAGTCCTTTCAAATATTGTTTTATAATGGGATTTTTCCAGTTTTTCTTCTGCACCAGGTTTGGGTTTTTGTTTGGTTCAGGGCTTTTTTTTTTCATATCTGGATAAAGTAGTAGCCACAAGTGATGAAAAATCATGGTTTACTTCAGGTGACTGGGAGATCTTCCAAATTAAGGACAGAGTATGTCAATTATATTTCTGCAGTATGCAGAAATTTAAGCATTTATCTGGAAAGTGGGTGCTAGACTATGACTTTGACACAGCTTAAACTGAGTAAGGGTTATTTCCTCTGCGAGGAAAGAGAACCTCAGTTTGCCATGCCCTTCTCCTGCCTTGGTGCTGTTTTTCCATTCAAAAGCACGGGATGGAGAAGCTGGAGAGTTCCTGGAGCACACTGCTGCTCCCCACTGGCAGCTGGTAGATCCCAGCTAGTCCAGCTGGGGCTAATTTAAGAAGTCACAGGTGCAGCAATAATCTACCAGCAGGAACTAAGTCGTTGTTGTCACACTTTTGGGTATAGAATTGTAGCTACAGACTGAGGTCTGTCTCGGGTATGAACTTACATCAGGCCTGGTAAGACAGTAAGTCTTCAGCAGGGACCTCAGAAATTGGAGAGGAAGAGAAAATTTAGCTGTAATCTGAGTTTTGGACATATGTGGTATACTGTGTTATTCTGGAGATCCCCTAGTCTAAAATGAGATAAAAATTAAGAATATTTGTAAGGAAAAGCAGAGATTTCAGCTGCTAGTGGTTTTCTTTCCTGTTGGGAAAAGCAGTTTCTGCAATATCATTAGATAGTTTCTTGTAGCTGCATGATATCTCTTTATTAAAACCCACTGATGTAACTAGGAAGCAAAACATTACATTTGCCAATAGAACTATTGCTAGAGAAAAGCAAATATCATCCCAGTTATTATCTTCACAAGGGTGTGTTTCAGAAAAACTTACATTGGGCCAATGAATAATTTGTGGGTTTTAAAAAAATTACTGTCTCATGATATTCAAGTATAACTTTAACCTTCCTTTGGACAAGCATCTAACAATGAAAACAGAGATTATTAATTTGAATATAAGAGCCTTAGAGAAAAAAAGCTTTTTTATTAATCCAAGTCAAGAGCAATAACTATGCATACAAGAAACACATCCAAAATGTGGTATGTGGTAGGATCTCACCTATCCCAGAGCTACCAAAACACAACAATCTTTTAATGAAGTATAAGTGTATAATTCAGACAGCAAAATGAAGAAAGTGTTCACCTTGTGAGAAAAGAAGCATGGAGACCCATTAAAGGAGATACTAGAGCTGGAGAATGAAAGCTAGGAAACCACTGCAGATAAAATGGAAAATAAAAAGCAGCCACACACATTTGATTTCTGAAAACTTTTGAAAAGGCAGCAGCTGAGAAAAACAAAGGGGAAGAAATCAAAACAAAGCTTATTTTCTGACATTTCCCTACCAAGACCAAAAAAAATATAGATAGGTGAAAAAAGCATTATCTAAGGATGATGTGAACACATTAATTGGCAGGCTGGAGAGTGAGTAACCGAAGGGAGTTACAAGGTGAACATTCCAAGTGCTGGGAGAAATTACTTGCACATTAATCATTCACCATCTGGGAAATAATTAGAATCCCTACCCACTCCTCAATGACCACAATTTCTGGGGTTTATTGTGGTGGGAATATTATTTAAATTAAAAATAGGAACAAGTTAAAAATATTTTGTTTCACAATACTTTTCATTGCTATCAGTTTTCTACTAACATGAAGTGCTACCACAAGAAGTCCTTTCATACCTGACTTGCTTTCTCTATTTCAAAATTCAGCTAGTCAATCAATTTATTTCTATCTGTACACTTTAAGAAACATGTTTTGAATTAAAAAATACCCTTTCTAAGGCTGCCTTTCTCCCACCTCCAATTTTGTTAATTCTAGCTGTTTGTTACAGCACAGCTGTAGTGCACTACAAGCATGGGGGGATGGGGGGGAAGGGAGGGCTTTGAAAAGGGCATCTGGTTCAAGGTTAAGATGAGATAAAGCCTAGACCTATCTATGCTTTAGACCTATCCTGCTTTAGACCTATCTATGTCTCATCTCAGCTGTGCGATATGACCCTCTCTTCTTGCTGAGCTGCACTATCTCATGCTGATACTGTGTATCAGCTGACAGACATCCTGAGCTTTATTCTTGCCACTGTGATTTCAAAAGATGGCTACAATGAAGTATGGACAAGTATTTAGCAGACTGAAGAAAACTGGAAAATAAGTTTTATAGTAATGTGTTTCACAACCATTAGTCAGCTAAACCTGCATCTTGTAATAAAATATTTACAATTATTGTCAATGAAATTAAGGTTTCATTAATTTCCAGTTCATTCTTAACTGTCTTGTTATTTTTATGTTAATTCAGACTATTTTAAATATACTCAGCTGTTTGAAGTGCCCAATTGAACATTTTCAAAAATAACTAATTTGAGGAACAACAGGAGCATAAGTTAAGTTAGGAATAATCTACAGCAGAAAACTACTTTGGGGTGTTTATTTTATGGAGTCAAACCCTGTCTTAAGCACAGGAAGTGGCTATAAAATGCAGAGCAGGTTATGAGAAGATTTTAGCTGAATTCTGGAAGTACTAAGTAGAAATATTACCCAAGCCAGCAAATATCAAGAGGCTTTCAAAGGTTTCGGCTTTGGCCCATTTCAGTGCAAAAGCCATTGTGCTGATTCTAGAATACTTTTGTCTTCCTGCATTACAGAAGCAGCTAACAGTTCTCTACCGTTAAAGACTGGTCAGAGCTTTCAGCTTCAGCTTGAGTGTGTCCAGAGGTGCTTACATCTGGTTTTATGCTTCAGTGACCACTGAGTCTCAGTGAAGTAAGTTAATAGCTTGGATTTTGATCCTGTTTTGCTCTTGTGCCATAACAATTAAAAGAAAGAGTTGTCTTCTGTCTCACTCCAACCATTCTAAAATGTCTTCTTAAAAGAACATGTGTTTATTTATGAGTAGAGCTTCAAATAATTTAAATTTTAGGTTCAGAACAAAGGATACTGCATTTACAAGTAAATTCCACTTACTTGTTTCTGCAGCATCCTTCTGCAGATGTATGTTCTGCAACATACTTTGTCAGAGATTCTGATTTATAAATCTTAAATTTGTAGCAGATAACCATGGGCCCAGAAATACCATAACTGTAAAATATTTGCTTCTGATTTGTTTTATTCAATTTCTATTGTTAAGCCTTATTAAAGAACAACTGGACATTCATTACAAATGTCATGCAAAAAGCAAAATGTATAGGTTTGGTTACTCCACCATGTTTTTAATAGCAAAAATAAATTTTCCTAAAACAAGACTGAAAATCATTTATGGACTATCCCCTGCTCTGTTTTCCATTCATCATTTAAATATTCAAGGCAAACCAAAGCTTAACTCCACATATTATGAAAACTACCATTTAAAATTTATTTATGTTTAAAATTACCTATAAAGCTTTTCTTCTAAACCTCAGTTGAGATATCAGTTGTTTAAATATATTCATCACATTTAGCAGAATCCTATCATCTCTCCTCTTCCTATTTAATTAAGAATTACTTTTGCCTGCCACAGGAGAATCAGAAGAGCTTTCTTTTGAGTTATTCAGAGAGTGGTAAAATAACACATGCAGATACAGCAGCTGACAACATAAGCAGGGTCAGTATTAGGACAAACTGGCCAAAAAGAGCAGCTTTTGGCATAATTTTAATCAGTCCTTGGGTACATGAAATGTCATGGAGTTTCATATGAAATGAAATTATCCCTTTCTCTTAGCTTATTTTTGTTCCAACTAATCCTCTAACTCTTTATTAAACATTATCTTTACCATCTGCTCTGGGTGAATGTTCAACACCTTGCAGAAGAACTCTAGGCTGATTGGTTTTTATGGGCAACATGATCTGAGTTTTATGCACATACTTAGGATTATGTCAAGGACAAAGAGGATGAATAATCCATTAACTATAATAAGCAGGAACCCATATCAGTGAAGCTCAAACATGTGTTATGTTTCAAAAGGAAAAGATGAATTAGAGATATGTGGATCATAAAATACACATACCCCAGGACCCTCTCTATACCAGAACATAATTTCCATACATACTCCACTAAACAGCATTCCTGAAAGTGACGTTTCATTCTTGATGAATCAGATTTTATAGTGCTGAAATGGAATTTCCAGGCCTACAACATGCAAAGAAATAGCTCTGCTGAATTGGGCATTTCCTCTAAGGTGCAACAGATGGTAGCAAAATATCTGCCCTGAGCACAGGTCTTTCAACTACATATATATGGTCAAGAATAGAACTTCACTCTATTTTCATACTTTCAGTAAGCCTCTAAAATAAATAATTAAGGAAGTACCTGCTGTTTAAAGTCACAATTTAAAAATTTACACTTAAAAAAGGAATTGTCAAAAGTTAGCCAAATGTTGCTATCAATTAGATCCACTTATTGCTTCCACTCTTTGATTACCACAAACACTAAAATAACATTACCACTATTAATTATGATATTTAGGGTAATGTGTATCAGCCCACCAAGACTGCATTTGCCACAAAACACATAATTGTAAGAGTTTGGTTCCTTGCTTGCAATAGTTCGTGTAATTACTCACCTTTTCACATCTTCTGCAATAATTTGTCTTCCTCTGGATAACCTTTCAAACCAAAATATTTACCTTCTCCTCCACTATAAAGGTTAATAATCTCAAAATAAACAACAGTTATGATGGTATTTGATAACAGTATATTATCAACAGAAAATATCTGGACAATAAGTCTTTACTCATCTCCATTGATACAGAAGGTTTGCATCATATATCCTTGCAGTATGCCCTAATGCCTAATGATTGACCGTGTTCTAAACAATTTCAGCAACTTGTTGAGAATTACTTGACTCAGAGTGAACAGTATTCTTCACTGCTGTATCATTCCATATATGAAGGGAAGGATCAAGGTTCTCCAGTGGTATAAGCTGTATGAATTCTGTTGATTTCAATAGAACTATGTTGATTTGAATCAATGGTGTGATCTATACACTTTTAGAATCTGTGAAACAGTAAGGACTCTGAGAGAGATAGTCATTACTAGCTACTGGATATGCTGCTAAAAACTATGAGAATTGTCCAGCTGAGAGCTTTGACTGGCAACAGAAGGCTGTATTAAATCCCAGTATTCAAATCTCAGTACTACATGTGCTTTGGCTGACCAGGGACCTTGACTTTTTTACCTGTTCTCCTGTAGTACACACTAGGGGCAAAACAAGCTTAGAAGCAAATCGCAGAAACCATGGCCCATGAACCATGCTCTGGACCACTGCCCTCATAGCTCACTGGATTAAAGGGAGATCAGATTAGACCCAAGATCATTTACTCTGTGGGGACCTGCTCAAGTTGCTTACCCTAATCTAAATCTCAAGTGTGCTAAGCAACAGATGAAAAGCTACACAGTAATTGCATAGCTCAGGTACTTGGTAAACTTACTTTCCTATACTTCCAGACTAGTGACCAGCTTAGAAACAAAACCTAGTAATAAATAAAAAGTAATACAGCTGAACAAGCCCAAAATAGCATTACACTAAGCTACAAAAAATTACCTAGTATCTTCCTCTCCAATTCCTCCATGGGCAGCATTCAGTGATAGTCATAGGTACGCAAGGAAGGATCCAGTATATTTATGTCACAGAATTTCCCATAATTAGCTGCTTAACACACATGCAAGAGTTCTTCCTAGACTAACAAGTCTTTGTGAACCTCCCAGTTCAGAATACAAGCTTCATTACTAAATGAAAGAATAAACATACATAATATTCAGAGTAAATCTCATCTAAGATAGGATATTACTATTCCTAAATAGACAGAAAAATGGGTTACAAACACCCAAGTGTAGTCAGAGGTCTGGGCCACTCAGCAGAAAACTTCCCTATCAGCTCCCATCCTAAACATTGCATTTCAGAGACTCTTCAAAAGTACAGAAGGGAGTTACTTTTTTACTGTTAATGCTTTCCTTAAACCTCTTTTTATGAAAGAAAATTAAGATTACTTTCCAGTGCAAATTTTGAGCCCAATGGGAATTTTAAAACAAAAGACAAATGTTGTGTTCATTCGTATATAGAAAGTGTCTCTCCCCTCCCTAAACCTTATTACATACATACATGCATGATTTAGATGAGGTAGGACAATGAGAGATGAAGAAAAGTCTTCTCTAAAATAACATCTTTGAAATTATAAAAAGAGGAAAGCAAGAGAGTTATGTAAAGTGTTAAAGGGTAATAAAGATTTTATATATACCTTAACTGTTAGCATGAGTAATACACAAAATGGATTTGTTTTAGGTTACCAGCTTTTATCCAGATTATCCAGACTATCAGCATCTGGTTTAAGTCCCCAGTGTAACCATCTGTAGTAATGTCACATGAAGGATTAGCCTTATCTGACATTTGTAATGAATATATGGATGGAAGAAGAGGAAGGAGTGTGACATAGAGTACAATTGTTAAACCTTAAAATGAGGTGAAACCACATCTTTATTTGCTGATTCTAACCATGGGCTTTTTTACTTTTCAAATGTTAGCATATGTATTGAAAAACAACACATCCTCATTGATTTTTTAAAGAAAAACTGAGAAAAATATTTCTATATTTGACCTTTTAAAGATAATTAGAACATTAAATAAAAATAAAGCCTACTTCACCATGTTCAGTTATGACAGATGGGTATGATCAAAAAACATCAAAGGTAGGCTTATCCTAATCCTGTAAAGTGGTAAGTGCCTCCTGAAAGGTCCTGAGTGCCTTCTAATCCTACTGAGGATAGGCTGCAAGTGCATCAAGAGGTAATGGGAACAAGTAACAGAGGTAATAGTGAGCTTTCCTGGCTACAGGAGGAACAGTCTGTATTAAAAAGGTCTGATACATTAGGAAATAACCTGATTTATCTAAACACAGAAATCAGGAAGTGGGAGGATGTGTGTTTATTCTCTGCTCTCTGTAAGTTAGTCCCACACCATGCAGCCCTTATTCAGAAAACCTGGCTTCTCTTCCAGGCTCTGTTGTTTGCATAAAATTGCACAGTGTCCCAGGTCAATGTATTTACCCCTTAGCATCAGTGTCTTCTTTCCACAAATGGTGAAACTGAAGTGACCTCTTCTCAACAGATCATGAAATTGTGCAAAATTGACAAGACATAAGAATCTATGACCATGATTAGTTTTAATGCATCAGAATGTATGATGAAAAAGCTGGGGTTTAAAGCAGAAAGAAAAACTCAAATCCTACAAAATGTTTTGATTTGGGGGTTTCTCCTTTGGGTGCAATCAAATATTTAGGATAGGAAAAAGGAGAATAAAGGATTCTATCAACTTAAGGCAGGTACCACTACCTTTGGAAGAACTGCTGAATTGGAATGATTGCTGATCAGGTCAAGTTCAACAAGAAGAGTCCTTTTATTCAAAAACGGCCATGTGAAGGGTCCCAGGGAAGATTTGGCTCTGTGTTTCGAGGCTAGGTGATATGAGAACACAGTACTGCAGTGGAGTGTAGCAGCTAAAAAAACAAGGTATATTGTGACAATGCCAACCACTTCTCCCCTGTTTAAAACAAGCTTGCTAAGTCACACTGCGAAAGTACCTTGTGCAAAGTCACAGATGATATCTAGTGCAGCCTGAGAACTAAGTCTCAGTCAGTTTTATCTCATCACAGGGAAACTCTAGAATGTTCCCACTGGTCATACAAGACATGGATATCTTATTTCCTTTGGTGAAATGGACACAATTAATAGCTGATATTAAAAGAAGGCTTCTTCATATGTGTATTATTAGTTGTCACATGTCCATGAAGCTCAAGCTTGGAGTTTTTTTCAAGTATCTAGATACCAGGTTACCAGGCAGAGTGTCACTAATGCTTACATTTTATAAATTTGCATGAGACATTTTTATAGCACATGCTGTATTGGCACCATTGCCCAATACTACATGCAATTACTTTGTTGTTGCTGTTGTTGCTGAGGGCCAAGCTCTAACAAATTAAATTTAGAGAAGGGAAATAGGCTTATATGCAAATGGAATTAAATGCTGACACAAGGATAAAACAGCCCTGGATTTAGACAGGGCTCTCCCCCCGACTTTTTAACCAATCATTAGATTTAAATTGAACAGACAGATTCATCTTTGATTTAACTCCACTGTAATCAATGGAACTGCAGCAGGGATGAACACAAGCAATATGTTTTTGACAGGTTTAATGCAGTGGCTATCCAGAATGAAGTAGATGAAACAGATTTTTTTTTTTTTGCTTATAATTTATGAAATTATTTCACCATCCCCAAATCCCTACATCAAGGAAATTAGTTGGTGCATAAAAATGGATAAAGTAGGCAGTTGCATGCCAAATACCAACTGCTGACCACAGGCTCTGTACCCAAATACGCAAAGCCAAAATATTTATCTGACTTACCTGTGATCCAGAACAAGCTCCCTAATGGTGTCAGTGCAGCTGGATAATTGCACAGTTTATCCTCAATGTCACTTGAGCTGCATAAAAAGAATGAAGTACTAGTTACTAGCTCTATAATATTAATATAATATATAAATAGTGGCTGAACTTAGAAAATTATGGTTTTTGGTGATCTGTAGAAGTCCTAGGAGGAATAATGACAGTTGATCTGATCATTGCATTATACGAAAAATGTATTTCAGTAAACTTTTAGAACCCTTGGTTGCATTCTGTGCCTTTGTTACATGACTGCTCCTAGATATTGCTTCCTCCCTTCTCTGTCTCCACTGGCACATCTTGTGGGAAGAATAAATTGTTTATCAAAATACTTAATACATTATTGTAGGATCAAAGGACTCTGACAACAGGCACTGTATAAGTAGCTAATGAGAACTAAGGACTATTGCTTGTACCAATCTGACAGACCCTGAGTTTTTGGACACCTTTTTTTTCAGCATCAACTGCTCTTCATTCTTCTCTTCCTTCCTAGTTTTCCATTGCTTCTTTTCAGCTGGCAGCTCATTGCTTATTCATTTATTGATAGTCTCATTTTTTGGCTATAAAGATTCTTTATTCAATGGTAAGTTCAGAGGTACAAGTTTGTTATTCTACATAGCCACCTCTCTGTACTAAAGCCACCAAATGATACAGAGAACTTCTGTATGGATGTGTAGCTTTACCCTTCTTGTGTCAGTTTCTACTCTTACATTGTTTGTTTTTTTCCCACAAAAGGTTTTAGCTTCTTTTTCACTGCCTATGCACGTGTAATGCCATTTTTGGTAACTGCTAATGGTTAACCAACTATACATGAACCATAACAGACTTCCAGCTGGCTCCTATGGCATGGTCACCATCAGCCAGAGTTTGCAGATTATCTTCTTGAAATATTAGAGTAGGACAGTGCTTTTTACTTGGAGGTCCACAATAGGTCACTAAGATAAGTGTATTGTCAAAAAGTAAGTCCATGCATCAAATATTCATTAACTGCTGCAGTAGAGATATCCCCAGCTGGTGGAGTAGCCTTGGACTATATGTGCTCTAGGCAAAGACAGCAAAGCAGATCAAATTCAAAAAGCAAAAATATTTCCAATACCAATTTATTGGTATTATAACTACATTATTAGCAATTTATTTCCAAAATACCAATTTCAAAGCAAACTCAATTTATATCAAACAGCCCTAGAGAAACATGTATTTCCTTTGTATATTTTGTCTTACCTACATAAAAACAAGAGGCAGGAATCCAACAAGGTCTAGCACTGAACTTACATTGAGGGGATTACTGATCTTTGTTTACATTCGTTCTGTAGCAAATCATTAGGGACATAGCAAAACAGTGCTTATCAGTACTATTATACTAAACAGAAGTGCTTGAATCAGGTCTAAAGCACATACAAACTTCTCTTCCTTTCCTCAAATATATGTATTTCCTCCAAAAGCACTAAGCAGGTACTTGTTTCAACAACATTTTGCTCACTAGAGATTTTTGAAAGTATAATCAGAATTACTTTGGCAACATGCAGCCCTGTGAAAATATGTACAACAGAGAGAATTACAGTGGCATCATGTATTTTAATGCAAAACTAGTTAAAAAAAAAGTTATGAAGATATAAGTCAATAAAAAGTGTGGAAAGCAACTGTTTTTATAATCCACATCCAGCTCTAAAGAGAAGGAAAAGATACTACCTTTACAAGTATGTCACTGTATAACTTATAGGAAAATTAAGAGTTTTCATTTCAGCTACTAATAGTTTCCAGAACACAAAGCAGAAAAGTCTGAGTACTCCCTTTTTTCAAGCAGTAAAGGTCTCAAGTTTTTACCCCATTCATATTTGTTATCATGTTCCAATCATTTGTGTTTCATTGATTTCAAAACATAGAAAATGGTCCATCAAAATAATGCTTTTTATAAATGTTATAAACTGTATTACAATTTTTCTACATTTTTCACCATGGAAACTACAGTAATTTTCAAGTAATAAAACTTCATGCTTACTTTCTGGAGTTCTAATTCTAAACATTTAATTCTGTTCAGTTATCTGGTGGTACCACACTCAACAGCATACATTCTTCTTATGTGAAAAAAGCAGAGTTAGAGATGGTAACTGATATTTGCATGAATTCAGGAATCTAAGCTAAACTAAGATATTGGATGTCTGTTCATTAAGAAGTCAAATCGGCATTCAACTGGCCCCTTAAATATTTCAAATATTAGTAAGAAAGTTTTCAACTCAAACTTATAAGCATGATTTCTTTCCCTAGTCTTTCAAGAGATGAAATTTAAAAAGCATCTTAAGAAAAGACACATGCATCAAAAAAATCTGGGAAAAAACTTGCTGGATTATTATCAGCCTCATAGAATAACATTAAATGCTTGTCTTCGAAGTCAGTATCCGCTAATTTTTAGCTCTTTCTTGTACTCCAGCTTCAGATTTCTTCTTTTTGCCTGCCAAAATACCTGAATTGATCTGTGGTTGCAAGAATATGATTCTCCATGTGTTTCTTTTGTCTGCAAAGAATCAGTTTCAAAACCAGTTAGAGAACTCAGACTGAAGGGAGGCTGTCCATAAAATCAGTTAATCAATTCGTGAACATACTATAGGGTTTTATGCTGAAATAATAAGAAACTTATTTAGTACTCTTTAAAACGCTCTTGAGTCCCGCGGGTGCGGGCTCCAGGGCGCTCTTTGCCCCGGAGCCCTCACCGGGCTGTGCGTGCACACCCTGCGAACGCCAGGGCGGCTGCGGCTGCCTCTGCCTCTGCCTCTGCCTCTGCCTCTGCCTCTGCCTCTGCCCGGCCCCGGCCCCGCCAGCGCCGCTCAGCCACACTGCGGGAATGGCCGGCTGAACCTCAGCGGGGGAAGAGCCGGCTGAACCTCAGCTGGGGATGAACCAGGCTGCCGACTGTGCACGGCTCTCGCACGGACTTACAGGCATCCTCTACTAGGAACACTCCCTCTACATTTTTCCCCAATGCTAGAAGTTTATGAGTCTTTTATCCAAACTAAATCAGCGGGGAAGAGCCGGCTAAACCAGGGTGCCGACTGTGCACGGCTCTCGCACGGACTTATAGGCATCCTCTACTAGGAACACTCCCTCTACATTTTTCCCCAATGCTAGAAGTTTATGAGTCTTTTATCCAAACTAAATGATGTTCCTAAAGAAAGTTTTATATTCCTTTGGGAAGAAAGTAGTAAAATGGAAAGTTGGATAAGAGTCTCTTATACAAAACAAAGCAAAATATTCAAACTGTGTAACCATCATAAATATCTAATATAGAATTAAAAAATTGGTTCATTTTGAAAAACTTCCCCATTCATGGGAAAGCATCCACAACAGAGAGAGAAAGAACAAATGCAAGTAAAAGGAATCAAACACAGAATCTAAGAGAACTTTCAGGGAAAAACATCTTACCATCCCTAATATGATTGAATATCCATCTTGCAAATAAACAGTCCAAACAGTGGGAGGAAAAATTAGTAACAATTTCAGATCATATTTAAATGAACCATTGCATGGCACTGAACTGTGAAACAGGAGAATTTGGATTGTTCTTGCAGAGCTGTCTCTGACTTGTTATGAAATCTCTTTTGCTATCCTGTCTCCCTCAGTATCCTCCACTCCCTTTCTCAACTCTGGTGATTTACAGAGGTTATGGACCTGTTCTCACAGTGGACACATCTATGCTAAAATCAGAAGATTGACAGAGGGGGGTGAATGAAAACATTCCCAGACTAGCTTTACTCTCATTGGCCTGCTCAACAGACTTTAGTTGTCCCAATAAGTATTCATTACGTCTTTCAGACCTGTATCCTGTGCTGTAGTCCATGTTTCCAGTCAAAGTTCCTTGATAAAGTTTCTTTCAGCTATGCCCACCAGTCCTTCACTCCCACCACTTAAGTACAGTGTACAATAGTGATTTTGAATAGGTGACACCTGGATCTCAGTAGGCTCTCTTAAGCACTACTTTACAATACATAAAACTAGGTGCTGCTGAAATACAAGCAACTTTCTTGATGATTTGTTGCTGGACTAGCCCTGCTTTTCACCCAGTTTGCTTCTAAAAAGCATTTCCTGCAAGTCTGAGCAATTCATGCCCGCTCTGCCTGGAGCCTAGATCCCTGCAGTTGGTGCACCGAGCAGTCCCAGCCCGTGCCAGCCCCCTGCACCAGGCCCTGCAGCCAGACACCCTGGAAATGCGCCAGGGAGCACATGCATCGCCTCCTCCTGCAAGCACTGCAACAGCCACTGCACGGGTGGTTGCTCAATGCCAACAGTATGATGCGTATTTCCTGTGCTGAAGGAAATTGCATCTTTCAGGAATTGCATCAGGCTCTGGCAAAAAAATAAAACAGCTAGGGAGAACATATTTCAATATGAGTGAGCTAATTATAATTTTGGCTCCTAAAGCTTTTTAACAGCCAACATATAAAGTCCAGCTGGCACGTCCTTCCGCCTGCCTGAAGGAAAAAATCCCAATTTATAGCATAATCAGAAATCATGTTTCTATATTTTTGAGGTTTTTTTTAAGTTACTGCCAATACATCAGCCTATGGAAAAGCCTCAGATTGCTTTCCAAGTGATGGAGTGCCAGGAAGAAAAAGTTTCAATGTATACACATTTTACTGCCTTTACACTGGTTTAAAAAGCAGACAAGATTGCCTGGCTGGAAGTAAGGGGAAAAGAAGTATCAGTTAAGTAAGGAATTTGTGAATCACCTAGCCCTGTGCAAGTAAGGGGCCATTGTTAATTTTCAGATTGTCATAAAGCCATTGGTGAATTTGAGACAGTTCAAAACCAGTTACAATAGAAGGAAGAGGGGATTGGGCAATCTGCTGAAATGAAATCCAGCACACAGAAACAAAATCTTGCAAGAACCCAGCACTGAAATATGCTGTGAGAATGAAAAATATATGAGCAAGTGCACAGGTATAGTCTTTTAAAGACCAGTGTTATTTGGTATGAAGGCAGAGGGTGTTGCACAGCTCTGAACACAGGTTTGCTATATCAGGCTCTTACTTCTTTCAGTCAATTATACTCTGAAAACTTTGAAACTACCACAGATTTAAGGGAAGCAGCTGTATTGATTTTCACTCACTATACACTCACTGTAGTAATAAATCCATCAATATCTCTCAGAAAAATACTACAGTATTACTTGCCCTGAAACAGCATTTTGAGTATGCACTTGCAAAGGCAGATAAATTTTTCTACATCTCATAACTAAAACACTGCACCGCAAATAGCAGTTTGCAATGCTCAAAACAGCATTTATATGTCTATTTTTAAGTGATGTTTCTTTAGCAATATAATTATGATTTTGATTACTTATGCATCAATGTAAACTAAATGAAACATATTCTAGGTTGTATTGAAAAAAATATAAGTGACCAAATCTACAAACTTTATTAAAATGCATAACTCTTATATGATCAACAACATAGATTTCAGCATGACTCTTTTTGTATGTAACAAGTTTGTGTAGTAACCCTAAATGAATTAAAACCTAGGAATGTGATTTTGATTAGTAATCTTGCAAACCAAGGATAGGGAACCATATTTACTCTTCAGCTGATAGTCACCTTGTGGGATCTGTAGCACATGAAGTCTAAAACATTTATCCAGGTTCTGAGACTGGAAGTTAAATAGGGTACACCTCCTGCATTCTATGGTGCATTGTGACTTGAATGCAATTTTCTATGCCATACTCATCCTCTCTACATTTGTATGCTCATGTATTCAAATTCCTTCAGTCTAAGCCAATGCTTGCCCAAGCCAACCTAACAGCAGAATCTAGATGGAGGACTTTAGATGTCTGAAGAAACAGCCAATTTCAGCAATGTTTTCCAGTTGCAGAAATTCTTTCAGTAGTTAAACAATGTGTAACCTTAAAGCATGCTTTGGATGGAAATGAAGGCAGAATGGAAACCTGCCTCCACACCTTGCCTGTTACTTAAGCCTTTAGCCTTTATAACACTAAGCCTTTCAACTGCTCCTGGAACCTCTCCTCAGCATGCATTATCTTTTTACACTGTAAAGGATATAGTTTGAAGTACCAATATTTTATGACTTCCTAGTTCAGTCTGACAATTGTCAAGCACCCATCAATCACCCAGTACTAACAGCTAGTTATTTACTAGCAACTACATCCAGAACCCTGATTTTCTCTCAGGACCCCTGAGGATTTTCCTGTCTTACCAGTTAAATACAAAATTCCATATATCTTTATAATTTGTCTATCTGGGTATCTTAACTACATGTCCTTTGCAGGTAGCATTTGGGTTGTATGAGCTCTTGAGGAGAGGATGCCAGTCTTCAGGGGCTGCAGGGATTGCCAGGATCCATTTATTGAGGCTAGGGCAGGTAAGACAATGTCCTTGCTTGCAGCAGTGAGCTCACATTATACCTGGTGAAGACAGCACTCATCATCCTGGATTGTAGTAACACCATAATCAGTAGACTGAGGGAGGAGAAACTCATCACTTGTTAGACCACATCTGTAATTACATCTGTAATGGTGTATTTAGGGTTGGGATCTCTACCACTCAAAAGACACAGGTAAACTGTTGTGTCATCAACACTGTCAGGGACAGAATATACATATGTATCTCCAGAATACATGTATACATCCAGAATATATATATTATCCAGATCAGCAAAAACCCAAGTTTTCAACTGGCTCAAAACTTGCAAAAGCTGGAATTAGAAATTAAATGAAATGTGGAATCCCTTTCCTTAGGGCAACTTCTTCAGAAGATCTGTGTAAAATTTATAGATCATAGCTTACACAAACCAACAGTCTACATTCCTGTAAAAATGTTTTCAGTATTTTTTTCCATTTTTATATATAAATATACAAAGATAGAATACACACACACACACACACATATATATATGTAAACAAGCATTTCTTGACTCAGTTGGCTGTGTGCTCAAAAAACACCTATGTGATATACTAGGTGATATACTTGATGTATATTTTCATTTCTTTAGCTACTATTAGCTAAAGACAGTAGTTATTTAGCTACTAAAGATTAGTAGCTATTTAACTACTTCTAGGAATAGGATATTGGTCTAGACAAATCTTTAATGTGATTCCATATGAAAGTTTTTATAAAGATTATTTTCAACTGTTTCAGCAACATTTTTTTATTATGCCAAATATCCACAAAGCATAATTGAAAAGAATCAAAAAAATTTAGAGGGGTTTGGATTAACTCCTGTATTCCATAAAGAAAGTATGAGGTTCAAGGAGAGCCACAAGAGAATCAATCTGCAGCCATGGTCCACAAAAGTCTGAGAACTACCAAATCACTAAGTACTCAAAATTGTGTGCAAAATATGAATAAAATATTGATTTCATTAAAAATGTTAAGGACTACTTAATTCAACAACATTTTATATGTTTGCATATTTATTTCCAAATTTGCATATCTGTTTGCATATATCTTGTAAAGCTGAACGTTAATTATACTTTAAAATCATGTATAAATTGTAACCAAGAATGTTGTATGAATTTTTGAAATAAGAGATGCTCAAGTACCATTAATTACAAACTGCCATTTAAAGCACACTGAAGCAGACCTCATATTGAAAAAATATTGAGCCCTTGACAAATAAAAAAGGCAGCAAGAGTTATTAACTGGTATAGCTGATTAAATGGTGTCGCCTACACGCATAGCATAGATTTTTTTCTTCCTCTTTCTCCCTGCAGACCTTTCTCCCTCCTGGGTTTCTTTTACTTAGAAATGACACATGACAATTTCCTGGCCAAGGTAAAATTGTTATAAAGACCACATGATTCACTGATTTATAGTTTCTGTTTAGGCCAATTCTCTTTTTGAATCTTTATTCATGTAGCACTGACAGTAATATATAACAATAGACAAAACTTCATGAATTGCTTTAATGGACTAATGTCAAATGAGGTGAGTTAAAGTGATTTTCTCACACACTAATTAGATCTGTGAAATTATTCTGAGTAATTTAAAAAGCAAGGGCAAATCTCAAGCAACTTCCAAAAACTTAGACTTGCTAAATATACAAGGCATGTTGATCTGACTATCACTTAAAGTGGCAGTTGGAGACAGTCAAAATTCTAATAGCTTTAGATATAAATCCAAGGTCAGCTACCCCAGTAATCAAGAGCCAGGAGTTTCCTAAAAAACTGTTTCTCAAGAATATTGCAGAAGTATGATTTGCTCTTGATAATTTTGAGATGTGTTGAAGATCCATTAATAGTTAAAGAAAATAATTCAAATGTACAGCTTGCATAGAAAAGGCTCCAAAAGTTTATTACTGCAAATCAGTGTTGCTGTCCTTAAAAGTTACCTATGTCTGCAACAGGCTGTTCCCTGAAGAAAGGACAACAGAAAGGTAAAAGTCCACACCTCTCTCTAGTCAGTCCAAACCTGATATCTTAATTTACATGAACAATGAAGCTGAATTTGCATTAATCCATCAGGCTGAAAAGTATATAAGCAGAGATTTAAACTCACTTATCTTGTTGTGCTAGCTTTGTCTCAGGGGTGGTAACCCCAGTGCAAGGAGCAGACTGACAGCCAGGAGCAGTGAAGTCTCAAACTTCTGCATGTGTTATGCAAATAGCACCATGTCCATCAGCTTTAGTGATGCTGCACTACAGATTGAATTTGGCCTGCATAGGTCTGGCCTAACTTTGGTGTGTTATCAGCCATTCACACTCCTTAGTCAAGCAAGGGAACTTTTTTCAAATCTATGGAAGCTCTTTGCCTGATCTGTATTTCCCACTACAAATACAGACTACAGTGAGAGGGAGAGCCAAGAGATGCATTGTGGAAATACAGTTCTGTGGTTATCATCTCTATGGTGAAGTTGATTACAGGAAAATAGTCACAGAGCAGCCACCTGAGAGACATAAACCTCACATTTAGTCCTGTCTTCTGAGAGACACCTATTCTGCCTGCACCTTCTTTCTTCTTCAGCCCACACTTGAGACTAAGCAAGTGGTTCCATTAGAGGACACACATACTCTAGCACAGAGGCCTACTGTTAACATTTTGTCCACCATGCAAACATTGTTCACACTTGCAGAGCTGAGTTTAAACTTTAATAGTTGTGGATTCATAGTATAACATGTCAGTGGTAAAAATTCATGGCAAATTTTCTTGCTCTCTGTAGGAAAATAATGTGAAACCCTGTAAGTTCTGACTTTTGGTTTTTCAAGATTTCCTATTTTTTATTTTCCTTTTCCTTTTCACAAAACAGTCTGCAAAGGAAATAAATGCTGCAATTCCTGTGACTCTTCATAACATCACATGTCATTACTTCCAACAGTAACAGATTCTCAGGCCTGGTTCTTTCTCCTGTATCAGTGCAGAACTTAGAGAACTTAGTTTTAAAGTAGCAACCAGCACAGCTGTATAGAGCAGGGAACTTCTCCAATGGCTATAATTGCAATGAAGAAGTTACCACCAGCCACGTGATGCTTTTCTTCCAGTTTCCATGTCCTTCACCTACAACCATGGAACATTTATTTTAAAAAGAGGGGAAAGAAAAAAGATGTTTCTGTTTCTTGAAACTAAGACATTGCTACAGCTGTAATTTTCCGTTCTAATGAGGATCCATAGCAAATGAATTACTAAAGCACTAGACAAGCACCAAATAGTTCTCCCTCCTGATTGATTACACTCTAATGGCAACAAAACCTCATGGTTGAGCCACTAATGAGTCTTAGATAACCCACCTGTTTGTAATAGGAGCAAGTGATTGCAGTGCCTGTAACAGAAGGGCTTTGTATTGATATATTGTTACAGAAGGGTCTAGAACGAGTTTTTTTAAAGAATTGGGATCCAAACAAAGATCTTTGTAGTAAAAATGTCAGTTGCAGGGATAAGCCAAAATCCTGACTCAGTGTTATGCACTCAAACTCGTATAAGTATTTAAGTATTGAGTCAAGTTCTTTTGCTGAGCTTTCATGACTAGTTATCTATTTAGCTAAACGCAGAAGTAATTTGGCAGCATGATTTAAACACATGTTAAACTAGTACAGCTTAAACTTTAATTTCCTCGGCTCCTTTATAATGGTTTGCTACTTTGATACGAAACAGCAATTGCATTAAATTTAGGCCTCAGTAAGTAATTAGTAGGTGGTAGTGGAATTAGTTAATAATGGTTCAGAAATGTTAATATAGCAATTCATAGTTTGTGTAATCTTTGTTAATTTTAGTGCAGGTAGGTAGTTCAGTAATGTTTGACAATAATCACTGGAGTTCGGCATATTCAAGACTTGCAAGATTAACACATGTTAGCTATTGTCTAACATTTCTTTTTCTTGATTTTTTCAAGTCTAAGAATCTCCTCAAGTGTTTTATCAGCAAATTCATTTCTTAACTGAAAGTAGTATACACAAAATATATATAAAGATGCACCCATCAATTCTTTATTTATGCAAAAAATAAGAATACCAGTATAGGTTGGAGATTTTCATATGCAGCATGCTTTAGATAACTGCTTTAAAATGGATGAGCTGATAAATGTACTAATTCCTTACGACTTAGCAGCCTATTATCAGTGTGATATCCAAAGAGAGGCAGGCAGGCAGACAGGCAGGCAGGAAGGAAGGAAGGAAATGTAATTTTGTCCTTCTTCAAATTATAATAAAGAATAATTAATACAGGGGGAAAAAAAAACCCTGTGAGAAAGTAAAGAGATTTTTTCAGATAATTGCCATGCCTTGTTATTGTAGTCTTACTAATAGACCATATTCTGATCACACTTCATAAAGAACTGTGCAAAAGTAAGTTCCAAATTTCACTTTTTTATCTCACTGATTTTCATTTAAAAAAAAAAAAACAAAAAAAAAAAACAAACTGTACTTTTGGAAATACACCTGAAATCACTAAAATGGTAGCTGCAGCTGGAAAGGAGCTACTACCTTATGCTTTCAGGTGCTCTATCATCTATCATATCTCCCAGTCTTGGTTTCCCCAATGATGCAAAAAAATACCAGGGGCCTTAAAAGACAGCACATCAGCTTTTGCACTTGCCTGCTGCAGCTGTAGCAATGAGAAAAGAGATCTCTGAACATAACAGTGATCCACAAAGAAAAAACAGGGGTTGTGTCTTTTTGCTGCTTTTATACATTCTGCAGATTGCCAAGATGAGGTTGTTTTACAAGGTGCTTAAAAGCTCACTTTTTGCTTTTTGAAATACAAGGTAGACCAGGTTGTGCTCAGCAGTAATTGGAGGGGATGGGAGTACAGAACCTCTGACAGTTTTTTTCTCACAATTGCTGTTGATTAGCAGTTGAGACATACTGAATATACTTTTGTTATGCTTGTTGTAAATTTGAAGACAGCATTTGCTGTAGTCTATTATCCTATCTAGTCTATTACTCCTGCTCAGTTCTGTATACTCTGCTTGAGGAAGAATAATGCATAGACAGTTTGTGATGACAGTCCACCTTTTCATGCACTCTTACATGCACAGAAAACAGTAAGACAACAAAACCTCATTTGATAATGTAAGGAAAGGAAGTCTCTAATCTTCAATAGCTTGATTTTTGCAACTACCACGCTAATCTACTGTTACAATACTACTTCATCCTCAAAAGCTCTGTTCTGTGTGTAAGCAGTGATGTCAGCATTGCAAAGGAAGGGCTGTATGACCACTTTAACAAGCCTATCACCCACTTCCTAGCCAAGTGACACTTTTTTAATGGTTAAAGAAACTCTCACAGCAGAGCCTGTCCAAAATCAAGCAGCAGTAAAGTGTATCACCTGAGATATTTAATTTTGTGTAGCTTTGCGGTTTTTAAACTGGCCATGTATTTCCCTCTAACATGATGCTAAAAACGAGACCTACAGAGAGAGAGAGACAGAGACAGAGAAAGAGAGAATATAGACAATAGAAATCATTCATTAACTGGACACATCAAAACTTCTCCTGAATGTATACAGTGTTGGCAGACTCTGAGAAATTCCTGTGGATGGATCTATGCTGAGCAATCTGATCAAGGAAGAGGTAGAATCAACGCCATCCTGTATATATAATATAATAAAGTCAAAGTCTTAACTACACACAAGGAGGTTTCCCTTCTTTTCTTTCTCCATATTAAAGTGTCCACTTCAATGAAGATGAAACCAAAGCTATTGGCTTAATCAAAATTCAGTCAATTTACTAAAAGAAAAAGCAGAGTTCTATTGCTTTGAGAAGTATCTGCAATCTGTGACACCAGAGAAAGCACAGAGTTCTATGACACTTGTAGGATTGCTTAATTTGGCTCTGAAGGAGGAATACATCTATGCCAATCTAGCATTCAGATGAGTTTTGCAAGCACAGCCTCATATGTCCAAATTTGTACCAACTTAATTAACAGGAATAAAAAAAGAAAATTGTTTTTTAAATGCAAGGTACATTTCTAAAATGATCAGTATATGAACTAAAATGTATCCATCCTTAAGAGTAACTGCTTGGCTGAGCTGAAACCAAAACACAAGGAAGCCTGAATGTGGAATTCCCCCCAGATGTATATTGAAATCCCCAGGAAATCTTTGTCTTAGCCATGTTCTGAAAATGATTTCAGCTAGGGGGCGTTCAGCTAACGTTCATATTTTCCATGGCTGCACTTCAGCAGACATCAACCTGTTCCCAGCAGCCGTGACAGCGGCCTCCTGATGACAGCTGTAAGTGCAAAACCCTGATATTCCAGAATTTTGAATTTCTCCCTTACTCTGTAAGCAAGGGCCTCAGACTCCACTGTGAAGCTGTAGCAACACGAGTAAATAAGAATTAGTATCTCACACAGAATCGTGCCTGCCGTTTGCCCATTCTGTAGGCACTGCAGTGCAGGGATACCCCAACGCTCTCCTACTGTGACTGTTACAGGGATGTGCAATATACCAATACAGGTAAGCCATAATGCACAGAACAGATTACAGCAGCAGCAATTTTGCCAGTGCAAGTTCATGTTCACAAAACTCCTACTGGCACAAAGCAGAGATCATACCTCATGTCACCCCAGCTTTCCTACTTCCTACAAGTGACAGCAGCAGCATAACTACAAACTTAAATACTTACCAATGCAATTATTTTGAAATACTACATTTGGGGTATTTATGGGGGCAAAAGCTTCGTATCAATTAAAGCTTAGCTTCCCTGCCCATGTGTCACATATGGCTCCAGGACATCAGCACCTCCACTTTTCTTTGGTGGACAGAAGTCAAAGGAAGTTTCATCACATATCCACCCACCAGGGTCTGTAAGAGAACATTCATTTATTCCTGCCTCTTCAATGTAGGCAGGACATGAACATCAGCACCTTTTTACTGGCTTAAATAAGGGACACAGATTTCAAAGCTTTGAACCAACAAGTAAGATAAATATAGATCTATAACCACGGGTTCAAGAAGGGTAGCTAGACACTGAAGTAAGGCTAAAATTTTCCTTCAGAAACTGCCACCTCTTCTGCACTGACAATTCTCTGGCATGTCATGGCATAGATGACTGTGTTGGGGCAGGAGGTCTGGTTAGGAAAATGCTATAATAACCCTTCAGGCCCCATTGCATGAGATTTCTTTTGCTGTTATCTCCTCCTCTGCAGATGAATAATAAAGGAAAATACACATTGCAGCTGGTGACTCATTATGTGTAGATGCCCTGTGCTAAACTCCATATATGAGAATTTCCATAATTTCATGGGTGCCTCTTTAAGAAACAAAACGAGCTGAACTTTCATTGTGCTGTGGAAGTAACAGCACATCAGCAGTTATGGTATTACATATGGACTTCTGAATCCTCCTGGGAGTTGTTTTCCTTAGAAGCAAAGCTGATTCCTATTTTCCACTTTGCTGATAGCTCTGTTCCTGCGTAGTTTGTACTACAGTGGGAACTATTATGCACGCTTCCCTCTCCCTCCCACCCCTGCATACCTACACACTTCCTCTTTCCAGAACAAAAGCTTTTTCCAATTTATTAAGGGATCTCACAAAATTATACTTCCTATCCTTATACAGTGATCTCAATTACTAGTTCCAAAACATACTTTTGAAGGGAAAAGTATAATTGTTACTCAGGAGCTGAGGCTTAAGCCTCCATCAACTTTGTATTTAAGGTTAAAATAGTCATGGGAGAAAAGTTTTTGGGGAAAATGGGATTCCCTGCCCAGTTCTGGTTGCACTACCTGTGTGAAAACCATTTGATTTCAGAGGATTACTAATGCAAGGATTCCAGAATCCAAATTTACTTATAAATTTTGGTTACTTTCCGCTATTCCTAGTTACTGTTTTATGGAACTACCATTTGGGATTTAGCTTACAGTCTGCAAGTAGTAATGATAGAAACTCAAGACAGGTCAGGTTACTACAGCTTAGCTATCAGATCCCTTGAAAATACACTGTACAACCTTTAGAAAAACAAGCTTCTAATAAACATAAGAAGCAAGTTCCAGTCTCTGATTAAGAATTCTCTTATCTCTTAGCCCTGGTTCCCAGGCTAATGAGATGACTTTGAGAAAGCTGTCTTTAAGTGTCTCCCCTTTATGCTGTCCAGAATTCTGCAGGCTGTATGGCTCATTACATGTTTCTTGTAATACTGATTTGTCTCTGCCATAAGCTGTCTCTGCTGCCTGAGTGCAGGAATGCCTCACATTAAATTAAAGGGCCAGAAGCACAGGACATTTCAAGAAGGACAAAGAAGTGGCAAAGCTCACTGATTCTGCAGGGAAATTGGTTTCTTGAGGGAAGTGTTTCATGTAGTCAGGAAGATGTACTTTCTGGGAGAAGCTGGCTTAGTGCTGATAGGGGTGCTAATAGAAACTGTATATGAGACTATTGTTATAATTTTAAAATTAAAGAGATATACAGTCGATCCTTCAGCCTTTCTGTTCCCCCAAAGTCAGTATTTTATTGTTTTTAAAGCTTTGCGTTGACACAGTGCCGACCAAAGGCAAACACTACAAAATACAAGCACAGACCCAGCATGTCACTTTGCAAAACAAAAATAGAATGGGGAAGAAGTGCTATGATGTCATGCAAAACATCTCTAGGCCTAATTAAAAAAAAAAAAAAAAAAACAGTTTTATATGGAATGGGTTGCCCTTAACCTAGCAAAATAAATATATTCAGAGAACTGGACGAAAAACAGTGCCATACACTGTTACATTAAAAAAATGCCTTAGCTAAACTGTAGCATTCTATAAACTATTGAATTCAGATTGAATGAAGAACTGCAAACACCTGAACACTGAAAATTACTGTCTTTTCTTACAATCCATAAGAAAATAGCCTAAAACTGGAGGCAGAATTTTTTTGAAACTAGGATATTTTGGAACTTTGCTTAAAATATGAAGCCACACACAAAGAACAGGAGTGGTGTACTTGAGAAGAAGGAGTTGTGGGGCACTGGACTACAAAACACACAGGGACACAAACTGATCGGGGATTAGCACAGGGCAGTGGAACAGCCTTTGATAATCAAGCCTCAGAACAGTATCAGACTAAGAGAGAGCTGCTCTTGTCAGTAACAATTTTATTAAGCAAACAATTGACATTTCCCCCAATCTAAACAGAAAAGAAAAAAAAAAAAAACCCACCCAAACAATCAAAAATACCCACAAAAAAACCCCATGCAAAACCAACAAACAACCCTTTTTATTGATTATGCCTTTCTTTTTGAAGTGCAGATTTTCAAACAGCATGGGGCAGCCTAAATAGTACCACTGTAAGCCTAGTTCAGACTTGAAGTAAATTCAAGAAAAGAATTTTCCATTTACATTGCAGTTGGTCTCACTAGGCCAAGTTTACAGAGAGCACATCCCTGTAAACGTAGTCAAGTGGACAACAATGGCCCTGTTCACACAAGTCCAATTTTGTACAAGTAATGTGGTAGGAAGGAAGGTGTTCAGGATACAGTGCTATTGATAACTTCTGTGGCACAAAGTCACCTCAGCGAAAAAGAATCAGGCTGCATATGCTAAAGGCTAAAAAAGGAGGAAAATTACTGTATAACAGACAAACCAGAGTGCCTTTGGTATTTCCTTATCACACAACCTCCAAAATATGGAAAAATTCACTCAGCAGTTCCAATCATCCATCCAGCATGAAAATAAGTGTTTCATAATAATTTGTGATGGTTCTGAAACAATAAAGAAAACATGCAAATTACAGCAATACAATAAAGACTTGATTATGCAACTGTTTTGCCTCCTTCACTGCAGCAATAAGCAAGCAAATAGAGACTGAATTGAATACAATTTATACTGCAAAAGAATATTCACTTGTGTTACTGCTTCAGCTACTTAAAAGAAATAATTTTGGTAAATCATTATCATTAGGAGACCCTATTTAAGGTTTATATCAATGATCTTGAGACTAATTTCATCATGTTTGTGCTCCACTTCCAGATTTTTAAGACACAATTGCTTTGCTCTCAAAAGACAGCAGAATACTTTTTACAAAATGTGTTCCATAAATTTTTAAGAGTGTCAGCATTCCATTTTTGAGGATTAATATCTTGAAATAATCTTTCCTAAGTATTTCTACGTGAGAATACTTATGCATATTAGAATTTACAAGCCTTTTTCCAATCTCATTACAGTCAATGGAAGTTAAGTACAGGCTTAAATGTATTCTGCTATTTTTCATCCTGAACCAGGATATTCCATTGTATTTTAGACCAAGAAAGAATAACACTGAAAACTATGTATCAGGCAGCTTTCAGAGTACACAGACAAGATATGCTATACAAATCATGGCAATATGCTAATGAAATCAGATATTTCTTTCATCATGCTGGTGTAAGACACCAACAATGTTGGTTTTGGGGTTGATCAGAAGAAAAAGACATCTTTTATTCAGCTATACAAAATCTAAATTTAAGATAATGTTTCTCTTTCCTGGTTTCTTCTCAGAGCAATGGACTTCCTCACACCACTGTGCATGAGAATCCACATTTAAAATTTGATTCACTAATGGTTCTAGAAGCAGCACTAACTCATCCTCCAGCCTCTACGAGCTATGTCAGAAGGGGTCACAGAGCACTGGTGCTGGCCAGCAGCCAGTGACAGCATGGCGAGCAGCCAGCCATTCTGCTATGAACTAGAGGGGGTTCCTGAGGGAATTTTAAAGTTTTTCTGTATTTCCACCTTTATTGCAGCTCAAGATCTCCTGCAGAGTTTGCAAGTACAGCTTATGGATACAAAAGGCTATGCTTTTATTTCACTAAATGCTTTCATAAAGAAACCAAATCAACAGTAAGATTTTTATACAGCTTCAGGAAGCTCAGGTGCATGAACTACTGGCCACATCACATCCACATCTAAGACTTTGAAGAACTTATAATTTAAGGTAATTCATGCTTTCCTTGCAAGCTGAGAAAAACAAATATAGGAATTAGTAATACTATCTTGTCTAAATTCTCTATTTAGGAGGAAAATAATCTTCTTTGTTACAGTTTCCTGTACTTCAACATTCTTACCAATGAATTACTGGATTTGGTCTTGAAACCTTCTGCAGCAAGATTTGGAAAATTTGTACATACCATATGAACTGAAACCAAGTTACACGTTGCTTCTGAGAAAATAAAATAATTAAAGCTCATATAGAAGCAAAAGAGGTAGTATGATTATGGAGAAAAAAAATGCACCTCTGCATCCTACAACAGTAGGCAATATCACCAACACATCGTTTTCTCATACATATTTATAAAGGTCCATGCATAAAAGCACCTGCCCACAAATGCACAACACAAAAATCCACAGTTCTTTGAGAAATGGACTTCGTATAATCTGATAGAAAACTTTACTGCAGCATGCTTGAAAATAGATTGAAAATTATTGCCCCACTTTGAACATTTCCTGAAATGCACTGTAATATCAGTACAAAGCTGACTGCATCAATCAGGTATCTTCAGATGCTTCATTTGATTTTTCAGAGAGATGAGAAAGCAACAAAGTGACTAGACCAAGCAATTCCAGGCACTTATAGCACATTAATCAATTTGAAATGAACTCCTTTTGTCTGCTGCTGCAATGGTTTAGAAGATATTTCCTAAACAAATAGATAATACTTTCTTTTCTATTACAAGTGATCAAACTCTGAGACTTATATAAGAATTTTTTTTAAACCCACAACACAACACTAGTGCTCTTTTTTTTTTTTTTTTTTTTTTTTTATTAAAGAGCATGCTTACAATTGTGAAATCATGGTTACAGAAGTTCAAACAAAGCTTATTTTTTAAATTCTATCTGACCTTGGATTTGACAAAATTGTATATGGGTCAAGATTATGAAAGGGTTTTCATTACATGAAGTTATCTAAGTATTGTTCAGACTGGTTTTCAGGATGAAATACTAGCTGAAGTTTGTATTTACTTCATGTGCAATCACTTTAACCTTGCTATTTGCACAGCAGATGTCTTCTTCACAAGACTACAGAAGCTATTGACTATAAATCTTGATAAGATAAGCTGTTCATTCCTTCCTTGTCAGAGCACTCTAAAAAGTAGCATAAAAGAAAACAATTACTGAACTGAGGCAAATACTAACCGTTGATCCTAGAGTTCTTATGAGGTCTCCCATACAGCAGCTTCTGAGCAAGTCAAACCAGCAGAATTAGAATCCTTGCAGGAAAGTCATTATACAGAATTTGATTCACTTGTGACATTTAATTCCTATGAATGCCAAGACTGTAGTTACAATTTTTTCTAATTGAAATCTCAATAGTTAAAAGAAGATTAAATAAATATAGTAATTCAGTTACTTCCTTTATCCTTGCATCTTACCCATTCAGTCATCAGTGACAGAGTGTGTGGTTACAGCAGGAATGGAAAAGTTTCTATTCCCCATCCTAGTGGGGAAGAGTGGCCAAGGCTGCCAATTCAACAGTTTAAATTAACAGAAGCCTCCACTGAGTGTTTTCCACTATCTCTGGAAATAGTTTTGGAAAGCAGGTTCCATCCATTTTTCTGGTTTACTGATTAAGGAAGTTTGTTCCACTTACAAAAACAACATCAAATCAACATAAGAAAGTTTGAGGGCCCCAACTTCCTATTAAGAACAGAAAGGTAGGAAAAATACACAGATGATGATATTTTGGCCATGTGTGTCTCCACAATGATGGTTAAAAAAACAAATCTGGATAAGGTGAACTGTCATATAGAGAATGGAACATTGTTCCTTCATTGGAACAAACTAGGAAAAGTTTCTAATTCATCACAAAAAAAGTTTAGCATTTTTGAATTTAAATTACTGGCCTTCAGGGAACTCACTGTTAGGACAAAAGTACTATCTTTTTAATCTCTCTCCAGAAGGTGAAACAAAAAACCACCACTCCTGTTATTTCAATTGTCTTCTACAAATGAACTTTCTTGAAATACAAACCTAATTCTGCTTTTAGTTACATGATGCTAATGAGCTTATTAACAGGTAACTTCCTATTGACTTTCTGTGGGCTAACAATTCATTGGTGCTAAGCAGCAAAAAATGCATTATGACTGAAGTCATTTTTTATATAGGATTCCATGCTTTGACTTAAAATATTCTACAGCCTTTAGAAATCTGGGAATCTCAGAACAAACAGGAAAGTTATCTGCAACTCTAACTTCAAAGATGACTTATTGAACAAAATAAAAAATAATTGGCAAACCACACAAGAATGCTGTATGATAGTCCCATCTTTAAAGCACATGCGCATAGGGACAGGTCTCAAAAAACAACATTAGCATTACTATACATAAATTAGTCAGATAATCTGTGTATGCTCAGCCCAATAAACTGGATTTACTCAATTCAAACAGGATTCTGAAGTGGTAAGACCATAGTCACTATTTGCATACTGCAGTGCAGTCTCCTTTGCCTGTATGCTGTTGTTAAATCTTTCTGCAAAGCAGAGATCCCCTACTGCACTTTCTAAATTAAATGAAACAGAAAGTACAAAGGTATACAACCCTTTAATACTTAATTAGCTTTCCAATCAAGGAGGGAAACCAAGCAAGATTATATGACTGATTATACTGATGATATGACTGATCCATTTGGATTATTTGTCACATTATTCTTCTCCAAGTGACCACAGAGACTTAACACAAATAATGAAGACAGGCATCCTTTGGTTGCTTAGAATCAAAGTTTAATACATTTGCTGGTAATTTTCCTAGCTTCTCCTGTCAGCTCTGCCAAATTTCTTTTCAGCAAACTAACTACTACCCAGTTATTTTTGCCAAGTCTTCAAGCTTTTACTAAGTCAGAAAAGTATGATTTATCTGTTTTCAGAGGCCAAGAATCCACTGTTTTCCATATCTTCACATGAGTGGCAGACGCTGCTATTTGAGCACCATAACCCAAGTGTTCTTTCATAACACAGTAAAGCAATTGGTTTAGGTCATTTCAAAGTCACCTCTTGTGTGGAAGAAAAGAAAATAGTCATAAGATCAAATATGCAACCTTGTGAGGATGGCAAGTTACATGGTGACAAGGTGGGTGAGCTGTAGAATTAAGTCTGTAACTGGAAAGCATCTCAATAGCTCTGGAAGCAGAAAACAATAAATGTGATGGTGCACAGGAAATTCATGATGCAGACCTGTTTGCAGGAGAACATGCAGAGAGGTATGTGATTACTGTCTTACGGCAAACAAACATGACACAATATTATGTATAATGGAGGCAAATTTCAAACTAAGTTCAATATAATCTATCCATCCTTTTTAGCAAAACATCCTATGGCCTTAGGAAACAACCTCATCACTAGAAAGCCACAGGTGTTGTTTCTGTTTCTCAGTAAGTCAGGTGCATTTCCTACAGCCTTGTGGGACACTGCATCCTCCTACAGTATTGTAGTGTAACACAGGCCTGTTACCTCTTAACAGATACAAAATTGTATGATCCAGATGCATCAGCCTTCCAGACTCTAAATTTGCTCAAATACAGTAACTACCAACTTTTAATTTTGGTTTGCACAAGACATTCTGATACATATAGCTGCATCTGCACATATATCTCAGCTCAATTCCCACAAGAACTTTTTTGGGCCCTTTAATCAGAGGTTGAATTCCTTGTCTTGCTTGTTGAGGGCACAATATACAGACTTTTTCCAGAAAAGTGTTATTAAATAAGATTGATGTGCTTCAGAAGGACATCCTGTCTTTCTGTTGGAGCTCTCTACAATGTCCAGTTCTACACTCCAACACACAAATCTAATGCTAAACCCAGAAAGTAGACTGAAAAATGCTACGTCTAGGCAATGCTTGCCTCCATTGCAATCCCTTATTCTGTTCTGTTCCAATCACCTGGCATACCGTAACCTACTTTGTACTCACAGGAGAGGAGGGAAAACTTAAACCCCACAATTCTACTCTAGGAGAACAACAGGACAAAATTCAGTTTAGAAACACAGAAGAAGAAAAAAAGAGGGGGAAAAAAGAGAAGCAACTGAAAAGATAAGAGATATCTAGAAGTCCTTGAACACCTCAATTTTTCCCCGCTATGCCTGGTTCATATCTCCAGCTGCCAGTCTGTCAAGTCTGAGAATAACTGCTGTGACTGGAATTTGCTAAAGAAAATAGGATACTATGAGCAGTCATGTTTAATTAAACAGTGGGAAGTTCACATTAGGAATAAACACAGGAAGTATCAGAAGTCTTGGCAAAAGCCAAGTACAGTGTCACTTCTCTGCTCTGTCCTTAAGTGGTCCTTTTTACTGGTTGTCTTTACAATCGAGCAGAGACATTCAGGACTTCTGCATAAGGATTCTTAGGTATGCTAATGAAACACCATGTGACTCCACCTGTCCAGAATAAGAAATGCCTAATTCTGCTTCAGATGTTCTGCTTCTAAAGCTTTGATTCACAATTTCACAGAAACATGGATGCAGACAAGGAGAGCTTGATGGACTGAAAAAAAGCCTCTCAATGTTGACTTCTGCTTTGATAGCGGTAAATCTAGAAAGGAGCACCAAAACAGCCCACTATCTGTTCTGCAGTCATGGAAGAGACATAATTAAAATAATTTCAGATTAGCTACAATATTAGGATTGAAATTATTCCTGAAGATCATATGGTATCAGAGGTTAAAAGCCCAAAACAAAACAAACCTGAGTAGAACAACTGAGCAGAATGCTTTTTTACCTGTCAGCATGGAAATAAATGGAGACAAGCAATCACATTCTGGTTTTCTTTTTCACAATACATGCCACTAAAATGGACATTATTTTTGATTAGAGGTGGATGAGAAAATCAGTTATTTTCAATTAGCTAAGAGAAGGCCAACCATGGAAACACCACAGAAGTTAGAATATGATACTCAATAAGAATCATAAGAAAGAAAGTTTAAGAAGGAGTTAAACCTGAACGAACTAGAAAAATCATCAATGGCAAGAATGTACTGAAAACAAACAAACCAAAACAAACAGAAAAAAATGTGGCATTTATTTCTTTCAGGGAGATAACATCTATATGATCAAAAAGGGTTGAATAATCAGTAAGATTAGATGATTTTATTACAATCCAAAATGAAAGAGGTTAGCCATGCTTGGAGATCTAGAATCACTTTTTGATGAAAGAGAATAATAGTTATTTGCCCAATTAAGTCACACAGTCCAGCTGTAAGCTTATGGAATAAGCACCCTGATACTGTAAACAATTTGGGAGAAAAGCAAGCTCTTCAAGTCCAGGAAAATGCCAAAAAAACCCAACAACTCTGCAGGTCCTGCACTGTCCTATGGAAGTTGCTCAGATCAGATGGATCAGCATCGGTACCCTCAGTAACCTGCAAAAAGATAAACACGCTCACCATTTTTGTACCCACCCATAACATTTTTAAAAAGACTCTGCTGGAAACCAAGGAAGTATTACAGAAGCAAAGATGAAGCCTAAAGAGAAAGTGGTCAATGCCAAATATTTATTTATGCTGCATGTGGATAACAGCCAGGTTCTGATGAGTACATCTTGAAAAAAAATAGAGGAGTGTACATCAAATATTGTCTCCCTTGGTGCACATGCTGAATGTTTCCTGGGACTGCTGCTGTTTGGCTCAGCCATGAAACAATTAAGTTTCATTACAATAGCAAGGCATTTTTGATGGGATGAGAAATAAAATGGCAAAGATGTTTTCCAATATCAAAATCACTACAAAGACACAACAAAGCAACCCCAGAGAGGAACAGAACTGAACCAGCACAAATCAGCACAAGGCATACTCTGACAATATATCTGCCTCAGGAAACAAGAAAGATTTCATATATGTATTTTTAATTAATTCAAAGAAAAATTCTACTGTTTTAAGATAAAGCACCATTCCATTTCACAGCAATTAATTATTTCTTCATGCACTCCCATCAGGATGAGCTACCTTGTATTTCAAACTTTGAAAGTTAAGCCAAAAGTACAACAGCTGGGGTTAAAATGTAGCTGCAAGGAAACTTTACTTAGCATGTAGGGAACTTACACAATTGTGATATTTTGTGGCCTGGGAAAGGAAGATAGGAATAACAATCTGCAATTATAAGTGACCAAACTAATTGGGAAGAGGAAGTCTGGAAAAGTGCACTACAAGGTCTATGCTCCATTATTCAAGCGAATAATAAAAACAACAACAGTCTTGGAATACAATGCAACTCTTCTAGTCTTATAGAGCAGTTTCTTAATATTAAAGGAGTACTTAGACATAAAATGAGGAGAGAATTAATTTACCAGGAAATTAAAGGTAGCAGATTAACCAAACTGAAAAATGAATGACAAAAGTAAAGGACAGAGGAGTAAGCAAGTGCAATGCACCTGTTACATTTTCGAGAACAGACAACTTTCTTTTTAAAAAATCTAATACTTAAAATTTGGATTTAGACTATTTTAGATAGCCCTTTTTCTTGCTTTTCATTTTTAAATGTTTTTTGTGTTCTGCAAGACTTCAGCTGCTGGTTGGACAGTTTTGGGCTCTATTCAGAAACTGAAAAACAATGCCAATCACCCTGAAAGTGATTCATTATTCTACGATTTTGCATTCGTAAGCATCTCAGTTCCCATTAAAGTCAGCTGCACAAGGGATCACAGCAGTGGGCAGCAAGAAATTCACAGGTCTCCTCAAGAGCTCCCTCTTTTTTGCTTTTTTGCCTTTTCAAGGTGTTCAAATGAATAAAGCATCAGAGATGTCCGGATTAAATCTCCTCTTGAACATTTTTCTTTTGAATTTTTTCCTATTCTCATAATTGGGAAACACAGGTGTTTTCACCTTGATTGGCACAAGAATTCCAATTGCTTACAAAGTATACTTACACTAACAGATCATTCAATTATTCATAATTATTATGAAAAGTACAGCATCAGTGCTAGTTAAGGCATTTGGATGAAACAATCTGCACCTGGTATTTCTCTCATGTTAAGACAAGAGATGCATCTCACTAGGTATCACTATGCATCTAACTGTGTACTGGACTCAGTACATAAGTCACTGGGTATTTTAACTCTTTGACACAGAATCAGAAATTTCATCCTTATTGTACTATTTATTCAATCCAGCTTCTCTATTTTCCCTCCCAGGCCCAAGAAGAACCCGAAAAAAACCAGTAAGTCACTAAAACCAAGATCTCAAAAGCAGTTGAGGCACTTGGACACCCAAGGCTCGCTTCCACTGAAGTAAACAGTACAAATCCTCAGAAGAAACTGGAAGGAAAATCAAAGTTTGTACCTTGTCACATGTGCAGTTCCCTTGGTAGAGAGCTTCCTATGTAAAAGAAGAATTCAATCTTAAATTCTTAAGAGGCATAATTATTATGAAAGAATAAGAATCACTAAAAAAAAATGTCAGTTTTAGAAAATAGCCACTAGATGGAGCAATTTAATATTAAGATTCCATTTCTAAAGATTCTTTTACCTTTTCCATTACAGATTTATTTTTTCCTTTTTAGGCTAAGGATACTTAGAAATACTGTGTCCTTGCATATTATGCAAGTAAAAGGAAAACTGCATATGAATAAACAGTAATGTTTCTAGATTTTGCCTGTATTGAAGCAAAGACTGGAAACAGTGTAAGGTAAAGTGCAATTCTAAACCACTTCTGGTAAACTGTTAATTTAATTAATCCACAAATCTACATTTCCTAATCTTGAGAAACATTAAGCATTAAGAAATATTAAGCAGTTTATCAGAATACTATGCTGTCTATTCACCAGACACTTTTTGCCAGTAGAGATTATTCTAGCCTACCCTGAACTTTAGCCTAACTACTATATAGTTAGAATTCTTCTGTATTTTAGTATCAAACTCAGAGTTAAGAATATTTGGTACTAACACAAAAGGAAAAGAGACATGACCTCATTAGCTTGAGTCTCAATTTGTATCTAAGATGGCAGTAGAGCTACAGTGCCTTCTGTCAGTGTAAAACCAAAAGTTGAACCTACGTCTATTTATATTTGTAATGTTATTTTCAAGAAACAATTTACTATTTTTACTATTCAAAGCACCACCTGATAACATCTATCTATACCTTGTGAAGGTGATATTTATGTTTAAAAACAGAACAATGGTGTTGGTGCTGAATGCAGCTGTGAGGCACCAAGAAAGTAAATCCTCAATGATTACATGGGTCTTACAATCCTTTTTTAATACTGGATTTGCTGGAAAAAGGGGAAGAAATAAACACAGTTAAGGACAGCCTGCGAAAAGCAATCCCCAACTGGCCTCTGCTTTTTCTTTTAAAAGACTTCTGTTATACCATACTTATGAAATATTCATATTTCTGATTGATAAGTATGATAATCTAAGCATCATGAACGGTCTACAGCATCTAAGGTTTTTAAACATCATAATACAGTATACATTTTAATGTACTTCCTATTAATGAACTTTTCTAATGTTAAATCAATGTGTACCTGCATAACAGGTGCAAATAGCAACGGGATTTACTGTTGTGTTTAGGTCCATGCTGAAAATCCATGCTTTTAATGTCTAGTTGTGGTGCTTTCTTCCATGAACTGTTACTATTATCTATCATGATTAATGATAAACAAAACCCAAACACTAGGCTGTTTACACAGCTATTAAGGCAACTGTGTGGTTCTCTCTTACAGAAGTCAGCCATGGTTCTAAAGTTTCTGAAGATGTATCATTGATATATTCCCATCATGTCCATCACTATCATGACCACATTTCACCCAGGTTCAATTAATCTAATCTCTTACCTCTCTTATCTCAATCAAATAGTCATTAAGGACATTGCTGTTCAATGGCTTACCAGATGGACCTCAGAATGAAGAGAAAGCACATAGGACAGGAGGAGGGTAAACCTTATTATTATATTATTATGTTTTATTACAGTCCATTTGTATGCCTTGCTCCATTGCTGAACTACTTCGGGGGGCGGGGGGGAAGAGGGGTGTATGCAGCCAGGAGAAGAAAGCAAAGAACAAGCCAAGACTGAGAGCATGCTGCATTAGTGAAGACACTTCTGGCACTTGTGTAAAAGCTGCCTTCGTTAAAGCGAACATGTTAAGACTGCGGCAAGCAAAGACATAAACGAACATAAAGAACATCCACATGATCACATTTCAAATATCAAACCAGTATCCTTCAGACCTCTCCTCCATTACATCCACCTCAGTGATTGCCTCTGGCTGACTGCTCCTTGACAGGGTAGCTACAGAAAACAGATCAAGGCTCCAAAACGTTTCCCCCCCATTTTTCAGTGGCTTCTACGCTCATTTTTCTTATAAAGAACAAACAAGTTCACTAACTCTAGCAAAATACCTGCTAGACAAATCAACTTGAAAGTTTTAGATTTCATTATGTGATGATAATAAACAATTCAAAGCCGAGGCCAGGGTGACAGTGCGGGATTTCAATGAATCCATTTCAACCAACTTAACCCAAACTGATTCAGCTTAGTCCTTGAGACCTCCATTAAGTCCTCACAAGAAAACACTTTACACTTTAAGAAATCACTGGCACCTACGTATCTAAGCAAATTACGAGAAGCACAAGAATTTAATTAATCTCTCAGATGCCAAATCACTTCACTTTACAGTGACACTTTACAGAAGAGTCACTCCACAAGTAACTTTGTAACTAGGCTTCACTACAGAAATCTAACCTAAGAAATCTCACCTAAGCCTTTCTACCTTGTGGTTTTTTTCAGAAAACATGAAAACGCCAGCAGATTCTTTCACACATGAGAAAATGCCTTTGAAGAACCTGAAATGTGTGGAAATTACAGGTAGTTAAAAAGGTATATCCCAAATGTGATAAGTGTGATTAACTTCCCCGCTCACTTGTGTTATAACCATCACTCTCCAGGGATGGGAGAGAAAAAAGAAAAAGAAGGAAAAAAAAGGAAAAAAATGAAGGAAAGAAGAGAGAGAGGGGGATTAGTCTTATTTCCCCTTATGCTTAAATAACACTTAATTAAGGGGAATACACTGTAACAAGCCATCTCTGAACCACAGGGTTCATAAGCAGCAGAACATAAATGAAAGCAATGTAAAGTTGCACTAAATTACATGACAGCATGTTTGCCACAGCCTAAGAATAAAAAAAAAATTGAAGGCGAGGGAGTTAGGACAAGGAAGAGTGAGGGGGACGTAAAAACATAGTTGGTATCAAAACTTTTTGGAATATTTTTCTCTTTATATTGTTTAATGCAATTGTCATTTTCTCTAAAAGTTTTTAAGCTCTCTTTTCTCCTGGGGATGTCCGTCCCAGTACAGCAAGAAGAATGCAATTAGAGCTAGCTACAAACCTGCCAGGTAACTCTTGTTCTAAGTGTTCATTAGATGAAGATAGATCTGCCCTTTTAATTCAGAGACATTGCCTACTAAGTACAAGTTAATAACTACTTAGGACTTCAATCCCTGACAGAGTTACATATGCAGGCTACTGTCTCTGAGAAGAGATAAAGACATGGAGAAAAAAAACCAGCCATCAAGTTAATCACGACCAGAAATCATTACCATCTAAGACTGAGTGTCTGATGAAGTCAGTTTCAGGACCATTCAACATAGTTATTTATGTGTCCACAAACATATCAGAGTTAAGAAAACACTGATGTATAGCTGCTGTATCACCAGACATGTCATACAAAGGACTTCCTGATTTTGTCAGTCTTTGCTGCAGATTTCAAAACAGCAAGTTCAAATTGGTTGGGGATGACCAGAAGTTCACAAGTCACACACATCAATTTCCACAACACAAGGTGAGACAAGTCTGTCGATAGCATGATGCAGAAAAAAATGGACACAGTCTTCTGACTTCTTTATACCCTGATGTGAGCTGCTAGCAAATCTGCAGTCTAATATTTCTGGAAGCAACAGACTGCCCATATGCAGGTCAAACCCCACACCACAAACATGCAAGAGACATCCCTGCAGCAGCCTTTCAAGCACAGACCTCTTTTGCAAAGATTTCTCTGGGTAAGCCATGTCTGACTCATCCCTTGCAATACATTTCCCTTTCCTCCAAATGCAGACTGGGATTTCAGCTGAAGTTGTAAAACTCTTATATTTGAAAAGCTTTTTGGAGGAACTTGATTTTCCTAGAATCACAGGAAGTTACACACCTTACTGCTGCAAATAAAGTCCTTCAATTTTCTCCTGAGCCTGAATTTTCTGATATTTATTCATAGCAACTTTAGGTCACAGCCAGCCACCTACATTTCTTCAGGAAATCAGCCTTCTTCATAACAGGATGACATATTTGTCATCTTGGCTTGTTTTTGTAAAAAACTAAGATATTTTCCCCTAGTCAACATTTGAAGTAATGTGTTTGCAATTTACAGAAATAAAGCAATGAGACCAGGAACTATCCAGAGGTATAGCTACCTTGCTTGGACTGATCTCATATCTACATTGTTGAAAATAAGGTCTTGATGTTACCAGTGCTGCACCAGGCCCCCAGGCCCCGTTCACTTCAGTGGATTCAATGAAAGCACAGGAGTCCATCTGGGCAGTTCATTTGCAGAAACAACATCAAGTATAATAAGCTGGATCCTGCAATCAAGATTAATTAGAATCACTGGGACTTAGCATAGGTGTAGAGATCGATAATGTTGATCCACTTGTGAGCTCATAGCCCTAATGTAAACACATAATGCATTTTGTTATTACTTCAAATAATCCAAGTTGATCTCCTCTAGGGAAATGAGGACTGATTTTAACAGCTGGTTGTGCACAGGTAGGGCTTTCCTCTCCTCAAGGTACCGCTGACATTAGCTGGCATGAGGCAGACTTGTCCTCATAAGAGAAGGATGGAAAAGAAAAACACAGGCCATAACGAACAGGAATGAACCTCCTTCCCCTGGAGCACTCTTTTCTCACTGACTGCAAGTCTTCCGGGGTCCAGAATTAATAAAACAGATAGTAAGATAAAGTTTGTTGCACTCCACACCTCATAACATATGCCTACACTTAGCCCTGGGTAATAGTATGTAAACATAGAAGACAAATTTTAAGCAGAAAGTGTGCAGCAATTGCTTGGAGGGTTATGATTACATCACAGTAATCCACATAGAAGTTGTAAGATTAGTGTAATTAAAATAGTAATAAAGGAATAGTTTAAGTATACATGAAATTTGCAAGCACCACAAGAGCTAAATAAATGTAGGTAGTCATTTTAGTTTTCTGTTGTGCCATAAACTCATCCCCTTCACTGGCACTGGTACATCAATATGCTCCCATGCTCTCAGGAGCCTTTTCTTACACGGATTTCCCTTTGAGAAATCTGAGTGTAAGGCAGGTAATTAACTCCTTAGAAGTGCTATGAAAGAAGTGAGTTTTCAAAAAAAGGAAAATTATCCACACTTCAAATTTTTTCAATTTTTTATTTTCTCCCTTATGGCATTTTCTTTCATAAACAGCAGGAAACTGTTGATCTAAGAAACATTATTATATAAATTTATTCTTTGTCTCACGTTTTAACCTGACCTAGACGTATTTATTCCTAAATTTATTGGAAAATGTAGTATTAGAAGCTTTAGAAAACAAAGATTTCTCCTATTCCCACAATTATTTGCAAAGCAAAACAGGAAGATGGAAACTATTCATTAATATGCTATTTTTTCAACACCGTCAGGCTGAAGTAAACAAATAAAGGAGGCAAAGATGTATACATTCTCCATCTCATTTTTCTGTGCCTCACAGTTCCAGAATTTCATAATGTTTTTAAAGGATCCAACTTAGAGGGTTAACTATGCAGGAGTAATATTGCTTTGTCTAGAAGTCCGGGACAATTAATGGTTACATTACTGAAAATCTATTGTGGTGGTGGTAGTGGTTTGAGGGTTTTGTTTTTTTTTAACTAATGTTGGGGCTACATTTCTTTTATATAGTTAGTTGTCTTTATTCCTAAGTGAGAGAACTTAAATGCTATTCCAAAGTCACCTTGAAGTGTGAATTTTAGCATTCCTGCTTCATGAGACAAGTATTTCCTTTAACAACTATCAATATAACTTGCAAAACCAAATAACCTTTACCCACCATTAACAAGGTCACTAATTCTTAGAGCTTGTTCTGTGCTTAAAAAAGTGGTGAGCTGGGCTAGTATTGCTCTGCCCCACTCATCTATTAAGAGCGTAGGTAGCATCACATCCAATTTCTTCTTTCCAAGAGTTTAATTTTGCTCATATCTAGGCACATCTCTACACTGTTGTCCCTCTACCTACATCACTAATTTAAACAAGCAACGTTAACCAAAAGCCTAAAAAAGAAATCACTTTTTTTTTTCTGGCAGAGTTTTGCCAGTAGTAAGTATAATAATATAATTAACACCTATCTGGTGCTCTTCACATGTCAATCCTCATTTCTATATGCATCACAAAGTGAAAGCAAGCTCCTCCTTAGGTGACACATTGGACTAGTTAGAACTATCCTAAAAAATACCTTTGGTTTTGCTTACAGTATTCTGAACACTTATATAAAGTGTTCTGTACTGTGCTTAAGGGTTCACAAGGTGTGTTTTGTACCAGGAACACTGAAAGTCTCAGCTATTCGTTTTTCCAGGTCTCTGTGACAAAGACTTTAATAACACAACCTGAAGAAAAGAAACAAAGGGCTTAGCCAATAGTATTGACAACCATTTCATTCAGTTTGCTTTTCTAGCTTGCCAGTTGACCGCAGGGATGAGCTAACAGAATAATGGCTGAAGAGATTGCATTCAGATATTTTAAGGCACAGGCTGAACTCAGGATTCCATCTAATGGTAAATTCTCAGACTTACGTACTTGACTGCCTTCTATTTTGGGACTCATTGGGAATGTTCCCTCTTGCTCAGTAATTCACTGTCACAGCACTTACATGCAGAGCTGCAGTTGTTCAGGACTGCCTTGTACTTTTCAGACTCTAAAGGACGAATTATCAAGAATCAGAGCTTTAGCTAAGCTAATATTGTTTTACCAAACCAGTTTCTCTGTAGATTCCTGTGCCACTACACTTCTATCAAAGAATCTAGGACTGTGTCCTCCCAAGCTGTGCAAGTAACATTTGGAATACAAAAAAAGATCACACGCCTTGTCTTGACAGGAGTAATAATAAGCTCTAGGCTACACTCAATAGGCAGGCTAGGTTAAGCATGAACCAAAGCCAGCTGCCTGTTTTAGAAACAATCTTAAAGCTTCACTAACTTTGTTGACACCCATTCATATCTGTGAATTTTCTCTGGTGCAAAATCTTCCCTCTGACCTCTTGTAAACTAGACGTGCAAGCACATTGATTCTTCCTTGCAATGGGACCAGGCAAGGAGAGGAGCTGCAGTAATGGACCACATACATGCTGACAAGGACATGAAGTCACTGTCACACTAATCCAGTAATTTCTGATTACTTCTTTATATCCTTCAACACCAGTTCAAAAGTTTAAACATTTGGAATCATTCTATCATGGTCAAAATGAGAAATTATTATATAAAAGCCTTTCTTTCCCCATCCCACCCATCCTGTTTGTACGCACTGTGTGCCACAAGTCATTTCATGGCTGTGGACACGGGCCCACTGAAATAGCACTAATTCATACCACTGACACTGAAGCTGGGCTAGCACACATTTCACTGGATAAGAGCCTTTCAGAAATAGTGACTTTTACAAAATCAGCAAGTAAAGTTTTCCTCTGAGCCTGTAATTGCCTGGCCACACAGCACAGAAATTAAGCCACTGGCTTCATGAGGACTAAGTCTAGACAAAAATTTGTGTATGTGAAAGATTATGAACTGTATCAAATAGCTACTTACATGTAAGTCAGTGAAACTGTAATTTCAGTAAATATGTGCATTGTTACTGTAAAATTATCTTAATATTTCTTTTTTGTGAAACTAACTGTGTGCATATGTTCACAAACATTTTTCTACTGCACGATAGTACCTCAGATCGTCAGGCTTGTTTGGTGCTCAACAGTGAAGTATAAGCACACTTAAAATGCTTCAAATTTGCTAGGAATAGTAGTGATAATTTAATGTTGACTTATGCCACTCCTATTTCCTCAAAAAAAACCAAACCAAAACAAAACAAACCCTCCAAAGTTTAACTTGCATTCCTAGAGCAAACAGACTACTATTGGTCTGTAGCCATAGAGAGATGCAGTACCATACACAGAACAAATGCTTGCATGAAGTGGAATCTATCAAAAATGCCCCAGCTTATGAATTTGACATGAACTGCATAGAGAAAAAAAAAAAAACCAGAAAGCTATAATTGCTTCCACAGGGCATTTTGCATTAGTCCAATTAGCCGAACGTAGCATCAATTATTAGGGTGGAATGAGAAAGCACGTGGGCACAGATTCGACAACAGAAAGCACAGGTTTAATGGATAGATGAAGAAAACCACCAACACTCGGCACAGGCTGGAAGCTGAAAAGAAACGGTCTTGTCACAAGGTGCCACGAGGAAAGAGAAATCATTTCCTCCCAGACACTCAAACCCATTTTGAAGCTCTGAGAACCTTATTACTCTGCAGATTAACTGAACAGTGCCAACCCCCCAAAAATCTCATCAAGCATCCCAAGTACAAATGTTTAGCTCTTTAAACTGTTAAAAACGGCATTTACAGCCCCCACTCACCACAACCTCCTGGGCCACTGCTGCAGGTCCCCAGGGCGGCAGGTGGCTGCTTGAGACAAGCGCGAACTTTGCTTCCTGAGCTACCTGCCTTCGCTACCCAACAAACTGAGGGCTTCACCTGTCTCCTGGGCCCGGGAGAGCTGAGCCCCTGCAGCCCCCAATACACGGAATGTGCCAGACGCCCCCCAAATCCCGCCACCACAGGAGGAAACGACAGGATTCCCAGAGCTGGAGCCTAACGGATGGGGAAGCGCCAACCAGCGGAGCGCGCAACGAGGGAGGCGGCGAGGCAGCCGCGGGGCTGAGGGGGTGTGAGGGGCCGAGGGGAGCGATGGGGCTGAGGGGAGTGAGGGACTGACGGGCTGAGGGGAGCGAGGGGCTGAGGGGAGCGAGGGGCTGACGGGCTGAGGGGAGCGAGGGGCCTCGCGCCCGCCTTCCCGCGCTCGGCGCCTCGCGCCGCTCGGCCCGCGCGGGTGAGGTGGGGCCGGGGGGCGCGCGCCGCTCTCCGCCTCCGAGGGAGCCCGCTCTTCCTCCCCGCACAGTCACGTGCTCCGGGAGCCGCAAAGCGGCGACGCCTTTGCGACAGGGTGACAGCCAAATGGTGCGACATCGGCGGCGGCCGCAGGCGCAGCAGCCGCGGCGGCCCCAGCGCTGCCAGGGCCGAGCGCCGCGCCCGGGCGGGGAGCGCACCGCGGGCACCGCACGGCGGGGAACGCACCGCGCCGCTCCGAGAGCGCCGCTCCGCACCGCGGGGAGCGCGCCGCTCCGCGCCGCCCCGCGGGGAACGCGCCGCACCGCGCCCCACAGCCCATCGCGACCCCCATGAGAGTAGAGGGGTCGGCGGCGGCCCCCCCGCGCACCCCCGCCCGCCTGCCTGAGCACGGAGCGCTCCCCCCGCCCCCGATGCGCCCTTAGTCCCGGCCCCGGACCCGCCTCCCTCGCTCCCCTCCCCGCCGGCGGCGGCGGCAGCGGCAGCAGCAGCGCCCAGGTGCGGACTTCAAACCCCGGCGAAATGGCGTCCAACGCGGCCGAGAGGGAGATCCTCTTCACCGAGCCGCAGGTAAGCGGCGAGGGGCGCCGCCCCAGCCCCGCTCCCCTCCCCTCCCTTCCTGGCGGGGAGGACGGAGGAGCCGCCGCGCCCCGCCGCCCCCTGCCCGCCGCTCGGCGCGGGACGCCCACCCCAGCCCAGGCCGGACCGGGGGGCCGGCGGAAGCCCGTGCCCACCCCGGGCCTCTTCCCGCTGCTCTCCCCCGGGAGCGGAGGCGCCGCCGCCCGGTCACGGCCCCACCCCGCCGCCGGCCGCGACCCGCTTTTGTCTGCGCTCGGCTCCCTCCTTCCCCCGCCGAGCGGCCGCGTCCCTCCGGCGGGGCCTGCCCGGGCCG